>NC_081548.1:17636662-17756163 GCF_901000735.1 Corylus avellana | reverse complement strand
ATATAGGGGTGATATACCCGGTTCTTCTATCAAATATCTGGGGGTGATATACCCGGTTCTTTTATCAAATATCCGGGGGTGATATACCCGGTTCTTCATTGAATCCCGCTTGACAAACTAAGCTTTAACCTGCAGAATAATTTATAACCATGATATATGAATCTTTCAACAGATTAACCTTTGCTCACCTTTCGCCTTGGGGTAGTCCCTTGTTTTTGTCCAAGGTTTTTTCCTTGTCTCCGGAAACGAACCTTTGCTCCCCTTTCACCTCGAGGTAGCTCCTTGTTTTTGTTTAAGGTTTTCTCCTTGTCCTGTCTACTAAAGAATAATTGTCAAAGGGGGTCCTCGGGGGACCGAGGACACTCCGATGCTTAAATCAGCATTATTCTTTATTCAAATTAAATTTATTATTGAAAGACAATCAAATGATAAAAGCATAAAAGCATAAATAAACCAAACTCTAGGCGTACTACTGATAGTACTTCTTCAGATGCTTCGCGTTCCTTGCTATTTCCTGTCACTGCTACACCCGATCTCGGAAGTAGTCTTCCTTATTTTTATCTTCTTTTTGTTCCAGATGTCTCGTGCTATCTATCGCCTCTAGAACATCAGCCTCATTGATGAACTCTTGTACCTTGCTCATCAATTCCTGTAGATTGCTCGGTGGTTTCCGCACCATTTTCCTCATCACCAGCTCTTTGGTCAAGAGCCCATGATAAATTGCCGAGTATATCAGGTCATCTGAGGGTTCTTCAATTTCTGTCTTTTCTAGGTTGAACCGAGTTATGAATTGCTTCAGGGTTTCATCACTGCGCTGCTTCAGAGTCAGCAAATAAGATGGTGGTTTCTTTCGGATCCGTGAAGTCATAAACTGAGTTAAGAATACCCGGCCTAGATCCTCAAATTTGTCAACTGAGCCCGGGGGCAGCTTCTTGAACCAGCTCCGGGCACTTCCTGATAAAGTGAGGGGGAAGGCCCTACAAGCCACCTCGTCTAGGATGCCAAGGAGGCGTACATGTGACTGAAAATCTTCCAAGTGTTCGACTGGATCTCCGACACCCTTATAACTCATCATAGGAGGGGCCTTGAATTTCTCAGGCAACCGGTATTCCTCCACCCGTGGGGAAAAAGGTGAACCGGTTCCCTGCAACATCTTCTCCACGAAGGTGTCCTTCCCTTTATTCTTCCGCTTCAGGTTGATGAACCTCTTGTCCAACTCTGCCATCCTCCTGTTGAGTTCCTCATTTCTATCTCGGGTACCACTGATTTTGCTATCATTCACCCGATTTTCCTCCTTTCGGCTTGCATGTTGCTTGAAATTGTCTTTTTGGTGTCCTCCTCTTTGTTGATTATGAGTGCTAACACGGCTGATGTGCTCTTCTTCGTCCCGCCTACCACGGGTTTCCTCGCGATGAGACTGCTCTAATACCCGTAGACGAAGTTCTGCATTTTGCCGTGTCAAAGCTTCGATTTGCGCTGCCATTGCTGCAAAGCGTTCAGGATCTCCTATTTCCGGTTGACAGGGAGGTATGTTGTGTTGAACCGGTCCCTGCTGAACTATGGGATCAACAGGGTTGATGCTGATAACTGGATCTATCGGGTCAATCTGGCCGGCGTGGTTGACCAATTTCGGATTAGGCTGGACCAATGGACCAACATGGTTGGCTATTTCCGTTTGTGACTTTCCCTGCCGGATTGCCACACTTCCTGATCGTGTTGTGGCCACCATGACAAAATTTCTTCTTATTCGGGATAGAGTATCCCCGAAATGTAATAATTTGGAATAAGAATTACCTTAAGATCAAATCAGATCCGAACAAATTAACAAAATATGAACAAAACCCAAATAAAAGAAAATCAGAAACAGAAAACTATGAACCTCACCAGTCACCTGAAATCCAAACAAAAAATATATATATTAAGGATTGAAGGTGCCGATCGGCGATCGTTGTCCAGAGGCTCTTGCAGTCTTCAATCTTGCGATTTGCAGGCCTTGCGGGCCTCACCGTCTTGATGAGTTTTTCTCTTTTCCTCCTCCTAGGTGATTGTCGACTTAAGGGTAAGACATATATATATATATATATATATTTTTTTTTTTTTTTTTTCTTTTGTTTAGCGTCGGAGCCAGGAGGAGTTTTTTTTTTTTTTTTTTTAAGGGGCAGTAACAAAATTTTGTAGGAAAAATACTTAAGAAATTTTTTAAAATTTTCTTTTACCAGGGACGACCGCCCCCAGGTCGCCCCCACATATATCCGCCACTGTTGTTCGGGCTTAGCTAACTCACTGTCAACGTCTTCAAATGAAGAAGGGCTGAACCGAATAAGAAGACCTTCAACAAACATTGCCCAAGTGGGCGTTCCATGGCTTGCTTCAAGCCAATCATACCATTGAACGACTTCCCCTTCAATATATCCAGATGCAATGTTAACTCTAGAAGTTTTGGGTGTTTCATAGAAACGAAAAAATCGTTATGCTTGGGACACCAAACTGGATGGATCATCTTCATTCAAACGAGGAAAGTCTATCTTCATGCACAATAAATTGTGTTCATGAATGTGATTACGTACTCTGCGCTCCTCTTAGATGATTTGAAAAATAAGCTTCTTGAACTGCTTAAAAAGCCTTGAGAAATTCCTAACACTCGGCTTTTGTTGGTGTTTGTAGAGCATGCAAATTTTATTTTGGGAAATCATATCTAAAATCCTTAGGTAAACGCGCTTTTTTTTAAAACTCCCTGGGTATTTTTTTTCGGAAATTTAGTCTCTGGGTCACTCGAAACTACTTAAAAACTCCTTACCGTTAATTTTTGTTAACTTCCGTTATTTGAGTTAAACGCACCGTTTTACTTAAGTCCACCTCAGTAGAATTTTGTATCCTACGTGTTCACATTGGACACGTAGGATATAAAACTCACCGTTTTGGACCATCCAAAACGGTGAGTTTTGGCTTAAACTTGAGGGCTTCTTTTTTGAAACCCTCAAGTTTCATACGGTCACAATACCAGCCTCCCGATACACCTCAAGCGGCAACCCACCGACGCAGACGCCACCGACGCAGACCCCGCCGGCGACAGGACCCACCGGAGACAGAACCACCGGCGACAGAGGCCACCGGCGACAGTACCCACCGGTTAAATCACCCATTTCGGCGTCACTTTTCCGGCTAGGTTTCCGTCAAATCACAATATTTTGAATCGGAAAAAATCTGGTTTCGACGAAGGTATTTTCCGAAATTTCTTTGTGGGTTTTGTTGATTGACTGAAATGGAAGCCTTTAATAGTTGTTTTTTGAATTTTTTTGTTGTGTTGGAAGCATTTGGTCGAAACCCCATCCCCAACCTGTTTTTTGTCCAACATCTGTCCCCATCCGCAACTTGTTTTTTGTCCAACATCTGTCGAATATTGCACTTTTGAGCCAATATTAGTGTTGATTGGCAGTGGGTGTGGTCCACCTTGGTTGTGGTCCTGGAATGGGACAGTTGTTGTTTCGTGTGCACTGGCAGGTTTGGTCAAGGGGGATTTTGTCGTGTTAGGCAGAAGGGATTCTATCAATTTTTTTCTGTGGGGCTTAATTTCCTTCCATTTAATGTACAACTCAACTTGCTCAATATACAACTCACCGTGCTCATTCTAGAAGGGGATTGATGTTCTGAATTTGTAGAAGTCAAATTTGGTGTTTAATTTATCTGTTATTTTAATATGGGATTTAATTTGGATGAGGCATTGATAATGAAATAGTAATTTGAAGATGGTATAAATTTTTAAATATACTGTTCTTTATATTTAAAATTTTTTTCCTTTAGTAGTTAGCTCAACCACATTTTGCCTTAAACAGAAGGTTTTATTATCTCATGAGCTGTCTTCTAGGATAAATTGTCTATATCCTCTTGTGATAGCTTTCCAATATGAGATTTAATCTCTCACGCTCACAAGTGTATATAATTGTACCTATATTCAACTACTTTCTTGGATTACATGCCCCCATGCTATTGTGCATGGTAAATTTCATGTCAATCTGGTGGGATTTACTATAATCTAAAACTTATTTATTTATAAGCTTGTTTAAAATTCTTTTTAAAGAAACTTTATCTTTAACATTTCCAGATTAGACAGTTTCTAATCTCTCATTCTCTTAATATTTAGCAAGCATGATGGACATGTATATTAATATAATGTAATGGTGACTTTGGCAAAATAGTGATCCTATGGAAAGTTATTAAGTAGCAAATGTAACTTAAACCTGCCTCTTTTACGTATATTGATGAATTTTTGCATAATTTAAGGCATTGAATAGGTTAATGGTTCTTATAGAAAGAGAAATTTTTTACATGTATTGTATGCATTTGTTGATCTTTCCACATATAACAATGAGCGAAAAGTGCACTTTGCACCTATAACATGCATGTGCAAAAGTATATGTTTATTATTACTATTATGTTTTGTCATTTTTTCCCAATTGAATGGTTGCCAACTATGTCAACCTAACTTCCAAAATCAGCTTAAGTTGGGCATCTTGAGTCCAAAACATGCATGTATAATTTTTAATGATATATATATATATATCATTAAATCATTTCATTTCATGCAATAGATAGATATTATTGTTTTTTGTGTTTTCTTGTATTGACAAATATTTTTTCTTACACTCTTTTATATTTTTTCTTACACTCTTTTATATTTTTTCTTACACTCGTTTATATGTTTACAGATATGGCTGTCAATATAATCATGCACCACGGTGGAACAATGACCCATACCCCATTTAAATACGTTGGTGGCGACGTCCATGAAGTGAAAGGCTATGATGTTGACTATTTTAGTATGTGGGAAGTCAAAGAGTTGGTTCGTGACTTAGGATACATGAGCGACGTTAGATGTTGGTATAATGTCGGTGATGGTCCACATAATCAAGTGATATCTTTAAATAGTGATGCAGACGTTGTAGATTTTGTAAATATTATGGCTGAGTACAGAGCACAAGATGTTCATTTATACGTTGAACATATGGTGGACAGTGTTATAATAGTAGATGAGCATTTATTTCTTGAAGCTGTTGAAGGACAACACGGAGAAGGTGGTAGCGGGGTGGGTGAGATACCTAATACTGCCCAGCATGACGGAGATGGAGAAGGTGGTGGCGGGGTGGGTGAGATACCTAGGGCTCCCCGTCATGATGGAGATGTAGAAGGTGGTGGCGGGGTGGGTGAGATACCTAGGCCTCCCCTTCATGATGGAGATGGAGAAGGTGACGGGGTGGATGAAATACCCCGTGCTGAAGGTAGTATACTTATTTCTTATTTGTTAACTTAATTGTTTTTTCAAATAATATATCATGAGAGCACTTAGCCTTCCCTTCCTGAATGACTAACAACAAATTTGATTGTTTCTTTTAGGGATGGAGGACATACCTAATGCTGCACGTGAAGATGGAGATGTACAAGGACAAGGTGGAGAAGGTGGACATTCTCAATCAAAACATTTCAAAAGCCCCCGAGTTAAAACTAAAGCTGCCCGTTCTGTTACGCCATCCAAGAAACCAAGCGGGCAACCGACCACCAGCCGAGGAGGTACATAGAAATTGAAATTGAGTTGGACTCTTATGTTGTCACAATTATTTATGGTTTTTATTAGTTGATTCTTTTGTTTTAGGTTTTTTATTTTAATTTTTGTATATATTTTTCAGTACGTAGAAGAAGAAGAAGACGGGTTGCTCAACCGGTTTTGCAGGACGAGGAAGACAATCAGAATGTTGGTGCGGACACCGTGCCCAAAACTGGTAAAAAAAAAATGGACGTGGTGGTAGGCCACGGAAGAAGAAAGTGGAAGAGGATATTGATGAAGTTATCAAGGAGTTGTTGACTGACTTCGAAGCAACTGATGGCGAGGATGAGGACCTTTTCTATGATGCTGCTGAGGTCAATAAAGAGAATGATGGGACGTCCAAATGGTGGGAAAAAGTTGACATTAACATAGGTGATAAAGGAGCCGATTTTGGGGAAGAGGAATCTGATGATGAAAGTGATGGTCTTGCAAGTTTGCAAGAAAGTGATGCTGCCGAGGTTGGAAAAAAAAGGAAGCGGTATAGACAGTTCAATCTGAAACATGACTTGAAGATTCCAGTGACGTTTGAGCTTGGGGATCAATTTGCAGATTCAAGTTCCTTCAAGATGGCACTGAAGACGCATGCTGTGCAGAAAGGGTTTGATTACAACTACAAGCACAATGACACGAGTAGGGTGAGTGCAGTCTGTAAATTAGACCATTGCTCATGGAGGATTCATGCCTCTACTGATGCTACCAGGACTTCTTTTCAAATTAAGACGTACTACCCGATTCATATTTGTGGTAATCAGTACGAAAACTCCAGATGCGATGTTGAGTATCTTGATCGTGCTTATAAGAGGGACTTCAAGGATGACCCCACGTGGACACCATATGCATTGAAACAGAGGGTGAAGAGAGACCTTAACATCGATGTTCCTATTGACCGTTGCTATAGAGCGAAGAAGGAGGCATTGCATCAAGTTTTTGGTAGGCACTCTAAGCAATATCGCCTCACACGGAGATACGCAATGGCAATACTCAGTACGAACCCTGGTAGTAGTGCTTTTGTACACAGAGATGGAGTATTCTTTCAGTGGATGTATATTTGTCTTGATGCATGTAAGAAGGGGTTCAGACATGGTTGTCGGCCCATAATTTGTTTAGATGCTTGTCATCTAAAGGGGGAATATGGGGGGCAATTGTTGTGTGCCATAGGCAAGGATGGCAACGACGACATGTTCCCCATTGCAATTGATGTGGCTGAGGCAGAGACAAGAGATTCATGGCAGTGGTTCATTGCCATTTTATTGGAGGACTTATGCGGGCCAGAAGGCGGACTTGGTTGGACTATAATGTCTGACAGACAGAAGGTATTTAGTGTAAAATACTATTTATGTTCTTATTGTATTGTGTTATTTTATTCCTTTTATTCCTTTATGTTGTTCCATATAATTTAACATAAATTTATGTGTGTAGGGGCTTGGAATTGCAGTTGAGGCTGTGTTGCCACATGCTGAGCATCGCTTTTGTGTTCGGCATCTACATGCGAACCTCAAAGCGAAAGGCTACACCGGGAAAGCTATGAAGGATGAGTTGTGGGGGGCTGCACGTGCAGCCAATGTTTATGCGTTTGACCATCACATGCAGAATATATTGTCAATGGAGAAAGGTGCACACGATTACCTTAGTGGTGTACCGAAGGCATCATGGTCCAGACATGCTTTCAACTGCCAAACCAAAAGTGATATGTTATTAAACAACTTGGCCGAGAGCTTCAACGCGTGGATTAAGGAAGCTAGGATTAAGCCTATACTGACTATGCTTGAAGAAATTCGTCTGCAAATAATGGCACGCTTCCAGCAGAAAAGGAATGGAATCCGGTCGACGCACTACACAATATGCCCAAAGATCCAGAAAAAATTGGAGAGGTCAAAAAGTGGTGCAAGGAATTGTATTAGTCGGTGGCAGAATGAGTTGGAGTTTGAGATCGAGGACATATACGAGCCACGGCGTTTAGTCCGGTTAGATCATCGCACATGCACATGTGGACGATGGCAGGTGAGTGGGATCCCTTGCTCACATGCTTGTGCTGCAATTTACATGCATAAACAAAAACCAGAGGATTATTTGGATGATTATTACAAGATGGACAAGTATATGCAAGGATATACAGCTCGAGTGTATGGCATGGAAGGTCCACAGACATGGCCAGCTGATGATCCATGCGATGAAATCCAGCCACCTATCATTAGAAGGGCTCCTGGTCGACCAAAGATTAGTAGGCGAAAAGCTGTAGATGAGCCAACTAACCCCTACAAGCTAACCCGTAGTGGATATATTGTTAAATGTGGAAATTGTGGGGGTTTAGGGCATAATTATAAAGGTTGTCATTTACCTTTGAACCCAGACCGGAAGAGGTGGAAACCGAAGAAATATAAGCCGAAAAAAGATGCTACTCAAGCACAGGTAAAACAAATACATTTTACAACATAAGGTTCATATTCCAAAATTTGTTAACTTAATTATTATTGTACAAGTAATATAATAATTATTGTTGGTATTTGTCTGAATGTTTGGTTAAATTATTGTAGGGATCACAAGCTCAACCCCACCCAGAAGCAGAAGCCCACGGATCATCACAGCCAAGTGTACGTACACGTAGGGCTACTCAGTCACAGGTAAAATTCAAGTTTTTTTTTTTTATTAAGAAAACTCTTATTTCCCGATGATTCCATAGCTGCTCACTAATATATGAAAGTTTGCTAAAATTGGTGGTGGGTACTATTCACAATTCTGGTTGAGATTATGGTATATTTCAATTAAATTAAGCTCGAATTTGGGTTAGTGTGGGAGGGTGCTTTAAGTTTAAGGTTAAGGAGGGTGCTTTAATCTTTGATTTCTATTAGAAAATTGTCTATTTAAAGAAGTGTTTGTAGAAGTAATATAATAATTATTTGGAAATGTTTCATAATCTTTTCCTTTTTTTTAACGCATTTTTTGGATCCCAACATGAACGACAGGCAGAGGTAGAGGCCCCCGGGTCATCACAGCCAAGTGTACGTACACGTAGGGCTACTCAGTCACAGGTAAAATCCAAGTTTTTTTGTGATTAAGAAAACTCCCCCCCCTTTTTTTTTTTAACGCATTTTTTGGATCCCAACATGAACGACAGGCAGAGGTAGAAGCCCCCGGGTCATCACAGCCAAGTGTACGTACACGTAGGGCTACTCAGTCACAGGTAAAATTCAAGTTTTTTTTTTTTTTTTATTAAGAAAACTCTTATTTCCCGATGATTCCATAGCTGCCCCCTAGTATCTAAAAGTTTGCTGAAATTGGTGTTGTAATTTAGTAAATGAGTCTGCGGTTTTTTTTTGCACTTAAAAAACTCATATACTTGTGCTTAATTTGTAATATTCACAATGATTTCCGGTTTTTTTTTTTTTTTTTTTAATTTGTCTTAATTATTATTTTTGTTAACGCATTCTTTGAATCCCAACATGAACCACAGGCGGAAGCAGCAGCGGAATCATCACATCATGGTAGTACACGTAGGGCTACACGTGTACTAAGAAGCCGAGGAAGTGGTGCCACACAATGATCACATTTATCACTTACAAGATCTCTTGATTTTGCCTTTTTCCCGTATACCTATTTCATAATCAAGTGATATGTCGGCTTTTTTTGTTTTATGTTTGTAATATAAAAAACAATTGGGGGATTCATTTTGGGACTTTATGTGCTTGTAAAATTCAATGTTGTTCATGAAGCATTAAACGTGCACTGTTGTATATTGAATTATATTTTGGAATTTCGTCATGGCAATTACCAATTCCAGATTGTATTAGTGGACGGATAAAATTAATTCTGTCTGCAAATTCTACTGTAGGGTTCAATATTTCAGACTTAAGAGCAACATACAAATAATCATAAATCACCGCATACAAATAAAACTAATGCATGGAAATAGTTGTTCCAAAAAAGTAATCAGCCAACCTGATAATTACGAACAATCTGGATTTTTACATAATTGTTACATAGAAGCCATAACCATATATCCACGTGGACAACATAGCTCAGTAAACAATATCCTTGACAACAACAAAATAGATAGTCTATTCCACTGATAATAATCTAATTGCCTCATTCCCATGCCTCAATGCCCCATCAACCTTAGACAAATCAACAGTACAGAAATCACCAACAAAAAAACCAACAAATATGTTTGGATCTTTAGTTTGCCCCTAAGTAATGACACTTCACATTTCAGGGAATGAACTTGTTTATACAGCGCAGGTAGGACCTCCCTTCCGCGAGCACAGGTTTCTTAGTCATACCATTGGAAAAAACGACATTGGCCAACTTTCTGTAATTGCACAAAAAGAATCTGATAATTACGAACAAGTACGAAGTAATAACTATTTCTTAAAACCAAATTATCCAAATTCAAATACCTTTTTACGGTCATACATAGCACACCCATAGAATCGCCTCCCAGGATTTTTTATAGTAGTGGATGTTATAATTGGGCTTGTATGTCCGCACCTACACTGCACAGGTTCCATATCCTCTTTCACCGATGATGTCATAGATGCCGACGACATTGACTGCTCCTTCTACGGTGAAACCCACAATTATTAGAAGTAATCACAATTCCCTAATGGGTTTCACTAATTAAAATTCACAAACCTTTTTCATCTTTCCATCGTAGAATTCGCTTTCATTGTCTCCTATCCCGAAATCTTTCTTCCTCCTGTTCATCTTATAATATGAACCTAACAATATATAACTGACATGTGAGAGAATAATCAAGATCATAAAAGAAAAATAAAATCAAGCTTCCCAAAAAATTATTCTCACTTCAATTTGTAATCTAAACAATACTGGGGAAAAAAATGTACCATAAACCCTAAACAAAAGATAATCACATTGTTTAAAATGTGATTCCCCTGCAGAAATAGTACTGCTCAATTTGTAATCTAAACAATACTAAGTTGTTAGTGTAGTAGCTGGAGATGGTATATGAGCATAGGCGGCTCCCTACAAACATGCAAATATACAGTGTAATCAAACATGCAATAAAAAGAAATTAGCCGTAACATCCAACCACGTATATAATACTGCTCAATTGTAGAATGATGAAACTTCCCTAAAAAAATTTAGGAAGTCATCAAAACCCAACCAACCACAATCTATCATATCCCAACAATAATACCACTTTTTTCTCCATTGAAAAATACTTTTCTTCCAAATGTTAATACTAATATGATTAACATTTCTTCCAGTAATTGACCTTTCTTCTTATCAACTAAAAAGGTGGCAAAAATATTGGAGGACCTAAAAACAAATACATGCATAGAAAAGTATGGCATGAACTATTAGGTAAAAAAAAAAAAAAACCAAAATTTCAAAAAATACTGTTCAATTGTAGCATGATGATGTTGGTGTAAACTATGCACAAAGAATTCCTATTTTCATGTCCTCGACAATCCACCATTTGAGTAGAGAAGCAAAAAAATCAAATAAATAGTTATACAGATGAAAAAATCCCCCTTGACCAACTTGCCAGTTCACACGAAAAAACAATTGTCTCATTCCAGGACCACAACCAAGGTGGACCACACCCACTGCCAATCAACAATAATATTGGCTCAAAATCGCAATATTCGACAGATGTTGGACAAACAACAGGTTGGGGATGAGGTTTCAACCAAAAGCTTCCAACACAACAAAAAAATTCAAAAAACAACTATTAAAGGCTTCCATTTCAGTCAATCAACAAAACCCACAAAGAAATTTCGGAAAATACCTTCGTCGAAACCAGATTTTTCCGATTCAAAATATTGTGATTTGAACGAAACCTAGCCTGAAAAGTGACGCCGGAATGGGTGATTTAACCGGTGGGTACTGTCGCCGGTGGCCTCTGTCGCTGGTGGTTCTGTCTTCGGTGGGTTCTGTCGCCGGCGGGGTCTGCGTCGGTGGCGTCTGCGTCGGTGGGTTGCCGCTTGAGGTGTATCGGAAGGCTTGTATTTTGACCGTATAAAACTTGAGAGTTTCAAAGAAGAAGGCCTCAATTTTAAGCCAAACTCACCGTTTTGGATGGTCCAAAACGGTGAGTTTTATATCCTACGTGTCCAATGTGAACACGTAGGATACAAAATTCTACTGAGGTGGACTTAAGTAAAACGGTGCGTTTAACTCAAATAACGGAAGTTAACAAAAATTAACGGTAGGGAGTTTTTAAGTAGTCTCGAGTGACCCAGGGATTAAATTTCCGAAAAAAAATACCCAAGGAGTTTTTTAAAAAAGCGCGTTGACCTAAGGATTTTATATATGATTTCCCAAATTGATAATGTCCTTTCTAAGGCCAACTAAAAGGCAAAAAGAACCCTAAATATTTGTCAAAAAGACATAAATGTTCCTATAAATTCGTAAAAAGAAAAGTTTGGGAATTTTTTTAAAAATTCCCACTCCTTTTTTTTTAAAAAAAAAAAATTATTATTAAGGTTATTTTCGTCACTAGGGGACATTGACAATTTTTGGTAGTATGAAAATGACACTACCGCAATTGAAAGATTGGAGAAAATATTATCAATTGGGTGGTAGTTTGAGAGGATATGTAGACTTTCGCCAAATTTCTAAAATTTTCACATATAATTTCTATATTAATGTCATATTCTCCCATTTAAATAAAAAGCAAAAGTCATATTATAGTCTTTTTTACATGAGAAATGCTCAATGGCGGATGAGGCATGTCAAATTAGCGAAAATATACGCGAGATGGACACCATAATGTAAAAAAAGTATTTATCTTTTGGGGAAAATTTCAATTTACCCCCCTGAAGTTTCAGGAGTTTTTCAATTCGAACTCCAATGTTTAAAAATTGGCAATGCACCCCCCTAATGTTTCAAAAATTTTCAATTCAGATCCTCTGTTACTAATTTTCGTCTAATTGGATGGAAATCATCCCACATGCATCTCACGTCGAATTTTGATGCCCTCTATTTCAATTTTGCCCTCATTTAAACCTATGAAATTACGAAATTACCCTAATTAAAACCTATGAAATTGAGGATAATTACGTAATTTCATAGGTTTTAATGAGGGCAAACTTATAATAGAGGGTATCAAAATCCCACGTGAGATGATTTCTGTCCAATTAAATGAAAATTAGTAACGGAGGGTCTGAATTGAAATTTTTTGAAACATTAAGGGGGTACATTGTCAATTTTTAAACATTGGGATTCGAATTGAAAAATCCCTGAAACTTTAAGGGGATAAAGTGAATTTACCCTTATTTTTTTATATGCGGAGATTGAGATTCGCTAGATGGACACCATAATGTAAAAAAAGTATTTATCTTTTTTATACACCGAGATTGAGATCCACATGGCATATAATTTTGTCCGCCATCGTGGTGATTGCTTGTTAGGCTACCAAAACCCAAGAATATGTTTGTTAACAAAAATTGACCATTAATTATTTTATAGTCAAAAGTTAGAATCTTGGACCAAAATTTGTACATAATGAGCGATGTCCAGAAATGTCGTCAAGCCGTCAAAGATTGGGAGATTCTTAGACCAATTAGCAAATTAAATGGATGAGCCAAATTTTTTTTGCAAGCATACCTTGGAGCATCTAGGTACCTTCCAAAATCAAAAGGTCCCAACTCCCAAGATGTGGGAATAATGTACGTTTTGGTTGGAGATTTTAATAATTTTGCAGTTTGAATTACTAATGATTTTGATAATAAATGTGAGAAAGTATTTATGCGACTCGCCTTTCCTAATAGGTTTTCGACAACCTGTCCAACTGTATAAAGCAAGTGAGCCTCAAAAGAACTCTCACATATAAAAGCCACATCACAATTAGGAGGACACCAGGAAAATACTAAAAGAACACCTAGCATTTCTGATATAAGAATTCCTTGTAAAACATATATATATAGCAGAAGGGCTGAAATAGCCGCAGTTAACTACTAACCACCTAAATGTCTAAGCATTTTTTAAGGTGTTTAGAAAAAAAATCACTGACCACTTAGGTCTGTGCGATTAGTGATTTTATGATTTGGAAAAATTGCTAATTGCTAACCGCCTATATATGTATGCATGAAACGACGTCGTATGTAATAGAGTATTACCATATTACCATAGAAACAATGTGGTTTTGGTTTTTTCTCTCTTTTTTTTTTTTAATTTTTTTCTCCTTCTCTCTTTTCCTTTTAAAACGCGGTTAGCGGAAACGGTTATCCAATTTTACTAATCGCCTAAGTGGTTACAGTTAGTGATTTTAGCTAATAGCCACTAACAGTAACCATATTTTCTCTTGGAATATAGATTCAGAACTTCAGCAATTTTTAGTTGGGATTGCTAGCAAATCGAACAAAATATGGGGAAATACTAGGTGTTCTTCAAGTGTTCTCCTGGTGTTTTTCCAACTGTGATGTGGCTTTTAAAATTATCGTTGAATTTGAAATTATTATCATTGACTTTAATCTATTGGTGATTTTAAAAGCCACGTCACAATTAAGAGGATACTAAAATAACACTAGAAGAACACATAACATTTCCTTTCTCATATTGGGGAATAGCTTTCCTAACGAACCCCATTAGAGCAATGCTATATTTATTATTTAACCAAAAATATGGTACATCTCAAAACCTTATCGTCAAATGAAAAATGCCAAGAATAAAATTTTATTTTAAATCAAAAACATAATTCTCTTAGATAAAGGAGTCTAAAATATTACTCTATAATATGATAAAGAAAAACATTCATGGTAAACTATTTTATCAAAAAAGTAATACTTGTTCGAAAAAAAAGTACTACATTATTTTAATTTTAATTTTAATTTAGGATGAAGCCAATAAATGAAGTATATCATTGGGTATAAATTGATGTAGTGGAAGGCAAAAAGAGAGAAGAAGATGTTCTTTCTTGACTTCATTTAAGGAGAAGAAAAAACAATAAAGGAAGCCATGCGATTATTTTATTAAAAAAATGATAAAGAGACTTTGCCAAAAGATAACATATTTATAGTCCCAACTCCAAGAGTATCCTATTCTCCTAAAATAAGGGTGCATTTTGGTATTGCGATTTCATAGATAAAAAATGTGATTTTTAACCAAATTGAATAAAATAAATCATTTGGGATTGTGTCTTTTAAAAAAAAAAAAAAAAAAAAAAGTTTTGAAAACATAAATATCTGCCTTTTCAAATCACGAGTACGATACACTTAACTGTATTTTTAAAAATCGCATTCTCAAATTACAATTTTTCAATTTAAACATTGCGTCTTGTTTTATCCAAACTCAACCTATTCGTCAACATAAGTATGAATAACTCTTCATTTAATATGTGGCATCTTACAAAATAAAAAATAGAGGAAAATCCACATATTCTCCTCAAACTACCATCTAATTAACAATGTCCCCCCAAACTATTAAAAATTGTCAATGTTCCCCCAATGACAAAACTACCCTTAGTAAAATAAAAACAAAAATACTAAAACTTCTAGAAAAAACCTAAAACTATAAATAAAATCCAAAGGGTGGCAAATTTAAAATTAAAAAAAAAAAAAAAAATCCTTAGTATAAGAAAAAAAATTAAAAAATTATGATTTTTTTTTTTTTGTTATAAAAATGAAAATTTTTGTTTTTTTGTTTGTCTTATAACTTTTTAAAATAAAAATTTCTGTTTTAAAAAAATTAACAATTTTCATTTAAGAAAATAAAAATTTTCGTCTAAGAAAATAAAAATTTTCGTTTTCTAAACAAATTTTTTTTAAAAAAATGTTTCTTTTAAATAAAAATTTCCGTTTAAAAAAAAAATTCATTAAAAAAAAAATAAAAAATTTCGTTTAAAAAATAATTTTTTTTTTTATAAAAAAATCTTTCTTTTTAAATTAAATTTTTGTTTTAAAAAAATCATATATTTTTTTATTTATTTATTGAATTTATAGGGGTATTTTTGTCTTATTGAGAATAGCATATGGGCATTTTTATCTTTTTGCTAACTTTAAGAGGGACATTGACAATGTTTTGGTAGTTTAGGGGGACATGTCACAATTGAAAGTTTGGAGGAGGTATTGTCAATTGGGTGGTAGTTTGAGGGGGTATGTGCACTACAAGAAATCCAGTCATCAGGGCAATATCATTAGGGGCGACTACAAAGTAGACGCTAATGATTACATATAAGTGTCCATTTACAAAAGTCGACGTTGATAGGCGATTATTAGCGCCCACTGCAACATCCACTGTGCAGTGGATGCTAATATGTCGACGCTAATATATTGACGGGGATTATAAAAACCCTATCTAGTCACCAATGGCTACTTCCTTTTATACCCAACCAACGGGGCAACAATTAAATTGCATATTTTTAGCAATTTTCTCAATTATTCTTCATAGAAATTGCATACTTTTAGCATTACTCTTTCTTTCTTTTTTTTCTTTTTTTTCTTTTTATATTTTTATATTTAGAGTAATGCTATACTATAGTTTTATCCTATAATTGTTTGGCACTCCAAAACAACTATTGGATATTTATCTTTATTTAGAAATGATTAATCCAAGGGTTAGTTGGAAGCTTCAACCTTGTTGGATGAATGTTTGATAGAATAATAATATCTAGCATTTTTTTTTTTTTTTTTTTTAATAATGACTGATCCAATGGTTGATTGGAACTGCCACATAAATATTGTAATTTTTTTTTTTTTAGTGAAAATTTCATGCTATCATTAATAGCATCAAACAGTACAACTCTATGAAGTTACAATATCATGAATAAAATCAGGGTATTCTTCCATCCATATTTGCTCCAAGGATTGTTGAAGAGCCGCCTTTGCCAAATAACGAGCTTACCATGTTTGCTTCAATTCTAATATGTATGAAGTGTCATGATTGAAGACTATATAGTATTATTTTCGAATTGTAAATCAAATTATCATACCTGCTTCAAGATTGATCTTCCTTCCCTAATGCATTTGCTATTTTCAAAGCATCACCCTCCAAGATAATATTTGGTATGCCCAATCTCTACCAAATTTCACTGCCTTCCATGCAACAAAAGCTTGTAAACAGTTGGGTTAGTTATATACAACTTGAACGAGCATGTGGTTGCCAAGATCTTTCCCTTATGGTTTCTAACAATTACGTCCACCCATATTCTTTGTTGTCTTCTCAATAGCCGCATCTCAATTAATTTTGATCAAACCACATGAGGGAACCATCCATATTGGTACAATTGTATTTGGCTGACGTGCTTCCTTATTTTTTGCCTTTTGTTCTGCCTCTTAAAATTCCTCTATTGCTTCCTTCACCCTTATTGTGTTGGGTGTAAGAGATCTCCTCCAAATACTAATGTATTTCTATGGAGCCAAATCCTTACGGCTATTGTGGTTATTAGTTCAAACTCTTCATTCCCAAACTTCAC
Source organism: Corylus avellana (assembly GCF_901000735.1). NCBI lineage: Eukaryota > Viridiplantae > Streptophyta > Magnoliopsida > Fagales > Betulaceae > Corylus > Corylus avellana. Next base: position 17,739,190 of record NC_081548.1, on the reverse strand, counting down.
TAGTGGCTTACTTGCAATTTGAAGAAAATCATCCTCACCGCTAAAACATTTTTAAATTTTTATAATATATTCTCCCCACATATCATTTGCAGACAAACATCGCTACAAGATATGACATGCATTCTACACATTCACTCCATAAATTGGGCACAAAGGATCATTAGTAATCATTTTTTAAAACAATTTTTTTTTTTTTATTGGTAGCAAATTATTACATGCCTTCTAAATAAACACTTTCACCACCCTCGGGACATTTAGATTCCAATAAGTTTTCCACTCATTGCTATGCACGAAGGGTATGGAGCATTCACTTGAATCCTGCATTAATATATCTTTTCTCATGTGGTATGCATTTTTCACTGAGAATTCCCCATTTGACGTACTATTCCAAATCAGAAATTCCACCACCTAGTATCTTTGTCAATGAGTTCCTTCACTCTTGTATCCCTATCCAACCTCTTGATTAGATTGCATTGCAAAGTTTTAACGGATTTGGGAGTTATTTATCTTCCCAAATTCTAATATTAGACCCATCCCCCCACTCACCACTCTAACCTTGCCTTTAGAAGACTCTTTACCTACTATATACTCCTCCATGCATAGAATGACCTACGTCTGAGAGGAGAATCTGATAGAATATAATCCCTGGTTTCTATTATAGTGTTCTCGCTTAAATAAAATACACATATTCTTCATATTAAGGCTTTGCACTCACACTTTTTCATAAATTGTCAACCGCTATTGAATCTTGCTCCATTCCACAACATTTGCTTTACAAAATAATAAGCTATCGTCAGCAAAAAATAGGTGGCTCAATTTGGTTTTACCTCTCGCGGTTGGAATAACTGACAACATCCTACTTTCTTCCGTCTTCTAGAGGAGAGAGCTCAAATCGTCAACACATCAAATAAAAAAGGTAGGAGAATAAATGATCATCTTCCTTGAGCCCTTTGGATATAACGACTTTTCCGTGAGGCTAGCCATTAATAAGGACATAATAATTGACTAATATGACATGGACTGCGATTAATGTCACCCATTTATAAGAAAAGTCAATCTTCTTCATTAATCTTTCCAGAAAATTTCATTCAACTCTGTCAAACACTTTATTCACATCTAGCTTTAGCGATGTATCCTTCATTCCCTTTCATCCGAGATTGCATTGTGTTAAGCGCCTCATAAGCCACCAAGATATTGTTTGTAATCAACCTCCCAGGGATTAAAGCACAATGATTCTTGGAGGTAATAGTTTGCAATATTTTTTTCAACCCCTTTGGCAATACATTTGGCAATTAATTTGTACAAGACATTGGAAAATGTAACTGGTTGGTATTTTGTTACTTTGGATGGGGTTCATATTTTTGGAATCAGGGCTATATAACTATAATTAATGTTAGCATAAAAAATTCCAGAATTCAAGAAGTCAAAAATAGCTTGACATACCTCTCCCCCCACTATATATTTATTTATTTTTTTATAAAAACATGTCGCAAAATTGTTGGATCTATTAATTTGTAATTGAGGTTGTTTGATTATTGTTTCCATCAGAAACACAAATTTGGGCTTTTTTTTTACTTTACCATTTGGCAAAGGTCTTGAACTGTCTGAGGGTTTCCAAACCCTTGATAGTTTTAACTTAGGACACTCATGATGATTGATGGGGCTGGTTGTTGGAAATGGTGTCCAAAACTCCAATTGATTGGATAATGTTTTTAATATTATGATAAAGAACAATAGACATATACAGATATATTCTTGCATGACATATATGTGTGATTGTGTATTGTTCGATTATATGTATGTAAGATCCCTAAAATGTATTGTATTTGAGTGATTGTGTATTGTCCAATTATATGCATGTAAATGTTGTTACCGTGCACAACAAAGATAAATAATATAGAATCAAAAAGAGAGAGATCAAGAGAGAGTTGAGACACAGATTTACGTGGTTCGGCAATCTGCCTACGTCCACAGAAGAGAATGCGGCTATATTTTTCTATTCAATGATTTAGGGTTATAACATAACATATTTGTAGGAAAACCCTAATTATAAGTATTTTGGAAAACCCAAAAATACCCCCCACAACTTATTTGTCCCCAGGCCTACATAAACTAATAATACTTAATGGGCCAGTAGTAGAATATGAGCCACTTGTTCCAACAATCTCTACCTTGGCGGGTATTCACCTTTTTGAAAATAATTAAGTATTGGGCTTATGCCTAGAACTAATAGGTTTGGAGATGCCGCCTTCTCTCCTCTCTTTTCTAACACATGGAGACATTTGTCAAGTCCAAGCTGTGCTTGAACTTGTCTGCAGTAACAGGCTTTGTCAACATGTTCGCTGCATTTTTAGAAGTGTGAATCTTCTCAAGTAACAATTCAACTGTAGCAACCAATTCCCTAATCTTGTAAAACCTCACATTAATGTGTTTGGTTTTAGCATGATACACTTGGTTCTTTGCCAAGTAAATGGCACTCTGACTGTCACAATACAACGGAACTCCGCCTTACTGAATACCCAGCTCCTTGATTAACCCTGTAAGCCACAAAGCTTCCTTTGCGGCCTCAGCCCCCGCCTTGTACTCCGCCTCAGTCGTGGGCATTGAAGCCATGGATTGGATCATAGACCTCTAACATATGGGTCCTCTTGCAAGAGTGAACACTTAACCCGTGGTCGACCTCCTGTCATCCAAATCCCCTGCATAATCTGCATCCACATATTCGACAACTGACAAATCACTTTTCTGTCTGACAAAAGTGATGCCATACTCTGTAGTACCTTTCAAGTATCTGAAAATCCATTTGATTGCATCCCAATGCTGTCTCCCCAGATTCGCCATGTACTTGCTCACCACACTGATTGCATGAGCCAAATCTAGCCTGGTACATACCATAGTATACATCAGACACCCCACTGCACTGGCATATGAGACCTTAGACATGTCTTCAATTTCTTCAACTGTCTTTGGACACTGTGAGGTAGACAAACGGAAATGATTCGCCAAATGTGTGCTTACCAGTTTCGCATTTTCCATGCTAAACCTCTCCAACACCTTCTTCACATAGCTAGCTTGAAATAGCCACAATCTCTTGGCATCCCTGTTTCTTAGCTGCAATAAGCATATCATCCACATACAGTAACAAAATAATAAATGAGTTATCATCGAGGCTCCTCAAGTACATACAATCATACTCACATCTCCCGTGGCCAATTCTAGTCATATAGGAGTCAAACCGCTTATACCACTACCTTGGAGACTGCTTCAACCCATAAAGTGACTTATTCAATTTACAGACTAAGTGCTCTTGTCCAGGTTGACTAAACCCTTCAGGCTGCTCCATGTAAATTTGTTCCTCCAAATCAACATGAAGAAAAGCTGTCTTCACATCCATTTGCTCCAATGCCATGTCATAATGAGTTACCAACGCCAATACCGCTCTGATGGAAGTATGTTTGACCACTGAGAAAAATATTTCCTTATAATCAACCTCTTTCTGCTGTAAATAATCATTTGCTACTAGGTGAGCCTTGAACTTTTCTCCGCATTTTTTATGATATTGCTTCATTTTTCTTGACCACTCATTTGCACCCTATCGCCCTTTTTCTCTTTGGAAGCTCCACCAAATTCCACGTCTGGTTTCTATGCAGAGACTCAATCTCTTCCGCCATAGCACGCACCCATCTTCTCTTCTCTTGGCTATTGACAGCCTCTTGAAAAGTAGTAGGATCTTACTATTGATGACAAGAGCATAAGAAACCATGTCTTCAAAACCATACCTAGTTGGTGGCCTGATAATGCCTTTAGGCCTGTCTGTGGCTATAGTGTGATGCTCATTAGCTCCTGAAGTAGAGGTCTTTGTACCCTGAGAAATGTTCTCCTGCACAGGAGTCTCTAACTCCACCTGCTTATCACTGCTACTGCTTTCTGACACCTGCTTCTCTTTACCCTGAGTACTCTTCAACATGGAATTTTCATCAAATACCACGTCTTTACTGATCACCGCCTTGTTTGCCTTCGGATCCCAAAACTTGTAACCCTTAACCCCTTTCCCATATCCAAAAAAGACACGCTGTCTAGGCTTTGGATCAAGCTTCTATCGTTCGTCACTAGGTATGTGCACATAGGCTGGACAACCAAATACTCTCAAACCAGAGTAATCTACCTCATTACCTATCCGCACCTCTTTTGCAACTTTCCTATCTAGTGCTACCCTCGGTGACCTGTTGATCAAGTAGCATGCCATACTTACTGCATCTACCCAGAAAATCTTTGCAAGTCTAGCATTCAACCTGAGACATCTTGCTCTCTCTGCAATAGACCTATTCATCATTTCCACCACACCATTTTGTTGTGGTGTCTTGTGTACTGTGAAATGTCTTTTTATACCATGCTGCTCACAAAAATCTTTGAACTTGTCGTTTGTATACTCAGTTCCATTATCTGTCCTAAGGCACTTAACCTTCTTCCTAGTCTGGTTCTCCACTTCAACTTTCCATAATTTGAACTTGGTAAACGTTTCTGATTTATGCCGCATGCCACATGAAGTACACCCAAACCTTTCTTGAAAAATCATCAATAAAGACCATGAAATACGTATGTCCTCCCCGTGATGCTGTCCTCACTGGTCCCCAAACATCAGAATGAACATAGTCAAGAATGCCCTATGTCTTATGTGTGGTTGTCTTGAATTGTACTCGATTCTGCTGTCACAGAACACATAATTTACAGAATTCAAGCTTGCACGTTTTAACATCCTTCAACAAATTTCTCTTATGAAGCTCCAACATGCCCTGCTCACTCATATGACCCAACCGCATATGCCACAAAACAGTACAATCAAACTCAGACTCCATAGAATCAACTCCACCTACAACTGTTCTTCCTAACAGTTTATAGATATTCTTTGAGCTTTTCTGCCCCTTCATAACTACCATTGCACCCTTAGTCACCTTCATTACTCCACCTTCAGACTTATAACCATAAGGTCCATAACCGTTTGAGTCTAAGGTTTCTAATGAAATCAGATTCTTTTCCACTTCTGGTACATGTCTAACATAACATAATGTTCTAATCACATCATCAAACATCTTAATCCTGATATTACCTATGCCAATAATTTTACAATGTGCACCATTACCCATAGTAACTATACCATAATTAACTGACTTGTAGGTGTCAAACCAATCTCTATTGGACATCACGCGAAACGAACATGCTAAGTCCAGCATCCAATAATCCACAGGATGCTCTGAATTTGATGCAATAGAAAGCATATCACTATCAACATCGTCTGAATTGTCTTCCATTACGTTCGCAAATTTTGAGGAACCTTCATTCTTGTCGTCCTTTTTCTTCTTCCAGTCTGGACAATCTCGCTTCATGTGCCATTTTTTCCGCACTTATAACAGATGATGTCCTTCCTCCTCCTGCACTTTGTCCGAGAATTCTTGCCATTCAAACCACCTTTGTTAATGCTTATTCCACGCTCTTGGTTACCCTTTACAATTAGCCCTTCTCCTTGAGAACTTTCATCATTGATTTTCTTCATCTGATGAAAAGCCAATAGGGCTCCTATAATGTCCTTTAACTCCAATGACTCTTTTTCCCATGTTAGAGTTGTAACCAAATTCTCATATGTAGGAGAAGTTGGGAGTGAATTCAATAGCATTAACACCTTGTCTTCGTCTTCGAACTTCACATCAACCCTCTTCAGATCTCTGATTATTTGATTGAATGTGTTGATGTGTTGGCTCAGATCTGAGCCCTCCGCCATCTTCAAGCTATACAACCGCTGCTTGAGATAGTACTTGTTCGTCAACGACTTTGACATATACCGACTTTCCAGTTTCAACCAAACTGCCGCTGGAGATTCTTCATCCATGGCATGATACATCATGTCATCTCCTAGACAAAGCCAAATAGCAGCCACCGCTTTCGCCTCAAGTTTCTTCCAATCTATGTCTGCCATCCCTTCTGGTTTCGTCCCATATAACGCCTTGACCATCCCTTGTTGCACCAACAATTTCTTGACACGTCTCTGCCATAACTCGAAATTACCGGATCCATTGAACTTCATCACGTCGAATTTCGCAGAAGATATGCCAATCCCAGCCATCGTATAATTAGGCTTTGATACCAATTGTTGTTACCGTGCACAACAATAATGAATAATATAGTATTGAAAAGAGAAAGATTAAAAGAGAGTTGAGACACAAATTTACGTGGTTCGGCAATGTGCCTACGTCCACAAGAGAGAGTGCGGCTATATTTTTCTATTCAATGATTTAGGGTTACAACATAACATATTTATAGGAAAACCCTAATTATAAGTACTTTGGAAAACCCCAAAATACCCCCCCCACAACTTATTTATCCCCAGGCCCACATAAACTAATTACACCCAATTGGCCAGTAGTAGAATATGAGCCACTTGTTCCAACAGTAAGATCCCTAAGATGCATTGTATTTGAGTGATGGTGTGTGTATCACATAAGATCATACTCAAAGGTCCTTACAACTTAAACTAATTGTTCGTAGTAGTAAATGGAATTTGGAACCCCATCTAGACTATAACATATCGAACCTCAACGATTTGTCTTGGTTAAGAGAAGTAGGTAGGCTTCACGTTGATATGTTGGGGTATTGGCAGGTTTGGGCCATACACCGGACATGACCACATGAGTCATCATTCGTTTACTAATACTGTCTTAACAATGATGTACGTGCATGACGACTTATAGTATTTACTCTAAATCTTGAGAAGTTCTTTGAACTCAGTTGTGAAGTGTAGATTACTTTGATGTATTAAAAGAGTGAGACCTATTAGTGGTTGATCTAACCTCGGTACATTAGGTGATCGCATGTAGCATTGTGGGAACACTGATTTCAAGAAGGAATCCAAATCCCTTGTCTAAGACAAAGCGATAAGGAACAATCCCCTTGTTTTAGATTAAATGGGAAAGATTTTCCTGAAGCTTAGGCTTGAGTGTTTCAGTAGGTATGACTGAAACTTATGCATGTACAAGGTGAGAATATTTCTCATAAAGTACATAAGGACAATCATAAAGTTAAATCGATGACTCAAGGAAAGATGTAGTGAACAAAGTGACAGTACATAAACTTTAGTTCGACTACGGAATGATTCCATGGAAGGGTAACACACATAATAAGTACGTCATGAGGATTAATTGATTAAAGCAAAAATATTCATTAGAGTGCAGTCACAGTTATGTAGAGGTATTAGTTGTGATTAAATAGAGTTGTGTGATATGGTCAACGTAGACATAGTCGCAAACCGCTAATGATATTTTTTCCTTTGGGTCCCTCTTTGAGCTAATGTAAATTGACTAGTATAAATATTGGGCCTCAGTTATATTTATGTGTTTTTACTTGAGATGTTTTATTTTATAAAACATAGGTAAATTGACTAGTATAAATATTGGGCCTCAGTTATATTTATGTATATTTACTTGAGATGTTTTATTTTATAAAACATAGGCCCAAGAGATTTATTAATCTAAAGGGCCAAGTTGGAGAAGTTAGACATAGGGAATTAAATAGAGCAATTGGGCTCATGATTTAATTCCTACATGCTAAAGAACGTGATGAACACGAAATTGTTCATCACGTTGGATAAATCCAAAAAGATGAAATTGTTCATCAAGATCCTTTTGAATATCAGCCACAAGTTCATCAAGAATGTGATGAACACGAAGAACATGAATAATGCAAAAAACATGGAATGAGTATTGACTCAGACCATAAGTTTGAAAGTTCGTTAGGACGACAATTGCTCAGCCCTACATCATAGGAAGAACGGTTGTACGCTCCTATGCCGCAATGCCTAGGAGAGGCCGAAGCTACATATAAATATTATTACTTATATGTTATTAGATCTAAGTATGTTTATCTTGTTGGCAAAAGTTCTTGGGGATTGTATTTTTTAATCCACTGCGTAAAAAGAAAAAGTTTTAAAATTTACGCAAACGATCCCAACACTGGTTACCAACCTCTACCGTTATATTATTTCCTGCTTCCATGGTACTCAACTGCTTTTTTTTTTTTTTCCTTGCCCTTTGCCACCTCTATTATCGACACCTTCGCTAGGCTCCTTTTGTTATTTTGTGCCCACTATGCCTCCCATATTGTGCTCGTTGCTTCCAATATTTTAGAGGCGTTTTGACACTTTTTTCTGTTTCTGAATTCCTTGCTCTTCAAGTTTTCATTACCATTTACTTCGTATGACATCGACACCCAATAATATGATAGTTGTGTGATAAAAATGTAATTTTATCATTACTCATCTCAACCAATCCATCTATTATTCCTTATTAAAAGAAAAAATAAAATAAAATTCAGGAGTTTGTTAGGGCTGATTTGAAACCGTCTAATTCATTAGGATTTAACTATCAATTTGGATACAGATATGGGCTGACCTGGACTGATATTGGTCGGTGGAAGCCCGGCCCATTTTCGCCCCTGAACTCCTTCTCTCAACTCTCAGCTGAAAACTCTCAAAAGCCTTCTCTCTCTCGCTTGCCGCTCAAATTCTCTGGCTCTCTCTCTGCTCTGCTTCAACTTGGGCTTCAATGGAGGTTGATAAATTAAATTCTAGTCTCATCTACTCTGTGAATCTCTTTAAGTTATCTGTGCTACTGTAATCTCAATTCCAACTTGTCGCTCTTTGATGTTCCGTTCGGTTGCTGGGAAATTGTAGGAAAGTCAGGAAAAATTCATAAGTTTTTGCAACTCCGATTGTCGGAATTTCCATTTGTACGCCTTCCACGAATACACTTTTCTTTTGTAGCCCTATAATCCCAGCAATCAAGCATAACATTATTGCTCTCAGTCTTTATTAGCTTGATACAGTTCTTTTCGTTCTAGGTTTGGTATCATTGTATATATCTTACATAATCGACAATTGATTGGTCTCTTTCTGATTTCCAAGTGTTTCTTTTTCAGTTTCTTGGTGTGGATTTTTCCCATTATATGTGAGATTGTGTTGTGATCTTGCTATCCATCAGCTTCACTTCGCATTGCATCATTTTTCATCTTGACAACTGCATTTCATTTGGAAAAGGGAGCAGTAGAGCAGAACCTTGTTTTTCATTAATTTTTTTGTGTTGGCTCTTGGTGATTTTTTTTTTGTAATATCAAGATTTGAAACTAACACCAAGTGCTTAGGTCATTGTTGCCATTGTATCTTTAAAACCCCATTTTTGTGGTACGTGAATAACTAAGTGCTTTGAAGTTAAACCCTCTTTTTGTGAATGCACACACTTAAATATGTGAGAAGTCCACTTAGGTCCTGCAATCACAGCCTATGCCATTTGATTTTTATTTGGTTAATATTGCTGGCTTGGTCTATTATGTTGTCTAATGAGTAAGATTGGTTAAATCCTGCAATCCTCTTTCTGGTTGATATTGCTGACTTGGTTAATATTTGGTTAACATGTGTGTTCACTGCAGCGACCGTCATCTGATAAAGCTAAACAGACTGACGAGGACCGAATAGTTCTTGAGCTATCTGAAAATGACCCCCATTTTGATAAAAAGAAGGTGAGAATGTTTGAGTTCTCTTGTGTTTTTCATCAAAATTTTCTTGAATCACAGGTGCAGTTATTTAAATATTAATGGTTAGAAATGTGAGGATGAAATGTTATTGAATTGAAGGATGTATATAACTTGAGGCAGTCACTTATTGCTGTCCTCTATATAATGAAGTGCAGGGAATTGATACTGAACTCCAGTGGCATACCAATAATTAAAATTCAAATGATGCTGCATTTATTGTTCAATATATAATTGTCAGATTCTTGTTGATTAAGCTGTATAGGGAAGAAAACTTGGTATACAAATACTGACAGTGATTGTTCCATTTTATGTTAGCATCTATACACTGTTCTTAATTTTCATTAATTTTACAGTTTATTCAACTTATACTTTGATAATATTTACTTCTTGGTGAAGGAACCGATTACTTTTAATTTAATTGAGCTGTTAAGTTGCTGCCATTCTTCTGATTATTTGTCACACCTTTTTGGCAGAAATTACTTCAAAATATGGGTTTTAATACCGAGGAACAGATTTTTCTTAAGAGCTCTTCATGTCCCAATTGGATAAGTTCGACCTTGAAAGCAATGCTTCAGATAGCAAGAATCATACACTTAAATGAGGTAAATTCTAATTCTGCTCTCACTTATCAAAAAAAAAAATTCTAATTCTGCTCTCTAAACTACTTGGTTTTTTCACTCGAGGGACGGAAGCCCAGAGGGTTTACCTTGTTTCATGTTTGAGCAATAGGAAAGCCAAATACTTTGCCATGCAGGTTTAACTTTCTGAAACTTGTAGCTTCAATCAGTGGCAAGATTAGAAATTTATCTTTGGGGGAGTTGGACTAATATTATGATGATTAAATATTTTTTAGGAAAATTATGTCACGACCCCCTCATGCTTTTGCACTTTTTGACATTGAGACCACAGTTTCCAATTTGATAAAATCAAGACTCTGGCTGGGTTGTCATCCAGTCACACATGTGGCCTTGACTGGGTGCTGCCACCCAGCCATGGCGAAGCTGCCCCTGTCACGGCTATAGTTGGGTATGAGTTGGGTGTCACCCAGCCCAACCACTTTCTTTTTTTGCTTTTTGGTTTTGTTTTGTTTTGTTTTGAATTTATGATCCAAAGGCATACTTTTATTTTCATATCATTTATGTTATCTATTTGACCGAAAAAACTGACGTAGGTCTCGATTTATGAATATTTAAATTGGAAACTGGGGTCTCAATTTTTTTTTTAAAAAGTGCGAAAGCACGAGATGATTGTAACATAATTTCCCTATTATTTTTTTAATTCTTTTTATATATTGAACTTGACAAATATGTGCTATAAGATGGACAACAAGATTGGGCATTTCTAATCAATTATCATGTATATATTATGTAAGTACACAAAAAAAAAAAAAACCTAGAAAAACTAATTATCTCCATTAAGTCCTTCATTTAGCATTGGGAGAATGCTACCATACAAAAAATCTTTTTGATATATGACACTAGGTGGGAATTAAGGGTGGGCCAGTTCAATCATTTTCCTCATGGGAGAAACAGAATTAAGACTAAAAGAACTCTAATTTTTGTTTTTGGTGTAATGATAGAATACCCACATATATACCATGGATATAGTCGGTATGACAAGTAAAAGTATAGTTTCACACCTGTCATACCATTTGTCAACGCCTTTTCTACATTTATCTTACAGGTTATTAGTGTGACCTCCCTACCATGATAATGCACAGTAGGACTACTGATTACTAACTTAAATATATCTATCTGGTAAGCACGTACCAATTTACATTTACAAATTTTATTGGGTATCTTTACAAGAAGTGGATTTGTTTTTGTTTTGTTTTTTGTTTTCTGAATTAAACCGAATCCAGTTCTAGTTGTCTGTTATAGCACTTCTCCTACCAACCTAGTAGTCTGTCTAAATAGCTAGTGCTGCAAGTTCTGACCAAGGCAACATGATCCTTCTTTGAAAAAATGTAAATCATAAAATGATTGGCTGTTTAAAAAATTAGTTGTAAGGATTTTGAGGGCATGATACTGTTGGTTTTCTCAGATTTGAATCTTAAACATAGCTTTAGACCCTTTTTTTTTTTTTTTCTGCATTTTGAGGGAGGGAGGGATAAGGATTTTCTGATTTTTTTTCCCCACATTTTTGGGGAGGCTAGAAGGTTTCTTCAGATTTTTTGGGGCCTATGGCCTCCCTGGATCCGCTCCTGGCTTCAATTTCTTCTTGTTATGTCTTTGGCATAAAACTGGGGCATGAATAGCAGTTTAGCCTGAGGTCCCTTCAATGGTGTTGATGAGTAACTCGTGATCATATTATGTGCTGATTGAGGTGCAGGTAGAACTTTATTTTGGCGAGGGTGATACATGTTCACCAATGGAATTTTACAGCTCCAGGAATGAGCTGGAAGCTCTTAATTCTATCCTTTCACTTCTTGACATACAACTCTCTAGTGATAAGTGCATGCAAATGAATGTCCTGCAAGAATTACGGGAAGCAATTATTGGTATGATCCATGATTTTGGGGGCAAGAACAATGTGAAGACTACAATTTTAGAAACTCAAAGCTGTGAGAAAGAAGAATGTTTGTCACGATGGGGTGAAAGCAATGGCATGAGGACAAGGTTGCAGATAGCTTGTAAGGCTTCACAATTATAATGCTGCTGTTGTACTTTCTTGCTTATCAGGCATGTAGGGATTTTTCTCCTTTTCTGGTGTTTATATGATTTCCCCTTTTTTCTTTGGGGTGGCTTTTTCTTTTGTGGTTTTGGTGGGGGGGATAGTGCAGGGGGCTGGGAACACCATTCATCCTTACATGTTCAAGTTATGCATAGAAAAAAGGAAATCTAGTATTTAATATATTTGTTTCCCGTGCTTCATTCATCATGTAGATGTTGAAGGGGCTGGCAGAGGAGCCATAGCAAGAGAAGATCTAAATGTTGGAGACATTGCTTTGGAGATCCCTGTATCTATTGTCATTTCTGAGGAGCTAGTGCGCATATCTGACATGGTATGCTTCAAACTTACGTAAATACTTCCAACCGTGTGTAAGTTTTACCTCTGCCTTTAAGTTAGAACTTCTATAAGTGACATTGGTAAAATAAAAAGAAAAAAATTGAAATGAAGCTTCTTTTGGGCGGGAACATGAACATCTTTAAAGAACCTGCAAGACATAGACATAGAAAACAATAGGTGGATGATGATCAGTAAGAAAAATGTCTTCCAGCCTTACATTGAGTATGAGTTTCTCATTACCCCTTGTTTGATGGCATGATTGTAGGATCTGTCTATGATGTTCCTATATATACTGCAATAGTAAAAGGGTAGAACAGTGATTCTACCCACCCATTTTCTTCTCCAATTGTTCTTCTCTCTAAAACCCTAAAATCTACATCCCCAAAATAGGCAGTGAAAAGTCCTTGTGCCCAAAGTCATCCATGTTTCTCAGACAAAGCTATGTGAAGGCAAAAGGAAGCTATTAAGAATGCAACTAAACCGACCAGTGGGAATCTAATTTAGTTCAGGAAAACTAACTTTATGTAGTATGACATAGGTGTTGGTTGTTAGCCCGTGCAAAATTTAGTATATAAAACCTAAGGAAAAGCCTTTCTTTGTTGATTAGTACAATGTTCATATGTGTTCCTTTTATTTTATTATTTTATTTTTTTTTCTTTTTCTCTCTCTTAATGGTAGTAGGTTAGCATAAAGATCGATTTTGGAATCAAACATCTAGTACCACACTGATACTGCTTTACCATCACACAAGGTGGCATTTTAGTTCTTTAGGTCTTTATTGTCTCTATATATTTGTTTCTATCTAGTCAAGTTGGATCATCTCTATGGTGGAGTAAATAGTTTGTGGGCTTGGTTCAGTTGGCAAAAGGTTGGGTGGGATCATGGATTCAAAATTTTCCTTGTAAACAAGACATACGGATGTTTTGTTTTCTATTAAATCACTACTTGTCTCAAAAGTTTAAGCTAATAGGAAATGGTAAATTTGATTATTTAATTAATACTTTAATACCACACGTGTACTAGACAACAAGTGGAGTATTTTAATTGAAAATAGAGTACACTGTAAAGTCAAGATTTGAACCTAGAACATTGGTTTTGGTACCATGTTAAATCACTATTTGTCCCAAAAGCTTAAGCTAATAAGAAATGGTAAATTTAATTATCTAATTAATACTTTAACATGTTCCATTTATTTTGAATAGGTGAATTACATTTTTCAAGAGGGGAAATTCTTACATAACCAATATTTTGACTTTGCATAGACTAAGATGAACAAAAGTGGGGTCAATACGATTTGCTTGTTTTTCTTTTTATTGCAGTTTCATATATTAGAGAAGATTGATGGCATCTCTTCAGAGACAATGTTATTGTTGTGGAGCATGAAGGAGAGGCACAATTGTGATTCAAAATTCAAGATTTACTTTAACACGCTTCCAGAAAATTTCAATACAGGTACTTAGTTGTGTTCACATTTTTTGCCAATGATATCTAATTTTTTATTTCAACTATCAGCAAGAACTTGATGCTAGGTCAGAAAATTTTGCAATCTTGTATATAGGTTGTGAATGACCTCTCTTAGTATGCTAATTTTGAAAATACCCATTAAGGTTTGAGAAATTAATGCCGACTTGTTGATTAACAATTAATTGACAATGTTTGATGTGTTTGCCTTAATCATTATAATATTCAATAAACTATTGCATGTAAGATAGTACTATGAAGTTAAAATAAAATTCAAGAGGACATAACTTCTTAGTAACCATAAAACTGGTTCCATCACTTGCCATTCTAAATGGTTCAATATCAATACTTTATTTTTTATTTTTGGAGTTTTGGTTTGATGTAAAATAACAGCTGCTACTCATTTATTTTGTTGTTTTTATTTTGAACTGATTTTCTAGTTTCTTTTTATTTTATTCCATTCTATTCTTTTTTAATCTTGGTATTTACCCCATCTTTGTGGTTTCAAGTTAAATTGTGCATACATTTGGCCATCATTCAAAGTAAAACTCACTTGTTTCTACCACGGTTAATGTTTTAATTTTGAATGATCAAGAGTAAAACTGACTTGAAATGCTTCAATCACAAAATTCTTTTTTTATTTTTTAAAAAGAACCAGAATTTATATACCCAAACCTCTAGGAATCTCAGATTTATTTTAATCTCAACATTAGGTTCTAAAATTTTCCTAAATTTAGCTGGAGCTTCATGCGACAATTTAGTACCAGTTTGTGCATAAAGAAATGGGTAAGAAGTGTTTATACTTCTGCGAAATTTTATGCTTTGCTGCTATCTTAGCATCGATGGGAAAGTTTCTGTTAAATATAAGCCTTATATTTTATCCTATAGTCACAGTTATGGGTGAAATGTAAACTATATTTTACCCATTACTTTGCAGATTTGGTTATCTTATAAAAACGATCAAGTACTTTGGGTTCAATAAGCATAGGGTAATTGATACTCGTAACTTGTTCTTTTAGAGTCGTAGACTTCATACCTATCCCTTTATTTCATTGTAGCATTGGAAGGTGCAAGATATGGGTTTGCACTGGATTTATAGCCAAATAAAATTGGATACATTGCCAAAAAGAAAAAAAGACTTTTCACAAAAATGCTAATATAACTGTCAGTACTGTCATTTTTGTTGTTGTTATTGCATATGTGCATAGTACATTCGGTGAAATAAAGAGTGCTTGCTTTAAAGTTTAAAGGCTTGTAGGACACATTTTTAGGCTTTCAAATGAAATGGTATTTCAAATGCCTTCCAGGAAGTGGGAATATCCCCTAGATGGGAAAACCTACATATGCAACAAATAGTATACAAGTGTGGGTTAAATACAAAAGTAATGTTATTTAGTAGACTGTTATACTACTGCCATATAACTTGATCATGTCGCTGTGAAACTCAGCCCTTATAAAAGAATAATAATAATAATAATAATCAATGGCTAATTATCATTGCCACATCATCTCAGTTGTATGACAGTTATATAGCGGTTTACTAAATAGAATTATTCTAAATACAAATTATGGTCAGTAGGAATTTTGAGAAAATTTTGGCTGGTGTATTCATTTGGCTGGGTCCCCTCGCCATGCTTGCCTATATTGGCAGGGTTTTTAACATTTATAACTATTATGATCTACTTCTTTTTCAACATTAATATCTTTTATTTGGATGGTGTCAATTTCTCGGCGATTCTTATATTGCCATTTCTGTTGTCTCCAAAATCAAACTTTGAGTATGAAGAGCCACTAAAGTATTGTGTTAGGAAAATCTGTTTGGAAAGTTGCATCATCCGATGCAAGAAAGGAGTCGAGAAGTCATATCAGATACGGATGTGTTCATTGATCAGTTCTTGTAACAGATTCTGTTTATTGGAAGTGTATGGGAATTTTGTGCCTTGAAATGACCGTGCAGAGAAAACCAAAAATTTTCGATTGGAAATGACAAATGTTCAATCTTCTGTGATTCCTGTTATCTCTGCTTAAATGTCTGGCATGAGGTCTGGGGGTATTCTCATATCATTTATGAGACATTATTGATGATGAGTTTAAATTGGTTCATGGAAGAGGCATGGTTGCTTTCCTGGAAGGACTGAAATTCAATCTACTCTGGTTTTGTGCTAGTTAAGTACTCCAGAGAATTTAGAGTAGTTAGGAGGTGGCAAATTCCAAATGGTATTTTGGTCCCTCTCAAGCATCTTCAATGGAAATTTATATTGCTTTAAGTCCAATCAACATGAAATTTGATGTGCGAATTCATAATTACCACGTACTACTTCATTTGTGGTAGTAGTATGTGATGATATAATCATATGCTGTCATTAAACTCTGTAGGTTAAATTTGAAAGGAACCGTGGCATGTATAGTCTGTCGATGTCCAATTATATCTATCTGCCTTTTTGTTCTTTTAATTATTCAAAGACTTTATTTTTGTGTAATTTATGTTGTGTATGTAATCTGAAAAAGGGGCGAATGGTGTAATTTTAAGGCAGCAAAATTCAGTTTTGCACATTTTGTATGGAAGAATTATTTGTTAATAATAATGTTCTAACACTGATTTATCTTGGTTTAACTGGACTGCTTGTTTATTTTTTATTTTTATGCGATAGGGTTGAGCTTTGGAGTTGAAGCAACTGTGGCTCTGGATGGGACCTTGCTGTTGGAAGAGATAATACAAGCAAAAGAGGTATCAGGCTTTCAAATAAAGTGTTAATAGATTAATTTGTTCAATAATTAGGCTCTGGTTACTTTGATGGAACAGAAGAGTTTCATAAACGGATTCATTAATGTGCATGCATCTGGGAATGGAAATTTGGCCTGTTTAAGCAGAACCCTGTCTTGCCCTGCCCTCCCTAAATGGTGTGGATTTGGTTTTATACGAGAATAGGGAATAGATCTATAACTTGATCTGGTTTTGGTTCTTATAGGGTGCTTTTGCTTGTATACATCGGTGTACAAGGGTTCCGCTCCTTGCACTTTATAGCTCAAAGTTTAGTTACTAATAAACAAAAAAAGGACAGGCATAAGGGAGCTCCACACCGATCACATACATTTGCCCTTATTTATTGCACAATCTCTTAAATGCCATCATATGTACAAACACAAACACACCATCACCATCCCACTCTCTCTCTCTCTGTGAGTGTGTGTGTGTGTGTGTGTGTAACACCTTTTGATCTCTTGTCACATATCCTCTGAATTTCTAGCTTCCTTATTATTCTTTAGGCTTGGTTTCTTTGCTTTCACTTTATCGTTGAGTTTCTCTTTCCCACCTAAATATTAGACTGTTTCCACTTCCATTTCTGTTTAAACTAATCTGGAATTCAAATCTGCATTTTTCCTTTTTATTGGTTTCACTGGGTCTGTTATTTCAGGGTTTTATGGAGTTGGATATATAACCTTGCTCTGAAGTTGGTTTGTATGATGGGATTTTTTTTTTCCCTCAACAAGAAAATGGGCTCAAATGCAATGCTGTTGCCCCAACCTGACAAAGATAGACGAGGCCAGGCAGGGAGGGTTGGGATCTTTTTTTAAAGACGGAGAACACAGGGTTGCCCCAACTGGGGTATGGGGCTAGGATGAGGAGAGTTTTTTTGTAGTTCTTATTGGAAGTTGGGAGGTGATAGGGTTGTGGAACACCCACTCCATACCTGCCCTGCTGCTATTTTAGGTTTGTAATAGTAAGTTGGCTGTGGAAATCTAACATTTGCATAATGTTAGTTCAATGAAATGCAGTTAAACCAGCCCTGCTTTGAGGAATTTGCTTTCCATTGATCTCTGAGACAGAGATCTTCTCCTGATCACAACAATTAATATGTACAATATATATTGCAGCTACTTCTATTGTCAAGTTTTCCTTAGTTAGAGCCTTCAGAAAGAGCTATACTCCTTGAGATGAATAATAAAAACAATAGGAGATCTGGTTTTCCATGTAGGTAAATGGAGTTTTGTCACAGCACTTTTATCTAATATTTCTTTTGTTAGGTCTCTAATTGCTAGGAAACCAAAGTTCATCTCATCCTGATAGGATTTCATCATGCCTCTATAAGCATTATGAAAAAAAAAATCTTCTATTTTTTCAAAAGGTGATGCATTTTTTCTTTTATTTTGTCACAGCACTTGCGTACTCATTATGATGAGTTATTTCCTGCACTGTGTGATAATCATCCTGATACATTTCCACGGGAACTATACACATGGACGCAATTCTTATGGGCTTGTGAACTCTGGTACTCGAATAGCATGAAAGTAATGTTCCCTGATGGAAACCTGAAGACATGCTTAATTCCTATTGCTGGCTTTCTTAACCATTCGGTATGTTATTCCTTTCTCTATTTTCTCCTTTATTTCTCATGTTGTGCTTATATTCTGTCTTCATGATTAAAGATAAGACTTGGGCTTTAGTGATAGTGGCATTGACTACTGATTTCAAAGGAAACCTAAAGTACTCAAAGTTGGATGCCAAGCCGAACTTATGATGGACATATCACATGTATATGATAAATCCTAGACTAAGCTCATCATCTTACATTCTTACTGATCCCTGTGGGTCAAGCTTCAACTCGATATGAATTGCTTACCACACGTATCTTCTGCCTAAAAGATTCAGATGTTGAATAATTTTCTTCAGGACATTGTAGGCCTTGTGGTAACTATGTTGAGGTCCATTATGTGTTTAATTATGGAGAAAGTGTCATTTTACTGTTCAATTGTCTTGTTGACAAATACTCAATTATTTTCTCATGTGATTTTGGAGCTTTTCAGCGAGTATAGTTCTTGCTTTTTCTCATTTGTTCCCTGTTACAGTTATACCCACACATATTGCACTTTGGCAAAATAGATCCTGCAACAAATTCCTTGAAGTTCTGTCTCTCAAGACCATGCGGTGCAGGAGAACAATGCTTTCTTAGTTATGGGAACTTCTCTAGTTCTCATCTAATTACCTTGTATGGCTTTTTACCACAAGGAAACAACCCATATGATGTCATTCCACTGGGTAAATTTCTTGCTATATTAACTTCTATCAAAAAATATCTGTGCACGTTTCTCTGTTTTACAAGACAAAATCCTTTTTGTCTTCAAGATTCTTCTGTTTTGAATTTGCAAAAACTCTTCCAATGCTCAGAAGGATGATATATCAATATTTGTTCAAGTGCAGACATTGAGGCTGCACAGGATGATTGTGCTGAGGGTGGATGCACATCCAACTGGGGCTCTCACATGGTGCGGGCTACTTGGCTCTCGAACAATCGCGATATTTTCTACTACGGCTTGCCATCGCCATTATTGGACTGTCTACGGAGAGCTTGGAGTCCTATGCTGCAGACCAAGACCTTAGTAATTTTATTCTATTACTCGATTTTCTTTCTTTTTTTTTTAGTGAATTGATATGCTTGAGTTAATTCCATCATTCTTTGAAGTTTGATTCTTTTACTTCGTTTTATAGCAACAAGAAAGCTTGGAAAATGAAATGGAAATTCTTAAACACCTTTGCTCTATCTTTGGCAAGATGATGGACGATCTTGGTGATGGAGATTTGGATGACAGGTAAAAGAGGAGGTCAAAAGCAAGGATACATTATATAATTTGAAACTGAAACCAGAATAACATTTCCTTTTTAATATTTGCAGAAGAAGCGAGAATTGGGATGTAAGGCTGGCAGTGGAGTTCAAAGATCGACAAAGAGGAATCATCTCTTCAATTATAACTTCATGCCTTTCTGGTTTGAAGCAAGTGGAACAAGAATGTCGCAAATGCATGGGTGAGGACACCCTTGGGTAGATGAGCTGGCTTCTGCTAGACCACACCATACAATACTGTGAGTGTATCATAAATCTTGTTCCTATCAATCAAAATCATGCGACTTGATCATTTAACCAATCGGTGTCTGATGACGTGGCAGCATAAGCCTGGAATATTACTAATAAATCTCAATTTGAAATCGTGTCCCTTTATTCGTTTGGTTAAATAGTGTTTTGCAGTAGCCTAATCGACTAAATCTAACCTTGTGGGGGCATGCGCATTACTTTAAAATGTGTGGTCAATATGCGCCTATAAAAATGCTTTATTTGGTGAGAAGATATGGATGCCGATTGCCGACATTTGACTTGTGCTGCCAAATCTCAATTTAATGGCACTCTTTATATTCATGCATAACTTAATTCATATATATAAACCAAATCATCGGTCTTAATCATCATAATATAAATGTAATTCACGTGGTGAAAAGAACAGTAGCATGTGATGCCCATGGCAAGACAATGCGTAGGAGCCAATTTTTACCAAAGTTAAAAACTACGGTTGGTGGTTCAAATAGTTATTTTAAATTAATAAAAGTTCTCTTAAAATTTCTTAAAAGCTTTTGGTGGGTAAGGTTTCATCTAGAACAGTTTATTATTGTTAGAATATATTCAGAAATATTCTGATATTTTCGTTATTTGCCTGATATCTCATATACTTACTATTATTCTTTGTATAATTTGATTTTTTTCATGCAATATTTTCAATTTTTCATTAATTCTTTGATTATATTTTCCATTTTAACTGGCCTTATTGAACCATAAAAAAGGCTAAACCATATGACAGTTCTGGTTGGGCTTGTGATTATGTTTTTATTCTTATTTTAGATATTGATAATAATAAAATTATATTAGCATAGACATTAGGGGTCTGGATTATTCAGATGTATAATAGTAAGACAACAAACAAACCTAATAAAAAAATGGTTATGTTTGTTAATTTTTTGTTTTTGTTTTTATATCTTTTATTTTTTTGTACCCAAAACAAAAACATTAACAAACAACTCAAAATACAAAACTCTTAAAAATACAAAAACAATTTTTATAAAGATCCATCAAAACACGTTAACAAACATACTCAACGGTCTATGGGCCGGAGCGCTCTTTAAAAAAAAAAAAGAAGCCCTATTTTAATTTGAACAAACTAAGTGATTTTTTTTTTTTAATCACAAACTAATTGATTTGGAATGGTAGTCAGAAGCGGTAGTTAAGTGAGGTAGTGAGTAGGACTGTAGACGATGTTTACGTGCCTCCTTCCACAGTCAATTAGTCTTGTCTTCTTCACCATCTTTGTATTATTAGGCCAAATAAAATCAAAGATTCATGGGAGTTTAATATTTTTATTTTTAGTGGAATATTTTATTTTATTTTATTTTATTTGTAAGTGGAATATTTTTATTATCATTACACCGAACATATTCTCTTTCTCAGAGATATATATATTTTTATTTTTTTAATCAGATTTCAACATATTTATTTTCTTAATGATGGGTGAGTCATCACGGACTATAATTAGTGGGATTAAATACGAGATGGAATATAATTGCTTGGCAATCAGAAACATACACCGTGTAAGTGGGCAGCCCACCAGCTTGGCCATCCCCACCCCACCCTCCAACCGCCGACCCACGTCAATTTTACTCTGTCTTATATCCGCTGTGAAAGCCAGAAAAGTGCACACAACTCACACCCAATCAAATGCTTCCCGTGCGTACACTACTCAACGCACACCTTCGTTGAGAGTACGTGGCAAACTTTTAAGCGCAAGACTCATGTTGGTGCGGCAGCAGCGGATTAAGCTCCTATTTTACATTCCATCCGGGAAATGAAAAATAAATAAATAAAAAAGGGAAAAAAGAATAGCTTATACGTCTTTCTCTCTCGCTCGCTCTCGCTCTCTGAGCTTTCTTTCTCTCTCCACCTTCTTTGCTTCGCCTTAGCGGAGAAGAGAAGAGAAGAGAGAGAGAGAGAGATCAAGAAAGCGCTGAGAAGCAAGTCCAATCTAATCCGTTTGAGAACTGTACATGCGTCTTTGAAATTCCTGAAAGTCTTTTCGCTTTGTTGCTATAAATTTTTGCTGTTGTTGGCGGCGTTGAAGATGATAGTTGCAAACAGCTTTGATCTATGGCAGAAGGACACCTTCTTTTCTGCGGCCGAGGAGGTTCAGGAGTCTGCTGATGCGTATGTTTCTCTATTTCTCGTTTTTATGGCTTTTAGTCATGTGGGTCTGCAACTTTAGTATTTTTTGTGTGGCGTTCTACAATTCGTGGGTTTTGGTGGTGTGCGTATGAGGGTATATGTGTTCTAGTTTTTCATTTTGGAGGTTTTGGTGATGTAGGGTACCGACCTTCGCTGTAAGTGTTCAAGGAATTTGTGTTAATTTTTTCATTTTGTGGGGTTTGGTGATGCGACTGGGGATTATATTGCAAGGCTTAATATCTTTTTATTGGTTTTGCTTTAACCGTGCTTCAGAAATTGCATAATCTGTTGCTGTTTTTTCCTTGATTGTGGTGTTGTTTCTCTATAAGTTAGTTGGGATGGTCTCAGGTTACATATGCTCCATTTATTTATCCTTTTTGGTGTTGATGATTCGGCATGTTCTATTTTCGACTGGCTAGAAGTTCTTGGAATTGATGAGTTTCCTTGTTGCATTTCTCGAATGGCAAAGTTGTCTCCGTACAATTATTTTCCTGTTCTAGTTGGTTCTCTTCAATTTGCCATTTGGGTAGTTGTTGTAATCTAGTATGCTTTAGAACGGGGCATTTCTTTGGGATGGAATAAATGGTTGATTATTAGCTTATTGTCCCATTGGAAATTTGTACTGTTGAAAAAATAAAATCAGTACAACTTAGTATCGAATCTTTCATTTTTTACTCAAAATCTGGAGAGGAAAACTATTGCAAGCTGTTTTGATCTATCAAGAAGTTCTGGAATATTCAACTGTACAAGGTAATCTTCATGCACTGGATAACTAATAATTGAAGGGGGTTTTGTAGTACTATTGGCCTTACTTTCTTTCCCAAGGATCAAGAGGAGCCTAACCCTTTCAGCGGAATTTATTGCAGTTGGAATGCTTGTTTGATTTATATGGTTTCAGTTGTACAATGGGAGTTTATTTCCTCTGCTTTGTTTCTGCAGAATGGAATCAGCCTACAGGAGATGGGTAAGAGAGAGGAGAGAAACTCTATCACCAAAGGATTTGGATGAACTATGTACGGAGTTGCAAACTGCTTTAGGTACTGCAAAATGGCAGGTACATTAGTTTTCTTTTTCTCTAATTTCTGCATTGCTCCTTTTCTGCTCCTCTTTAATTCACTTTGATATTATTATCAGAATCCGCAACTAATCTTTTCTTTTTGTTAGTTGAGTAAGTGGACAAAATACAACTTTTTTTTTTTGATAAATAAGTATTTCATTAAAAAGTGCATAGGGGCGCAACCCTAGTACACAAGAAGTATACAAAGACACACACCCCTTTAAAGATAAAAAGAAGAACACCAAAATACAACTTTAAATCGTCTGTTTTCTATTTGTATGGTTTTTGAAAAATAAGGGTATACTTCAGCTTATGCCAATGTTGAATCTTTTATTTTCTAAAGTCGGATTTATGCTTTCATGGGTTTCAATCATCGTCAATTCGTCATATATGACATTCAAAACACTCATCTGTTTTCTTGTTTCACAATTTCTCACCAATCAAGCTGCATTTAGAAACCCTGTTTTGATTTTTGCCTCTAATTTTGCATTATTGAAATCCTAATTTTGAATCAGTTGGAAGAGTTTGCGAGGGCTGTCAGGTTGAGCTATGGACATCGTGGCAATGACAATACAACGGCTAGGCATAGACAATTTATTGATGCCATTGAAAACCAAATATCACTTGTTGAAACAGCGTTAAGGGAATCTTTTAATGTGGAAGGAAAGCAACCCCTTCACTGGGTAAACTTGGATGAAGATGAACGTGATGAGTTAGCCACATTTCTCTCTGGCACCTCCCAGAGCTCGCAAAGTGCAAAAGATGAATATTTAGAGCTCAAACCTTCCATGAAAAGCTCTCTGTTGGAGAATCATGCTCAGAGAAAAGATGCAGACCTCAAGTACAGTGCTGCCTGTGACACAGATTTTTCTAATGATATGGAAGGTCTTAAAGATGTTAGTTGTGTCAAGAAGGATGGAAATCATGTCATAACGATAGAATCAAATGAAATTCATGGACGGATGGATGATGTAATTTGTCAAGCAGATAGAATAACTAATAATACAAGAAGAACGTGGAGTTCTCCAAATTTTAGTGAATTGAAGATCATAATACCTGATGAAGATGAACCTATAAATAAACTAATGCTGAGCGTTGAGGACACACCTAAAGAAAAAGGATTGAAACCTATCTTCCGGAAGCAAAGGCGTGGGGAGTTTCTTCAGGTCCAGGGAGTGGTTAATTTGTTCAATCAGGTCAGTTCAATTTTATTTGAAAAAGGAAACCTCATTTTATCTTATTTTAAAATGTAGCATATAAGATGTGTAGAAAGAAAAATAGTATTTAGTTTTTATGAGAAAGCATTAAAAGAGAAAAAAAAAAAAATTCATGGATTATCATATCTTATCCCTTATTTTTGTTCTGCATGCAGTCAGAACAAGTGCATATTTATTTTGTATCTTGATCCATATGTGGTAATGGTTAAACATGATTTTGAATGGCCAAATTTCATGAAAATTCGTAAGTTCAATCTACTGCAGTTTGGTCGGGTGGGTGGCTTCCAGAGACAATTGCAAAGTCCACTACACTTGCCGTTCCGTTGTTCTGTTCAAGTTACACTTGCTTTGATGCTAACTATTTTTTTGATTGGTAAGCACTTGATTTGCTTGAAGTGTCTAAGCATTCTCAATTATGAAGGAGTTTAGTATGGTATACTCATTAAGAATGCAATTGTTTGTATGTGTTTGAAATTTTATTCACTGCATGCTCCAATTTCCCCCTACGTTATATCATACTGAAAATGCAAAAATCAAATCGGATATTAAAATCTCATGCAACAGATAGGAGATCTTTTTTTCTTCTCCCCCTTTGACTAGGTTTCCAGGATCTTTGAGCCTAATTGTAGGCATGTGTATGTGCTCGTCATACACCTGCCAGTCAACTATTGGTATAAGACCTAAGAGTGGCCACTTAGCAACAGACACTGAACTAGAAATTTTACTCTAGTGGGGCCAGACTGCATTGAAATGTTCTTGAACGGGGGCCATCATAATAAAGTTAAAAAAAATACCCTAAATATGTTAAAAGGCTTTTTTTATTTTTTTGTGTGCGAGGAGGGCTCCTCCCAGTCCCCCCTTTGGTCTGTCCCTGGTTAGCAGTAGGGTTTTAAACTTTGATACCTTGATAAATAGTAAGTTGTGTATACTGGAGTTTAGGTCAATAAATAATTTTTGTTTTCATCTAGTTATTAACTCATTATGCATAACAACCTCTTGGAATAGTAAAGTACTTTCTTATTTACAGACAAATTGTTGCTTTTGTAATAATAATTCGATGTACATTTAGGTTGCTCTGCTTTTTGTGTTGCGATACAGTTGTTTGATTTAGATGATTGGTTGTAGAGCACATGTTGAGATAACTTTTATGTTATCATTCTTTTCTTATTTTTTATGCTCTAACTTACCATAAAGCTTTATTTAAATGATTTTTGGATCTACTGTTAATTTTGGTTTAGTAATTCATGTTCATATCATGCCCCAGTACTTGCAGACTTTCTTGTCTTCCAATGAGAATTAGCATGGTAGTTGGTGTAAATAAAATTAATAGGTTGTTTTTTTTCCTTCCTATTTTGTAGTTAGCCAAAGTTATAATCACTAGACCTAGGAAGGGAGTAGGATTGTACAGACGGGTAGTTATTAAGGGTGTGTTTGGTAAAGAGTTTTGTTGTGAGTTTTTTGTTTGACTAGTAATAAAAAGTGATTGATGTGATATAAAGGTGAAATAAAATTTGAATTTTTTGTGAGAGAACAGTGAAGATAATTATTTGGCAATAGTTTTGAAAATAGGTTGACATTTTTTTAGAGAAGTGAAAATAAAGACAAAGTTGGCTGCCTAGGATGGTGCGGTTAGTGGTGGTAAGGTAGGCGGGGGCAGTTAACAACCGCTAATCGCCTATATATATATATATATATATATAATCGTCTATATATATATAGCAAAATGACATAGTTTTGGTATATGGTTTCATATTAAAACACTAAAACAGGCCCTAAATGGCCCCAAAACCATCTAAAATAGGTCAAAAAAAGATGCTAGAAAAGGTCCATACCTGATAGGTGGTTATCGTGGCGCGGTTTGGGCATAAATAACTGCTAATTGGCAATTACTCAAAACTGCTAACCGCCTAAGGCGGTGTAATTAGAGACAATAACCGCCAACTGCCACAGCCTCTACAGCCCTAGAAGAAAGCAGTATATATTTAAAGCAAAAGTGCCTATTGTCAAGGTTAACTTCGTACAATTAATAGTTTAGGTTATGGGATGGCAAACTTCGTACAATTAATAGTTTAGGTTATGGGATGGCACTTAGGATCCTTATGTTGAGGAATTAGTTTTCTGCAACCGTTGGCGGTAATCTTTTAGTCTTTGATATCAGTTGTGCCTTCATGTTCTCAGAACATATCAATTAGGATCTCATAGGTGTCAAGAGGTGAGTTTGCATAATCCACTTCTGGACGTTAGCACCCCTTAATTCTTCAGTTTTATTAAATTGTGGGTGTGTATTGTTACAACATTCTTTCTGTTTAGCTTGCTATCTAAAATAATTTCAGACTAAAAAAATATGTTTCAGAAGAAGCAACGGATTGGATCACGTTATATAGAAGCAGCAATTATTTTTTACATGTGGCATGTTTACTAGATGCCACTTCTAGCATAGGAATAGAACCGTGCCTCTCTCTCTCTCTCTCTCACACACACACACACACACACACACACACAAATGCACACAAGTCATATGTGGCTTTGGAGAATGGTTTAGTGTATAGAGTGTTGTATGTGCCTTGGCAGGAGCTATAATTAAATCATAGAGGAACATGCTCTATTATTGGTCATTTTATGATAGTAAAACCTATTTTAAGTTTTCAGGACTTTAAATCTATGAATTGTTGTAAGGATCAATGTTGTGGTTTCTTATTTCAAAAGCCACCCTAACAAAGGAATCTCATGTTTTGTTTTATCTTTTTTCTCCTGCAGTACCTTTTGTATTTTACTCGGCTTGATAAAGTGGTATGTTTATGGCACGTGATCAAGATGAGAGGTATATCTATTGCCTTCGAAATCCCCCCTTTTTTTAATACAATGTGTTTAGGGGAAAAATTAAATAAATGAATGGACCACTGTTGTGTAGCTAACTAGCCATGTATCCCGGATATCCATATCCTTGTCATCTCTATGTTCAATACGAGTACTGTACAGACACTCTGACACCCATCTTCTAATACATCTTAAATGTATTTAACTCTTGAAAATATGATTACTTACTGGAAATATATTTGATACTTCTTGGAATTCCTTAAGATGTATTGGACACCTCAGTTGCTAGGATACAACCTTTCATTTGGTCTAGTGTAATTGTAGGGGAAAACATCATATGATATTTTGTGGCCATTGTTTTAAAGTATTAAAATTAAATGTTCATACACAGGCTCACCCATACACTGTTTCAACCATTCACTCTGTTATATACTCACATATGTGATGTATTCCTGTTCTACTTACTATCATATTCTTGGGGGATCTATTGTGGAAGTATCTGTATCATCACATAGCTATCTGGAGTTCATAGTTGTGCAGTGTATGTTTTGTTCCTGTGATAAACGTGTTATTAAGGTCTTCTTTTATACTTTTTTTTAGTTGAAGCCACTATACCATCATTGTTTTGCCAGGATTGCAGTGAGACAATGAGGTTTTCCATGCTTCCGCTTCTCTTCTTTCGTCTTTCCTCCCATACGAACAATCCTAGCCATCCTTTACAACCTTTACAAACTGAACATGATCGACTGGAAATTTTATTTTTATCTCAATTTCTGGCCATAACTTCACCATGCCAATGTCGTTCATGCCATAAGATGAAGTAAAATTCTGCAAATTTCGTACTTGTTTAGCTAAAGCTGCTCAATTATTCTCAGTCACAGACAGCTTCGTTCTTGTGGTTTAGGTGGAGGGTTTTAACTTTTGGGGCTTCTGTAATGGGTCTGTCGTCATGCATAACAAATATTTTGGAAGATGAATTCATTCATTAAGTAGCAAGCTTGGATGCCCCACCCCCCATCCCTCCCCTCCCCTAGTGTGGAACATTAATGCTATCTAAAATAAATTTCATAAATAGAATCATAGTTATTTGGGTGTTTCTTTATATGTGTTCTTCAAGTATTTCTATTGTATACTTTCCATGTAACACAGGTTGCGCTCTTCTGTGCTTCTTGATAAGATTGGATTACTTTTCAAAGAAAGAAAAAAAGAATCTTTTTTTTTAGATTGGATTACTTCTTGATAAGATTGCAACTATGATTCTTTTCTCTCTTTTTTTTTTTTTTTTTTTTTTTTTTTTAAATTATATATATATATAAAAAAAAAGAATCGTAGTTGCAGCATTTCTTTCTGCTTATCAGGAATGAAATAGAGATAAGGTTGCTTCTAATTTATACCCCTCTATTTTTCCACAGGAATTGGAGCCCTTTCTGAAGCAAGGAAAGTTTGAAAAAGGATTGCCTGTGACTCCAAAATCGACATCTCCTCAAACATGTATGACATTTGGAAGCAGCTAAACCACCTCTTTAAAGTAGCAGAAGTAAAACAGGCAACAAGAATAGGGTATCCCACAAAATTTAAATACATTCATGTTGTCAGCGAATATCTGGTAGTGTAAACGTGTAAACAATACCATTTGACTCGATGCTCTAAAATCTAAACATGGTTGCTTGTTAGGGCCCCAAATCCATGGCTTTAACTTTTATAGCCTTGCATAGAAGGGCTTATCTTCATATCTAGTTGCAGTAAATGTTTTCATCTGGTCTGTTTCAATTATCCACTCTTGACTTTTTGCCAGGCATGGCCTACACAGGCTCATTCTTTTAGGGTTAAGGACCATTTTAGAAGTTTTCTTAACTTGCTATCCAGATTTTCAAAAGTGAGAATTATGCCACATGGGTTTGGCAAAATTTTATTCTCTACATCTGGTAGTGTTACGTCAAAAAAATTTAACGGTTGTTAGGCCACCAACACGCATGGCCACATTGCCTCACCTCATATAAAATTGTGTTACCTGTACATTTAATTTGGTTAAAATTGCCATATCAACAGCTGCGCTTGCCATGTCTATCTAGATCATCCCAATGTTAGATGTCACACTCATGCAAAGATGCAAAATAATAATGATAAAACAAAGAAAAACAACTTCGATTTTGGTCGTGAGCCTCCTCACTGTGCTTCAGCCGCAAATCGTCAACCCACACTGACAAAAAAGCAGCAGACAACCCAGAAATGGGCAAGAAGCCATTTGTGGCAACAGTAGCCACGACAACTCTCTTGTTAATCTATGTATTGGGTCATGTGAAACAAAGGAGTTGAGAGAGTTAAAAGGGTTGCAAAAGAACGTAAAGATGGTCAGAAGGGTGTTAATAATAAGGGCACCGCAAATGTTGCTTGTTGAGCCATTCAAATTTCAAACTCAAGTGAGTACTAGAAGAAAAGGAAGAACAAGAGGAGGAAGACGTTGTGCAAACGTTGTTTGTTTCATTTAAAAAGCAATGTAGTCTGTGGAGGGCTTTTTAAGCTTGGCCCCCCATTTTCAATAACGGAAGATCTCATGTTTGTGAATTACAGGAGTTAAGTAAAATCATGGTTTAAACATTTGGGTTTTCAATTATACTAGGGGTCGTTTGGACGACAAGAATAGGTCCAAGAGTAGGATAGGACCGATAGGTATTCTATAATTTTGTTTGACTATTCAACTACTTGATGGTGCTTAGCCACCCCAACCAGAAGTATTGAGGATAGTGTGTGATTATCTCCGAATCCCTTCTGCGTCCACTTTGGGTGAGTTGTCAACACCAAAAAATATAAAAAAAATTAATGATTATTTTATTCTAATTTATATTGTGTGTTTTTTCTTTTTTTACATAACTTATTGTGATTTTAGTAATACCCATTATTATTCTTCAATCACTAATTCAGTGTACCAAACTGGTCCTTAAAATATGATAAAGCGACAGGTATGTGCTAACTAGGATTTGTTTCCACGAATGACAGAAAAAGTGAGAGGAATGAAAAGATAGAAACAAACGAAAATAGAATACAAGGGAACAGATAATTTGTTTTTAGTAAATTTGAAAGATTAAAAAGAAAAGCATCTTGATAAATGATAGCTGCAAAATTAAATGAGTAATGCTGCATTAACTCTATTTTTTTTTTACACTTTTAAGTGCTTACCCCCCAATGTATGAGTTGCAAAAAGAAAGCAAGTAAATGGGATTAAAAATTTTTATAGTGAAAAGCTGGCAGGACAATTATCATGTAAAGTTATAAGCACTTAGGATTAACGATTACTGTTGTTTCTTCGGTTTGAAATTAGGGAGCCCGGATGAGCCATTCTCGCCCTTTCTCTTATCCCTATTTTTTAATTAGTAATTGGATCAGCACTTATAAACAAAAGTAAGTATTGATTTAATGACTGATTTTTACTGTTGCGTAATTCAGTTGTGTGATAGTTGTACATAAAGATACTAAATAGAATTACTCAAGACAAAATGGGGAAACTAGTATATGGTAAGTGCATTTATCACTATTTTTTAAAGAGTAATGCTATTTAGTAGATTCCTAAACAACTTAATGACGCTACAATAAAAATCAGCAATTAAATCTACAGTTGTAAGAAAAAAAAAAAAAAATTCAATTACTAATCCAAAGTCTATTTTTTATTGTCGCGTTATCTATTTGCATGACAGTATACATATAAGTCTACTAAGAGTAATTTTATTTAGTTGAATATGACAATAAAATTTAACTCTTAATAACACTTGATTGTTTTACTATTACATAATTTAATTATATAACAGTCGTATAAACATCTAGCCAATAGAATTAGTCTTCTAAAAGTTGTGCATTTCAAAAAAGAAAAAAAAGAAAAAGAAAAAAAAAAGAGTATAGATAGCCGGAGTCGTTGAGTCTCAGTCAACCAATGGAGCTGTTTAGCCAGTAAAAATAAATGGACTAGAGAGGTAGAGGGCAAAGCTCTCTCTCTCTCTCCCAGAAATTTCCCTCTTACTGCTAATTCAACTGAACCTACGCCTGCACTTGTCTTTCCAGGCAACATCTTCTATGACTTCTATATTTCATTTTTCTCTACCTCTCTTCAAGAAACCTCTCATTTTTGTGTAATGATTCCTACTTTTCCTTATTTGGGTATAATTTTGATCTCAACTTCTCTTATCATAGTCTTTCAAGAGATCCTTAAGCTAACCATTTGGAGCTAAGCATCGTTTTTAAACTTCATTGTTTCTTGCATATATAGCATGCATCACTGCATCAGTGCTTTTGAATTTGAATTTCTCCTTTGCAAGTTACTTGGGTCGTTCTTAGTACTTTCATATGCTTCTTCCAACCAATTTTTCTGTCTTTGTACTGCAGAAAGTTGAGATAACTGGTGAACATGGTGGCGAAAGTCAGAATAGCAGGTGTTCGAATTAGCACATCTAGTTAATGGGTTCTAGAGAAATCACATGCTTGAGATCTCATTTTGAGTGTTGAATTATTTGGATCATCCGAGTCCTTTGCATTGAATTACTTGATAGTTTTTGTTTCTTTGTTTGATAGTTTTTGTTTCTTGCTCTTCAATTGCAGTTCTGGTGTGGGCTGACATACTAGCAGGGTACGCCACGTGGGTGATGATGACATACTTAACAACTGTATGGAAGCTTGACATCGTCCGTGCTGGTGCAATTGTAAATGTGTTTGTAGGTTTAC
The DNA here is from genome assembly GCF_901000735.1 of Corylus avellana. Classification (NCBI taxonomy): domain Eukaryota; kingdom Viridiplantae; phylum Streptophyta; class Magnoliopsida; order Fagales; family Betulaceae; genus Corylus; species Corylus avellana. The sequence continues at coordinate 17,707,304 of NC_081548.1, read as the reverse complement.
AATTCATAATACCTGTAGGCATGTCCTTCCTTGTGGATGCTTTCCTAGGCTACTATCGCATGCTCTTGCTCTCCAGTCTTGCTTGCTGCTTTGTAAGTTTCCAGAATTTCCCTCATTTTTGACATATTCTTACTAAACTACCTATAGTGCCACATTTTTGCTTAAATTGCTTTAGTTATATTCTTGCTTCATATGCCATAGTGATATAGGCGCGGCAAAGAAGAATGGATAGTCAAGGAGAAACGTCATCTAAATAATATCACTCCATGATCATAGCTGCATGGTTTCCTAAGGCTATACCAAGATAGGCTTTTGTTTTTTGGTTGACTATGCCAGACAGTTTGGTAACAGGGAAAAGAATGTTAAAGTGGGGATGTTAAGTGTTTTCTGCAGAAGTTGTATAGAAGGGAGAGACCACTTGTTTTTTCAATTGGGTTTTAGCAAAAGGATTTGGAAAGAAATTCTGAGTGCTTGTCTTGTTGAAGATATGTAGATGAGTTGGGAAGACATTATGAATTGGGGTTCGAGGAAGTTGACGTGTAGAAATATGAAAGTAGTGTTATGCAAATTGGGCTGGACTGCTGATGTCTATAACTTTTGGAAACAAAGGAATTATATAAAACATAGTGATCAGATCATATCAGAGGAGAGAGTTGCTATGCAGATTAAATGGGAAGCTATGTTGCAAATGGGGGATACCTGATAAAATGCTTGGTATATAGGTTAGTTTGTAGCAGCTTCTTATTGATTTGTATATTTGAGTATTGTAGAGTATAGGGAGAACATAGTATATGGTGTAAGCTGCACATTGCAGTTTGCGTATAGGACGCTTAGAAAGAGTTTTGTTTGTAAGCTGCAGATTGTAGTTTTTTTTTATCTAATTGGTTAAAACTGGAGTGGTTTGTAAAATTGTGGTTTGTATAATTTTTTGTCCTTTGCAATAAAGTCACTTGTGTCAAATAGGTCTCGTATGTTTATCAGTGTTCGATGCTCTTATTATTAAATTACCACTTTTCTTATAAGTTTAAGCTGACAGAAAAAGGTAAATTTAATCACTTAACTATTATTTTAACACTCTCTTTCACGTGTGGGTTCAAACTCAATTTTAATAGGTGAGGCCCAACACGTGGAATATTTAATTTAAATGGGGGTGAATTGACGGAGTCAAGGTTTGATTTCAGGACCTTTGGCTCTGATACCATATTAAAGCACCACTTTTTTCATAAGCTTAAGTTAATAAGAAAATGTAAATATAATCACTTAACAATTACTTTAACACTTATGACAATGTAATTAGTCTAAAAATGTTGCCCAATTCATTCTTTTGCATCATACAGGTTTTGATAGAGTCATAGGACTTCTACCAGAAGATGTACTAATAATTTGGTGTGACAACAGGGGATGAGCTTATTGGCAATGTCAACACCACCAGTCCTTTCTAGATTTGCAGGCAACTGTGATGATTACCAGCCAAATTGCATTGGTGATACCCAAAAGGCTCTCTTCTACACAGCATTAGCCCTCATAGCTTTTGGGATATCTGGTCATATGACATCCTTAGAGTCTTTCGGGAACCAACAAGAAGAGCTAGACCAAACAGCAAATGGTCCAGTTGATCTAGTGAGAAAATTGCCCGGCTTCTTTGCTGTGATTCTTCTCCCAATTGTTGGAGGAATTGCGCTTCCATTTATAAAGCCGTGGTCTGTCCGATTTGGAATACCAGCAATATGCACAACACTTGCAACTTTTCTGTTTATAAGTGGTTCACCTTCGTACACAAATGTTGAACCGCAAGGGAGTCCTCTCACAACTGTTTTTAGAGTTTTTGTAGCTTCTGCTTCCAAGATGTTCTCTCAGTGGGATGCTAATCATCAGCTCTATGGAAATCATCAAGTTAATCCTGACTCTGTTCCTCAAACCCCAAGCCATGCAAATCATCAAGTTAGTCTCAACTCCCTGCCTCAAACCCCGAGTCTCAGGTTTTCTCTCTCTCTCAAGCTTTAGGATAATTGGTAATTTAAACATTGTATCAGATCAAAGGTCTCAAGTTCGAACGCTAAGTCCACAATTTATTCTTCATTTCAGTTAAATATTTAACGTATTGAGCCCACACCTGAGAAGGATGTTAGAATATATGATTTGATTACAATCATATATTCTAATATGTAAGTGTAGAATATTAATTAAATGATAAAATTCATTCATTTCTTTAAGCTTAAGCTTTTAGTTTAATTAGCCATTTAACAGAATGACCTCGCCTATGTTCATGATTTATTTTAATAACTATTTTAACAATTTATTTCATGAATAATTTTTTTTTTTTTTTTTTTTGCAATTTACTCATTTCTAGTACTTTGCAGGACAAAATCTACTCAACAGTTGGTTTTGAGCTAAAAAATTTATTATCAAGCTGTACATGAATAGCCTAAAATGTTTTCTGAAACATAATTTTTTTATGCAGGTGCCTTGACAAGGCTGCCATGATAGTCCCAACCCAAACTCTAGAGCAACAAGTACAAAATAAATGGAAACTTTGCAAGGTGACAGAAGTAGAGGAAACAAAAATTTTTATACGCATGATACCCATGTGGTCGACTTTCATTATGTGTGGGGTTGTGAGTTCCATAGGAGCCACTTATTTTTTAGAACAAGCAAATAAAATGAATCGCAAGGTTGGAAGATTGATTGTCCCTCTTCCTATTCTACTAATCTTCCATGACATTACCAAATCAATGTCTGCTAAATTCTATGTCAAAATGGTTAAAATGTTATCAGGAAAATATGCAGCTCTTATTGGAATGATAGCAGCCATGTTATTTTCTATACTATGTTGCATCACAGCTGCAAAAGTGGAGACAAGGAGGATAGACATAATCAAAAGCCATGGGATACTTGACCCTAATGAGAAGATCCCAATGAGCATGTTTTGGCTTGTTCCACAGTATCTCCTTCTTGGTGTCCTTGATGGAATCTCTGGTTACCTTCTTGGTGATCGTGACGAAATCTCTGGTTACAGCATTGCTTGTTTCTTCATTGGTAAAATTCCTGCCTCTATGAGCTCTTGCTTGCTATTTTGCACCCGGGGTGTTTTTGGAGCAGGACTTGTGGGTAGTGTGCTTTCTGTTTATGTGGTGGGCAAGGTCAGTGAAAGGGGAGGAAAACCGAGTTGGTTTCAGGACACACTAAATAAAAGTCGCTTGGATAAGTACTATTGGACACTGGCAGTGTTGAGTTCTGTAAACCTTTTCCTCAGCATCTTGGTGGCAATTTGGTACAACTATCAACAATCATCAATTGAAGAGATTAGAACTCCAGGGTATCAAGAATCTGACATGCCTCCTAATGATGATGTACAATGTTGCTGTTGTTGTGCATAGTAGTACTTTGAGGGATTTCTTTTTACAACCCATTTCTCTTGTATTGTCCAATTTAATGTTCCAACATGTATACCATGTATTCATTGAAGTTCATCAATGCAATGTTTCAAGAAGAGGTAATCAAACTGTACATATTCTCTTTCTTTTTCCTTATCCCTTTTTTGTTAATGTTTCCAACCAGACAAACAAAGTGAAACTATTTTCCATTCTTCCAAATTTCTTATTCCAAAGAATGTAGAAGAAACTTTCATAAGGGCTTAGTCAGTGATGCAGAGCAAGGTGTGGTGGAATATCGCAAAGCCAAACAACACAGTACTCACAACTCTTCCCAAAACTAAAGAACCATTCAAGAAATTAAGGTAAAATAAGAGAAAACTCAACCTTAGGGAGTTTCTTATTAAAATCTGAATGAAAATACAAATAAGGACCTGTATGCTTGTTGGTGGATTTTCGGCAGCACTCGGAGTATTGCTGTATGAAAGATGGTGCCTTCATGCTTGTTGTGGTGTCTATAGAGGAAAATGAATGACATAAGTTTTAAGGACTGTTAAGAGAACTTTGAAGGAGATTAAATTTTTATTTTTCACTACCTTGTATTTTTGGATAGTTGCTTTTGTTTCTTGTTTGGTGATTAGTTATCATGATTTTCTTGTTCTTTTTGCTCATACAAACTAGATAATTTCTCTTGTATACACCCTCTGTACTTGGGGACGCTTTACACTTTTAATGATATCTCAATTATTTAAAAAAAAGGTTAGTTGGGATGGTCTCAAGTTATATATGTTCCATTTATTTCTCCTTTTTGGTGTTGATGATACAGCATGGTCTATTTTCTATTGGACTAGAAGTGCTTGGAATTGATGAGTTTCCTTGTTGCATTTCTTGAATGGCAAAGTTGTCTGTGTAACTATAATTTTCCTGTTCTAGTTGGTTCTCATCAATTTTGCATTTGGGTAGTTGTTGTAATCTAGTATGCTTTAGAAAGGGGCATTTCTTTGGGATGGGACAAATGGTTGATTATTAGCTTAATGTCCCATTCGAAATTTGTAGGGTTGAAAAAAGAAATCTGTACTACTTGGTATCAAATCTTTCATTTTTTACTCAAAATCTGGAAAGGAAAACTATTGCAAGCTGTTTTGATTTATCAAGAAGTTCTGGAATATTCAACCGTATAAGGTAATCTTCATGCACTGGATAACTAATAATTGAAGGGGGTTTTGTAGTACTATTGGCCTTACTTACTTTCCCAAGGATCAAGAGGAGCCTAACCATTCCAGCTGAATTTATTGCTGTTGGAATGCTTGTTTGATTTATGTGGTTTCAGTTCTACAGTTGGAGTTTATTTCCTCCGCTTTGTTTCTGCGGAATGGAATCAGCATACAGGAGATGGGTAAGAGAGAGGAGAGAAACTCTATCACCAAAGGATTTGGATGAACTCTGCAGTGGGTTGCAAACTGCTCTAGGTAGCCAAATGGCAGGTACATTAGTTTTCTTTTTCTCTAATTTCTGCATTGCTCCTTTTCCCCTCCCCTTCAATACACTTTGGATATTATTATCAGAATCCCCAACTGATCTTTACTTTTTGTTAGTTGAGTAAGTTGACAAAGTACAACTTTAAAATCTTCTGTTTTCTATTTGTATGGTTTCTGAAAAATAAAGGTTTACTTCAGCTTAAGCCAATGTTGAATATTTTATTTTTTAAAGTCGGATTTATGCTTTCATGGGTTTCAATCATCGTCAATTCGTCATATATGGGATTCAAAACACTCATCTGGTTTCTTATTTGACATTTTCTCACCAATCAAGCGACATTTAGAAAACTTGTTTTGGTTTTTGCCTCTAATTTTGCATTATTGAAATCTTAATGTTGAATCAGTTGGAAGAGCTCGTGAGGGCTGTCAGGTTGAGCTATGGACATCATGGCCATGACAATACAACAGCTAGGCATAGACAGTTTATTGATGCCATTGAAAACCACATATCACATGTTGAAACAGCATTAGGGAATCTTTTAATGAGGAAGGAAAGCAACCCCTTCAATGGGTAAACCTGGATGAAGATGAACGTGGTGAGAGTTGGCCACATTTAAAGTCCACAAGATGAACATTTAGAGCTCAGACCTTTTCTAAGTTCACAGTACTTTAAATTTATGAATTGTTGTAAGGATCAATGTTATGGTTTCTTATTTGGAAAGCCACCCTAACAAAAGGAATCTCATGTTTTGTTTTATCATTTTTTCTCCTGCAGTAGCTTTTGTATTTTGTTAGGCTTGATAAAGTGGTATGTTTATGGAATGTGATCAAGATGAGAGGCATTTCTATTGCCTCAGATATTCCTAAAGATGTAAGTGGCTAAGATTGTTGTTATGGGAGGAAAGAGGAAAGAGGTGTTAAGTGCTCCTGCTTCTCTTCTTTCCTCTTTCCTCCTATAACAACTTGTGGTTTAGGGGGGAGGATTTTGACTTTTGGGGCCTCTGCAATGGGTCTGTCATCAAATATTTTGGAAGATGAATACATTAAGTAGCAAGCACAGGTGCCCCCCATATGTTGCAACATCTATTTGACTCTTTTGCTTTTAGAATAAAGAGGCAGCATAAAGATGCAATGACTTTGACCTATGTAACCTTTTGTCAATGAAGTAGAATCATAGTTAATTGGGTGTTCCTCTGGTATGTGTCTCTTGATATGTGCTCTTTTCTTCGTGTTCTTAATCGAGTGTTTCTCATGTATACTTCTCGTGTACATGATTGCAACCCTTTGTATTTCTTGATAAGAGCGGATTCTTTGAAGTAACAGAATTAAAGCAAGCAACACCCAACAGGAATAAGGTATCTCATAAAATGTAAATACATTTATTTTTTTACTTTTTATTTTTATTTTTAATTTTTTTAATTTTAGGGTTAAATATCATTTTTTCGCAAATTTTTTAAATTGCTATCCAGGTTTTTAAAAGTGGCAATTAGGTTGCATGGGTTTGGCAAAATTTTATTAAAGATTTTTATCTTAATATATATCTTCACCTGTAATAAATTTGGGGTGATTAATGAGATTAAAGGTTCAAGTCTTCCCGATAATTGTTCACATTTTTTTCAAAAATGACCTTTTATTTTTATATTAATTTTAGGGTAAAGTCCACATACCTCCCTCAAACTACCACTTAATTGACAATGTTCTTCAAACTTTCAATTGTGACAATGTTCCCTCCAAACTATCAAAACATTATCAATGTTCCCTCCCCCCAAGGTTATCAAAAAGATAAAAATGTCTTTATATATTTTTCAATAAGACAAAAATATCCCTATAAATTTTTTAAAAAAAAATTATTTTTGAAATGAAAATTTTTATTTAAAAAAAAAAAACAATTTTTTTAAACCATTTTTTTTTTAAAACCATTATTTTTTTTTAAAAAAAAAATTCTAAATTTTTTAATTTTTTTTTTCTTATACAAAGGATTTTTTTTTTTTAATTTTTAATTTGCTACCCTTTGGATTTTTTTTTTCTTTTTTAAGTTTTAGGTTTTTTAAAAAAGTTTTAGTATTTTTTGTTTTTATTTTACTAAGGATAATTTCGTCATTGGGGGAACATTGACAATTTTTGGTAGTTCGGAAGAACATTGTCACAATTGAAAGTTGGGAAGACATTGTTCATTGGATGATAGTTTGAAGGGTATGTGAATTTTCCCCTTGAATTTTAATTTAATTTATGTGATGTATTTTTCCACTTTCTAATAAAAATTAAAGACAAAAGGGGAAAACTAATTTAAGATAAGTGCATTTATTTACGAGTTGAGATTTTCGGCTGCCTCAAGCGTTAGACATGACTTTTTTTTTAATTTTTTTTTTTTTTTTAATTGGAGAAGAGAGATATTAAAGGAAAATTCAAATTTGAGGTATTAGCACTAAATTTATGATAATAAAATCCATTTTAAGTGATACCATCCTTAAAATGGTTAACCTTCCACCCATAGGTTTTAGTTTTAAATCAAAAAATAAATTTTGAGGTATTAGAAATTAAATATTAACTTATAAAAATTTAACAAAAAACAAAAACAAAATCTAGCAGGACTAGGAAGAGAGATTTTTCTACAATTTTTTTTTTTTAATAAAATCATATAAGACTTTGGCAGACATTTGTCTGACTCTTGGAAGCCTAATAGCATGACCCTTTATTTACTATTTTTTAAAAGTTGTGCTTTTGGTAATAGAACTGTTTTTGCGGCAAAAAGGAAAGATATAATTTGGACGGCTTCCCACTCAACGTTCAAACAATGACTCCGGCCCCAGAAAATCTCCTCCACCGTCCTCTCACAACCCCGAAATGCACCCTTGGCTGCCCGCTCCTCGACCGCTGCCTCGCCGGCGGCTTCCCCTGCAACTCCATAACCGAGCTCTTCGCCGAGAGCGGTTGCGGCAAGACCCAGCTCTGCCTCCAATTGGCTCTCTCCGCTCAGCTCCCGGTCTCTCTCGGCGGCCTCTCCGGCTCCTCTCTTTACATCCACACCGAGTTCCCTTTTCCCTCTCGCCGCCTCCACCAACTCTCCCACGCCTTCCGCTCTACATACCCTGCAATTTTCAAGACCGATCCCTGTGATTCTATATTTGTTCACGCTGTACATTCTGCGGACCAACTGCTCGATATATTGCCTAAGATGGAGTCGTTTCTCTCCGACCCGAAAACCCACTTGCCGGTTAAGCTTATTGTGATTGATTCGATAGCGGCGCTATTTCGTTCCGAGTTTGAGAACTCCCCGGTTGAGCTTAAGCGGAGGTCCTCTCTGTTCTTCAAGATTTCTGGGAAATTGAAGTTGTTGGCGAAGAGGTTCGGTCTGGCGGTTGTGGTGACAAACCAAGTTGTAGATTTGATAGTGCCTGAGGGGATAAATGGGATGAGGATTGGGAATCTGGCTTGCTTGTATTCGTCGGGGAGACGGGTTTGTCCGGCCTTGGGACTAGCGTGGGCGAATTGTGTGAATTCAAGGTTGTTCTTGTCGAGGAACGAGGAGGTTGAGAAAGAAGAGAAAGGGTTAGTTGATGTCGATGCGAATCGTGTGTGCACCCGAACAAGGCGGCGACTTCATGTTGTTTTCGCGCCTCATCTGCCGGAGGGTTCTTGTGAGCTTGTGATCACAAGAGAAGGGGTTTTTGGTGTTGAATGATTGCAAAGGGGTTTTTGTGTTTATCATGAGTTGCTCAAGGGTGGTTGCTGATTCCAGCAGAGGTGGTTTTGCTGAGATTATTTAATCGAGTGTAAATTTTGGTGTTGTATAATTTATATTTTATATGCCCCCTTAACAGCCCATTTGGTTGAGCTATTTTGGCAGAGAAATAAAACAGAGTGCTAAGTGTGATAATACGATGAAAAGAATAATTCAAATAAACTAATAATCTCTATTTAGGGTGGGAGCAATCACAATATAAATCTTCACTTAGGGCTGGAGAAATACCACGGTACACAATAAGATAATTTCTTATTCTTAGGATAATCTATTTGGTTCGTCAAAAGATCAATGATTTCTCTTAGGATGTCATCTATAATCGGCTGCATGTGCTCAATGGAGAAGTTGACACCTGTTTCCAGTCGGTGAAGTCCTTCCCTCACTTCGTCCATGTCGGCTTCAAGTTTTTTCTGTTCTTCCTTTTGTCATAGTCATGCTCCGATACCAGTTGATAGGTCTCCATTCGAGTGTATGGAAGATGATAAAGAAAATAATTCAAATAAACTTATAATATTCACTAAGGGTAAAAGTAACCATAATACAAATATCCAATTAGGGCTGGAGAAATACCATAGTAGTCGATCAAAACACCTCTTGTTGGGTACTTGATCCCTCAATGACATTAAAGATTCGATAACTGAATCTTGGTGTCCAAAATCGACCATGCAATTACAAACGCCATGCTGAGACAAGAGTTATTTCCATGAATCATCACCAAAGCAAGTGACATGAAGGAAACAAGGCATCATATTGGATTGATGAGACTGAGAAGGCTCAGCAGCACCTCTCCCCACCATTCAGAAAAAAAGCTCAACAATAATGGCTAACTAAGGTAGCCAGCTCTACCCCTTTCCCTTATTTGCTTAAAAAAAAAACAAAGAAAAAGGTAGCCAGCTCTTGATAGTTGAGAAGAACCAACACCAACCCAAGACAAAACCCAATCCAATACCTGAAAAGGAAAGATTAGTTAGAAAGCAAGATGTTGAAGAAGCGATACGTCACCAGGGACGGAGCCAGGAAATTTTATGGAAGGGGGCCAGTCAAATTTTTTTTTTCGGTTCTTTAAAATTTTTTTATTAAAAAAAATTATTTTGGTTGTTTTTTATGAAGTAAAGACTACTGTAAGGGCCAAAAAAAGTGAACATTTGAAAGTAAGGGCCAAAAATAAAAAAACTTGGTGGGTATGGGCCAACAAAATTAAAAATAGGGCCAATTTTTTTTTTTTTTTTTTTTTTTTGGAGGGGGCTAAATAACTAAAATTAAAACTTTAATTTTACTTTTTTAATTTTTTTTATTATTTTTTTTACTTATAATTTTTTTTTCCTTATTTTGGGGGGGACCATGGCCCACCCTGGTCCCCCCCTCCCTCCATCTCTGTACGTCACATTCAAACCGCTCAGATGGAGCATGCATGCTCAGGGTTGTAAATGAAAGTCCAATCAAACATTAAAAATAGTCACGTGATCACCTTCCCCGATAAACCAATGATGCCTCGATAGGCAAAAACAATAGGGCGACACTCGCCCCACACACGTGAACATCGAAACAGGGGAAGACTATGTGATTGACTCAACTAACAATAATCATAATCAACTATCACACTATTCTCTATATAAGTCTATATTTGAGTAGATCACAAGTATACAATACTTCTCCAAGCAAAATAAAGTCTTCTACCCAAGCTCGCATTAAGAATATTGACATTCAGAAAATGTTTTTCTTTCAAAGTCCTTGACGCCAATGTGTCAAAATTATGTAGCAACCTTGGCGTAGCACAGATGAAGAACAAAATAAAGATAAAAGATTGGCGTCTCCAATTAGATAAATCTAGCGTTCTGCTACTAATGTTTTATTAAAGCATACTAGATCTCAAAAACCTAAACAACCCTCAGCGTTAGAATACCACATTTTATCCCAACTTATCCTATATGTATTTTGGAACCTTTTTCCTATGCCCCCACAAGAGCATCTGAATCCAAGTAAAATAATGATAGATATGTGTATAATTTGCTAATGATAATATGATAAAAAAGAAAGATTGAGTTCAACAATAAAGAAAGCTTCGCTGTTTTTTTTAGAGGCAACTTTAGCATCAAAAACAACATTATGGTTTTTCATGCTCCGATGAAGATCTTATGCAAAATTAAGCCAATCTTCACCTTTTTTTTTTTTTTTTTCCTAAGTAATGCCTTACTTTATTTTTATTTATCACACCCATTTTATACCGTTTGAGAGTGAGACAAATAAGTATGAAAAGTATTATTACTCTCTTTCTAATTAAGTAAGATAATAACTTTTATAAGGTTTTGATACAAATCAAGACTTTTGTGCCCTCCAATAAGAGGTCAACATATCAGCATTAAATAAATATTGGCAAAACAACCTATCTAACGAAATAGGATCCTCTCAAGTTATAGTGAAAATATATTTTTGTTTCCTCAATATAATTAATTTTAGAGAGGATCTTGTTCCCTATCTAACATTTCTTCTTTCGCTCTTGCATATCATTTACTTTACTTGTTAGATCCGTGTTTTGTTAACATTTGTTTTTCTTGTTTCAGGCTTATGTGTCGACTTTTCATTGGATAGCACAAAGGTCTCAGTTTGTACTAAGACATAATAGAAGTCATTTTCATTGAGAATAATGTTATTTAGTAGACTGTTATACAACTTGATATGTGATAGTGAAAATCAACCATTAAATCAACACTTGTAAAAAATAAAAAGACAAAATTTTACTATTACATCATCCCATTTATTCATTACTCTATATATCAATCAACTAAATAGCCCTACTATTTCTCATTCTTATTCTTATTCTCATTCTCATTCTCAAACATGCGTGCGTGTAATATGAATGGAGTCCAGTAGACTTGCCTGTTACCGGGCCGTGAGTGTGGGCCTCGTCCATGACATTTCAACCGGCCCATAACCATTGTCGTCGTCCTCACCTGGGTCTCTCTATCTCCCCCACTCTCACAGCAAGCGGAAATGGAAATCACACAGAAATCCAAGCGGCTGTGAATTACAGAGTAGGTTCTCTGCATTTCATCTCCTCCAAAATCCCCAAGATTCAAAAACCCAAACCCAAGACCGATCTGATTCGGTCTTCGAGCTCGACCTCCTCACCATGTCCTGCTTGGCCCTCGCCCTCCAACCCGCCAACGGATCCGACGTCCTGCTCCAGACCCGCGAGTGGTTCCCACCCGCACGCGCCCTTGTCGCCCTCTCCGGATTCCGCCAGACTCGCCACGCCTTCGCTGCCTCCAAACACAACAGCAACCACCCCTCCGACGCCGATGCAGACTCCTTCGCGGCTTCCATCGGCGACGACCCCCTCGCGGTCTCGAGTGGTCAGGTAATCGTCGGTGTGGAGAGCCGCTACCGCGTGGTGTACCGCCTGGTGAACGCGATCTACGTCCTGGGCATCACCACCGCCGACGACACCTCCGTGATCAACGTCTTCGAGTGCATCAACATGGTGAACCAGGCCGTGAGCGTCGTCGTTACGGCGTGCCGCGGCGTCGACGTGACCCCCGAGAAGCTCGGGCGTAAGTATGCCGAGATCTACATGGCCCTCGACATCGTCCTCCGCGGCGTCAGCAGCATCCGCCTCGCCGCCATGCTCGGAGCCATGCACGGCGACGGTATCGCCAAGATGGTGCACTCCGCGCTCGACTCCGAGGGCAAGATTCGCGGCGCCGACAATTGGACGAATCTGGAAGCGCATTCCGTCGAACACGAGGCAGGCGTGGAGGCATTTTCCAACGCACATTTCGAGATCCCGCCCGAGACGCTGGCGGCCGGGGACGAGGTGGCGGCGAGCCTGGCGCCTGTGGCGCAGAGTGTTGGCGAGCAGCAACCGCAGGAGCAGCAGCAGGAGGAGGAGACGCAAGCGGAGAAGGACCCCTTCGCGGCGAGCGACGCGATCAACAAGCCACCAGAACTCGTGGGTGGGTTCAAGAAGAGCAAGGAGACGTCCTCCGCCGATTTGACGCTGGCATTGGCGGGGATTGAGGTGACGACATTGCCGCCCGCGGAGGCGACCCAGTCGACGTATATCGGAGTGGAGGGATTCGAAGGAGATTACGGTGGAGTAGCGTACGGCAGTGAGAAGGTGGCCTCCTTGGATGATTCGTTTCAAGGGTTTAATGCACCTTTCGGTGGAGGATTGGATGCCTCGGAGTTTCTGGGTCCCACAAAAATTGCGAAACCTCAAGGACTTGGCGGGCTTGAATTGTTACAGACTGGGCCGGACGGTGCTGCACCAGCGGCACCTGCGGCTGCTGCTCCCGGAGCAGTTAATCCGCTTGAGGATCTGGTGAAGAGAACGGAACAGAGGGGTCCGGAGATGTGCATTGTGGAAGAGATCAGCCTGGAGTTTAGAGAGTCGTTGCTTGCTAGAGTAGGATTGTTGGGTGTGGTTTATTTGAAAACATTGCCGACCAAGGTGTCCGGCGATAAAGAAACCGAGTTTTCATTCCGGGTGGAGGGTACGAGCGCGGTTAAGAGATTTGTCATGCAGAGTTCTCGTGTAAGCAGTCTCGGGAATAGCATGTTTCACGTAAGGACCGCGTCTTCCGACGAGCCTATACCAATTCTCAAGTATAGCCTGTTACCAAGGTTGACGCCGGTGCCTTTGAGGGTTCGTCTTGTAAAGCGTCATACTGGGACTTTACTCTCTGTAATGATACAGTACGCCTCGAATCCTGATTTACCGGTACCTTTGAATGATGTGACTTTTGTTTTGAAGCTACCGGTTGACCCTACATTGTTGAAGGTGTCTCCCAAGGCTATATTGAATAGGGCTGAGAGAGAATTGAAATGGCATGTCCCGGAGATTCCAGTGAAGGGTTCTCCTGGTCGGTTGAAGGCGAGGATGCCTGTGGACTCTAGTGAGGAAGATGAAGAACTTGAGGTTGTTGCTTATGTGAAGTTTTCTGCGCAAGGAGCTAGATCATTGTCTGGGCTTTGCCTGCGGCCTGCTTCTGAGGGTAAGATAGACTTTCATGAGGTTAGTCACAGGTTTGAGAGTGGGGTTTACATGTGCAATTGAGCTATTGATGAAATGGCTGATTGGTTACAGATTGATATGCTTCTTTTTTGTATTTCTTTTTTTTCAAGGGGGTGTATCGTTTGGATATGTGTAACATTCTTTGATATCAAGCTTGTAACTTAGCTTCAAAGTTGTGTGATATATTTGTGTCTTTATGTTATTAGCTATTGTTCTTTGTCAATGGATAGTATACTTTGTTCACTATGTGTTTGTGTCTTAACGAATTTGTATTTTGGCCTGTTATTGTTGAAGTCCATAATCTTACTATCATGTGGCACTGTGGTGACTAAATAAACTGTGCCTAGATATTCATGAATCAGAAAGTGGAAGTGTCATAAAAAATTTATGGACCTATGGTCCTGCCAGAACATTGGTGTTAGTACATAGGTAGTTTCGATTCACAAGTACTTTTCAGGTCACAATCTAATAGGCTGGTAACTGTTCGCTAAACTTTTACTTTTCAAAGTGCCGGAATTTGGAATGTCTTTTTTGTGGTATTTACTTTTAAATTAGAAATTTCACTTTTTGAGTTATTAAGGATGGCCTGGTGTTAAGACATTATGTTTATAGCTATTGAGCTCAACATTAGTAGTAGGAGATAAGCTGAAAAATACTTATCAAAAAAAAAAAAGGAGATAAGCTGAAAAATAATTGAGGTTGCTTTGTTTGCAAATAGAGGCTTTAGGAGATAAGCTGAAAAATAATTGAGGTTGCTTTGTTTGTAAATAGAGGCTTTACATTAGATGTTAGGTCCATATTTTGTGTTGGCATATTCTGTTGACAAAGCACTAGTAAAATCCAAGTCTAATTGAGTCGTATCATTTGAAGTTCAAGATCTATTACATGATATCTTGAAGATGTTGTCATAGACCATGAATGAATCTTACACATTTAGGATGGTAACTGGACTTAGAAATGTGAGAATTTAACTTTAGCTGGTTAGAATGGACCTTCCATAACCTAGGTGCAGTGCTACAATGAGAGATTACATAACCTAGCTGGTTAGAAACGTGGATCTCATGCATTTGGGTAGAGTGACAGATTGCTTCATTCAAAGATCGCTTGAATGAAGCAATATTTTAGCACCACCATCTTGAATTTTAGAGAAAACCTTTCTAGATGGTGAATGGTGATACAAAAACCTTTCCTCACTATGGTGTGTGAAATCTGGATGGTCGAGTCCGAAGATGCTGAGTGAATAGCATGGGGAGCGAGTTGAGGATTCAACACGTGATATCAATGAACAGATATAGTAAGGATCTAAAAAACAAGAGAGAAAGGATATTGGAGAACTGATTGGTGAACAAGTGTGAATGGTATAACGTGAATCTTGTGCTGAATCAAGTTGGTTAGTAAGTCTGTATGCGAGATGTGTTAGTCTTTTTCTTGTTTCTTTTAATAATGATATGGTTTTGTGCTGGACCCGTGTGTTCTTCCCGTTGGATTTTTCATTAAAAAAAAAATGTTCTTTGCAATTTTGGGTGATGTTCTTGTTATTTTTTGCCTCATGTGCAATTTTGTTATTAGAAATTGGCATATTTGGATCTTTACAATAGCAATATTGAGTATGGAACATGTATCACATGAAAATATGTCTTCGTGAATTCTGTAATTTTGTTTATTGATTAATTGAGCCTGTGAATAAAATTACAGCTTTTGTAAAATTGTGCAAAATTGATAGTTTTGTCAATAGAACCTATTCACCCCTCCGTCCTCCCTGGTTCCCTCTGGGTCTGGTAGCTTAGCATAGTTGGACTTTTCACTAAACTTCTTCCCTAAAGTCTTCCAGTTATTTTTTAAATAAGATACGTGTCCATGGCGCTTCCACATCCAAATAGAAACTTCCCATCATTCAAGGATCTGGAAGACATTTGGGGACAGAATCACGAAATCATATTCCATTGGTAGGGGTGCAGGTGCATTTGGACCAGCCAATGACTTAAGCTATTGCTTTCAATCTTGACCAATTTCAAAGTTTCATAGTTAATTGGTTGGTTGGTTTTCTGCACCTATGGATATAATTATAGTCGTTTTTCTTTGAAACATGATGTCACTTATGGTAGAGTTCAAATGCTTGGCATCTAGATAGCAAAAGACGGGGAGAGACATGGTAAAGCCTAGACATTTCTGTGTAGGTTTGAGTTGCCTGTAAGAACTTTTCCCTGCTGGCTAGGTTTTGCCTCCTAAACAGCCTCTCTGATGCAATTGGTTATAAGCTTATAATGGAATAATCCTAAAATTTAAGCACGCAAGGACACAATTGAAGTGTTAATGGCCACGTAGCTTGGGACAAATTGAGTTGTTTATGTTGCTGACTAAGTTTGCATTGGGTACTTTGCTCATTTAAGTGATTCATTTAAGCATGAAAAACAGATAAAAGGAAGTACTATTGGAACACCTTCCTGTGGAACCAGCTATTGGTACTTGTCACCATCCAGTACATCGGGTCTGACTATAAATGCAAACTATACATAAACTCTACATTAAGTTATATGAAGCTAAAACCCCTTCCCCTTATGTGATGTATTCAACATTGAGATAATGATCTTTTCCAATGATCTTCGATAGGACAAATATTTTGTTGGGGGTCGGGGGCCTCTCCTAGTCTTTATTGGTGGTCATAACTGGGGTGATTACTTCAAAAAAATCTATTGCTATCCTTTTCCTAAACTGTACTGGGTTGACCATTATTGGTTCTGTTGTCTCTCTCTCTCTCTCTCTCTCTCTCTCTCTCTCTATTTCTGTGATTATATATTTATATTATTCCCATATTTTTATGAAATATTGCTGCTTTTGTCTATATGTATTTCCCCTAGAAAGAGGGTTTTATGTGTGTGCCTAAAGTTGCATTCATGAACCTTTTTGGGCCTGTGAGGTTGAGAATCAGGTGCTTGTTTTGGGTTGCAGTGCTGTTCTAGTGTCTTCATTGCTGATCTTATCTGCCTGTTATTATTTTTGGTGCCTGGACAAGCACTTTTTCAATGGAAACTGCATTTCCCTTTGCTAGTTGAGGGCTAGTCTAAAATTGAATTTGGATTGTGGTTTATGAAAGGCTTTGGATGGATGGAGAGGGAGAAATTATGGTGACACTGAGATGGGGGGAAAAGAAAATGTTGTGGGGGCAATGCTTTTTGTTTTTGAAGCTTTCTACCCTCCAGCTAGAGCATGAATTGCTGGTGCAGTTAAGTCAAAAACCTGGTCTGCCACCCCATGCCTCTAAATTCTATTATTTAATAGGTGATTAGCCTTTTCCTAAAGGGGATGAAAATGTTGTGTAGGTGAATTATATAGAATTAAATCTTTAGCTTTAGCGGTCTTTTAAAATACATTGTCTCTGGTTGAATCCTTTGAAATGCATTTGTCCAGAGAAGTGTGGTCAACAGTGATGAAATTAGTTGTGTAAACCAGCATTTGGAAAAGTAGCCTAAGGAGCGAGGGGGATTCCATTTCATTTTGAGATGCAAACTACAAAATTTTGTCGGCTTTCTTAGCATACATTTTTTTGTCTGTGCAAGTGTGTGTTTTCTTAGAAAGGTAGAATCATATAAGATAAAACTGTTGAAACATTTGGAAGCCCTAATCAGAGGCGGTTAGAAATTCAACTTTGATGGTGCTCTTTTGGTAGACTATGGAATAGCATGTTGTTGTGGGGTGGGGAGGAGGGGGGCTGTGCAGATATTTAGGTGAGCATATAACAACTATGTCAATTTCTCTGGATGCCAACTTTAGTCATGCTGATGTACAGTGAAGGGTGTAAAAGACTCTTCAACTAGGTGCTCTCATTGCCTTCAATTGATCTGCTTGTTATGCTGCTTATCAGAATTGAAAGACATTTCAGTTGAATCCTCTTTGGATGGAAGAGATGATATTAATTTATCTTTATTGGAAAAGAAAACGTAGCTATTGGCGTCTTGAGTGCCATCGAGTAGTCATCATGAGTTGAGAAAAGAGGTGTAGGTTATGGGTCAAACCGGATTTCTGCTGTTATGCGGATGAAAATGTTAAGATTTAGTTGACCTTTTTTATTTGTTTGGTTTTGACTGCTTAGAGTTCTTTACATTTTCCTATTTTTGTTTTTTCTCATCTTATTTCTTTTACAAACTATATTCTTATGTGGGGTGAGTGGCTTAGGTGATGAGTTCAATCACTTAAGTTTGGCAGTTCGGGGATGGGTAGTATTCTAATGAGCTTTTGGGAGCATAAGAGATGGGATTATGAAAGAATATTAGAAAGGGGTTGAGGAAAGTTTTTAAGCCTTCAGATTTGAGGTGAGAGAGAGCTTTAATGTTAGGTTTTGGTATGATCTATGGTGTGGGGATATGATCCTAAAGGATGCCTTTTCAATTTTATTTGGTATTGCGTGCGCGAAGGATTCTATTGTTAGAACTCACTTGGACCTTTGTGGTGGATCCAATCAGGGGAATGTTAGCTTTACTAGAGTGACTCATGATTAGAAGGTAGATATTTTTGACTCGTTCTTTAGGATGTTGTACTCGGTCAGAGTGAGACAAGTAGGTGAAGAAAAGCTTTTGTGGGTTCCCTCCATTCCATTAGAGGAATGTTCAATGTAAGATCAATAGTGTCTTGGGTAGTAATGTTGGCTTCCTTTTCTCTTGGTAGAGTATTTGGTGGACTAATGTTCCCTTCAAAACGGCTTTTTTTTAATGTTCCCTTCAAAACGGCTTTTTTTTACGCTTGGTCAACGGCCTTAGGAAAAGTCATTTTATGGACAATCTTAAGAAACGACATATATTGTGGTTAATAGGTGTTGTACGTGTAAAACGAACGAAGAGTCCGTGGATCATCCTCTACTCCATTGTGACGTTGCTAGTGCCTTGTGGAATGTTTTCTTCAGTCAATTTGTGCTTTCTTGGATTATACCTAGACGAGTAATCACCTTGTATGCTTGTTGGTGGACTACATGCTATGTGGAAGATGGTGCCGTCTTATCTTTTGTGGTGTTTATGGAGGAAAAAGAATGACAAAAGTTTTAAGAACCGTGAGAGGACATTGGAGTAGATTAAGTCTTTTTTCTTCAAAATTTTATTCTTTTGGACCCTGCATTTGTTTCTCCTTTAGTGAGGAGTTACTATGATTTTCTTATTTTGTTTTCTCCTTCTAATTAAGTATTTTCTCTTGCATACTTGTGAGTGCCTTAAACTTTTAATGATCCTTCTATTACTTATAAAAATATATATATATATATATATTTTACATAACTATATAATGTCTAAGCATTGGCACCTCTGCCAGGTTCACCTGCTAATATCATGTATGTCAGCGTGTGTGTGTATTGGAGATGCAGCCATGCAGGGTTATCAAAGAAGTATCTGAGTATAATAGGCATTTGTTCTTTCTCACGTTTATTGTTATAAATCTGACAGCATTGAAATAATGGCGTAAAAACCTTTTGATTTCTTTTTCTTTTTCCTGTTTGTTAAAGTTGGAATGGCATCCTTTTTATTTCAAATGAGGAGAGGAACCTATTAGTACAATATATAGGAGAGCAAAATGGTGTTTTCAATTTTTTTTAAAACCATTTTGTCCTCATGTTTTGCCTTAACCGGTTCCTCTCTTTGAAATGGAAAGGATCCTTTTGGGTTAAAGTTAAGAATCCTTTGTCTTGTTTTTTTTTTCTGTGTTTTAATCCTTTAGGTAGACTCATAGTTGTCAAAACCATACCGAATAGATGGTTGAACCGAAAAAACTGTGAACCAGTTGGTTTTTTATTTGTATTTTATTATATTGAATATGCGGTAAAAAACATGGTGTTTTTCCACGGCAAATTGTGTCATTGATTCACACATATGTTCTCAATAGTTTAATGAGATTTGTCACGTTTCTTTCTAGTGAGATGGCATCTTCATATGTCAAAGGTACTAAAGTGGGTAAGTGAGATCAGATGTCTAAATTTTAATCTGTTAGGTTCGTTTGAACAAAGTACAAGTTATCATGTCTAACATTTGATCTTTAAGGTTCGTTCGAACAAAGTACAAATCGTTTGAAGAAATTGCATTTCACGCGTGCAAGTAGGTGAGATTCGATGTTTATTTAATGTCGACCGTCACATTTTGATCGAAAACAGTTGATTTAAAACATGCATATGAGTCATTTAAAACATTTGGGTGAAGGAAAATTTTTTTTTTTTTCTTTGTCCTTCGTCCGAACCAGAGAGAAAAGAGACGAGCTTGAGGCTTGACAGGATCACTTGAAGAGAAACTCTTAAAGAGGTAAAAACCTTGGTCATCACGTTTGGTTTTGTATGTTATAGTATTGTTTTTTGATGAATTTTAGAGTGTAATGAATTGTTGGTGTGTTTATAGTTTTGATTTTTTAATGAAATATGGATGTTGACTTTGGTGTTTTGACGTTGTTGTGTTGATGAAATGAAGAATTTAATGGTGTAGACTAAATAAATACAAGGACTCTACTGTAGTAGGGTTGTTCAAACAAGAGGTTATTAACAGCTAACCGCTAATCGCCTAGGGCAGTTGCGGTTAGCGATTTTAGCGGTAGGGTAAGGCGATTATAACCACTAACCGCCTTCATTTATATATAATAATATAAATATATATATTAAGTATTTTATATTAATAAAATATATTAATTTTTTCATTTGTATTTGGATTAATGGATTTGGGCAATTTATGACTACGTATGTGAAATATATAATGTGGTATATGATGTTTTGGACTAAGCTTTATTCAAAAATATTGTCTGGTCCAAAAAATAACATGTTATTTTCATGAACATTTTGGCCTTAAACCCTTAAAATAAGTCCAAAAAAGAGACCAATTAAAAGACCAAAACACTTAAAAAACTTAAATGCCCATATATATATAAAAAAAGAGTTATAAAATAAAATAACCGCTAATAGCCTAGGCAATTGTAGTTATTAAAAATCGATAACCGTCTAAGACGGTTGCGGTTGCAATTATAGCCAATAATCGCGAGTTATAACCATTTGATCACCCCTAAATTGTAAGACACAAACACAATAGACAAGGCGATATTACCTATGTGTACATGTTTATGTATTCACATAATGATCACTCAACTACCAAAATACCACAGATTCTGTAATTAATTACTCCCAACCCTATCACACGCATGACCCACATCCACGTCTAAAAACACGACCCACAAAAGGGTCAAAACTAAAGGGTTATTTGCAACAAAACCCCTTAACCCCAAAAATTGATACTGAAAAAAGGAATAAAGTACACACAAATAGCAACTTTTCTTACTCCAAACCCTACCACCAACAAGCATGACTTGCATCCACGTCTGAAAGCCCTTATAACCTACAAAGGCACAGAATAACATATACTATTTGTGACAAACAACCTAAGACCCAAAAATTGACATTGAGCAAGAGACAAAGTACACACCAAAGTATATGCAAATAAAGAAAACAACAACGTTTTAACGAGATTACCTTCCACTTAAGCAACAACCCACAAATTTAGCAGAAGCTTTAACTTTTACGATATCGTTTGGTAAGAAAATAGCTTCTTCCTAATTATTACAATTTTAGTGTGGACGATGGGAGTGGGAACCCTAAGCCTCAAACTGTCGAAATGGTGATTTGGGGATTTCAGATAGTCTTTAACCTATTATTTTATATTAGAATAGTTTCATCATTAATTTAGAAAAGACAATAATTTACATTAGAACAATTTTCTATTTAAGAAGAAATCTCTCTCCTTCGTTATGTTTCAAGAAAGGAATTTCATTTTGATTTCAACTACATTTAAGTATTTTTATTTAGAATGATTTTCTTGTGCATATTTGTAATAGACTTAGTAGACTGCTATGTTTTTCTGTTTAACAAGAGATTTTAATCATAATAAAGAACGGCTTATATTAGACGTTTTTTCGATCAATTGTTTACTTACTAAGGTTGCGTTTACTTCGACGTAAAATGATTTCCACATTTTACGATTAGTGAACTCACAGTTCACTAAATGAGTTCCTCAAGTAGTGAACTCACAGTTTCATTTGTAAAATATTGTTTTACCGAGAATTAAGACAAAAATAGGACTAAGGGTCCGTTTGGGAGTGTGTTTTTTAAAAAATAATCTGCGTTTTTAAACTAAATCGTAATTTTGGAGTGTTTGGGATTATGATTTTAAAAACGCAAATTTTAAAATCGTGAAAAAATCTGCGATTTCTATAAACCGACTAGGGGGTACTTATTTGAAAAAGTGTGAATTTAAACAAAAATCACGATTTCTTTTAAAACAATATTTGGCGCAATATTTACCTATTTGGCAATGAAACCGCAATTATATGCTAATGTTATTCAAACACTCAATTGATAAAAATAAAAAAAATAAAAAAACTTTTTAACATGTTTTGCCAAACGCTAATGCGATTTCAAAAACGCAATTTTTAAAATCGCACTTATTGAAATCGCATTCCGAAACAGGCCCTAAGCATTAATGCCATTTTATTAAAAAATAGTTGATGGATGAGTGGTTCGGAGAAAGAAAAAAGAAAAAAGAAAAAAAAAAAAAAAAAAGGTTAGTCATATTTTTCACATACACAATAATGGAACAGAAATCAGGATCCTTCAAATGCACAACAGCACAATAACTCCTCGCATGCAACAAGCTTTAATGGATTTAGATCCCATCTTTAATCACTAAATTGGTAAGTGATGACTGGGGCCTAAAATCTGTTGCCACTCATTTAGTAGCAACCAGACAAGCAGTTGTGTGAATTAATTAGGGAAAAAAGTAGTTGCAAAATATGAAATGCACCACAACGGTTATAATTGGTGTTCGCTTGTTGAGTTTGAGTTGTATTGAAGTATATATATATATATATAGAGTGTGTGTATAAGAGCATCCTCATCAAGTGTTGAAACAAGTGGCTCATATTCTATTATTGACCCATGGTGTGTAATTAGTTTATATGGGCTTAGGGACAAATAAGTTGTAGGGGGTATTTTGAGGTTTTCCAAAATATTTAGAATTAGGGTTTTTTCCTATAAATATGTTATGTTGTAACCCTAAATTATTGAATAGTAAAATATAACGGCACTCGATCTCTCCTATGGACGTAGATATATTGTCGAACCACGTAAATTTGTGTCTCGACTCTCTCTTGATCTCTTTCTTTTCGAATTTCATATTATTCATCATTATTGTGCACGGTAACAACATCAAGCTCTTTATATTTAACATTTATCTAAAATTTTAACAAAATTCACAAAAAAAATCATAAATCAAACTCTTTATTGAAAGTTAAATTTAATATTTGTTTTAACTCCTTTCTA
This sequence comes from Corylus avellana, assembly GCF_901000735.1. NCBI lineage: Eukaryota > Viridiplantae > Streptophyta > Magnoliopsida > Fagales > Betulaceae > Corylus > Corylus avellana. Next base: position 17,684,374 of record NC_081548.1, on the reverse strand, counting down.
AATATAAAGACACCAAAAGCAAAAACTATTTATTTTTAATATTATTTTGATTGTTGGGGTGGCATTTTGGTAAATCTCTCGCATGGCATCAAAGTGAGTGAGTTTCCTGACAATTACATTTATTAATAAAAAATAATATTTAGTTAAAGTAGATAAATATTTAAAGAGTTTGACATTTGGTAGTTTTAAAAAAAGGCTAGTTAAATAAAAAAAGGTATATTTTCAAATTAAGTTAAATTTAGAGAAATTTTAAAGAGCTTGATGGAAATGCTCTAAGACTATATATATTAATTTTAATTCGACCCATTTAATTAAAACGGGTTGGACACCTAGACCCTAACTACCTAATTGCGTACTGGATTCGTATCGGGTTCGCTAGTCATTTTAAGAATTGTCAACCTTTATGTCGCGCTTCAAGTTCGATTCGTACCGAGATATGTGTATAAAACTATATAAGTCAATCTTAACCCAACTTTAATTAAGCGAGTAAAATTCTTTAATCTTAATCCGCTAATTTCGTATTAAATCCACATCAAATTCACAAATCGTATAAAAAATTACCAACCCTCTGATATCAATCGAGTAATAAGGGGCTTATCATATCGGTTATTTCCACTAAAATGATCAATATACATAGCCGGCATTATCATTGTTGACACAATAATATACGTATAATGATTAAACACAATAATAATATCTGGGCAGTGTCAATTTTTTGCTTCGTACGCCACAATGTATTGCTTGTAGTAATTAAAAAAAGCCCAAGACTATCATAATTTGGCTTTTGGCATGCTCAATAAGTTATTTAGAAGAAATCATTAATACAAAATTTATATGTACGCATATAATTAACCATGTCGCCGGCAAGAGATTTCACATTATTTAAATTTTCAAAACACGTGTTAATACTTAATATTGATTCTATATACACTATTAAATGCATTAATTTTTAATCTTGACTGTAAACTGAATACAAAATAGAAAAGATCGTATTCTCGACAAAATTGTATCGACCGCCCTCATTATTATTGAAATTGAGTAAAGGATTGGAAACAAGTAGCCTGCCCATTACTACTCATCAACCATGAAAGAAGATCGAACAAATGATCATAGTCTTCTCCCCTTAGACTAGACTTTTTCCTTTTCCCTCCTGTCTCAACTTTTGTCTCTTTCTTTTTTCTAAAGGCATGTAAAAACTTTGGACAGCTGATTATTAATTTCCAAAATATGTGTCCCATAGACATCAAATAATTATAGATCATAAGTCTCTATAATGGCTGCTAAAAGAGATGAAACAATATTGATCATCTAAAGCCAACGAGATATAAAGGTCAAATATTGAGCAAACTCTGTTATATATTATTGCGTCATCAAAATATAATTCACAATTTTAATATTTTAGTTTAGAGAAGTACTCCTACTATATCAGGATGTAGCAGTGTAAACTCACTTATTTACGGCATTTACTTAAGTTTAGACACATAAGCTTGAAACACAAAATAGAAGAAACGTAAAAACACTAGATTAGCTCATCCATGGTATCGTTTCGGAAACTACCGATGTACCTACACCTGCCTCCTTTGCCAAACGCCAGATTAACCTTTCGTAGCCGGGATTCACCAAACGATGACACTTTTGGATTAGATTTATGCCTCCAATGACTTGTTTCAATTGGTATTAGTTAGCGTGTTCATAGATAGTGTGTTGTTTTGGTAGATGGCCCCAGATGGGCTTCAAATTTGGTTAATATGTGTGATTAGGTGTTTTTCTTCTTATGTGTTTTGGTGTTTCATCCTTAAGTGATGGGCTACCGCCAATGGGTGTAAATGGCCTGGTTTACACCAAATCCTGATCGAAGCTAATTAAATTCTTCGGTTTATCTGTTTTTGGATGAATAATATATTTTTCATCCTAATCATGTGTTATCATAAAAATTAAAATATAATATGATGAAACAAAAAATTAGATACACATAATAAATAACTCTATAGTTTACTAGAAAAAGACAATTTACACCAACTTTTAGTTTAAAAATCGTTTTCATGCGCATGCTCATTGAAACACGACATGTCTTTCTCCTCAATAGAATGTCATTTACAATGTCGGCCATCCGACACGTTGCCGATCGATATAATTTATCAAGCATCTCATTAATTAATTTGTAGTTGATCGTTACAATACGATCCAATTCTTCTTTTACTTCAAAAGATTTCTAGCAATTTTGTTCATCGATTATAAATAATCTAACAATAAATATTAGAGAGAATAAGTTTTGGACAATATACTTATCTCTTAGAACAAGTGATCAATCTTATATGAATACGTTATCATTTTTTTAACCTTAATTCAAACAAAAAATTACTGGAGATCCAAATCCATCGACTTTATCGTGTAATTCAACTTGATTTGCAACCTGGATTTGTATTACTTATTAAAAAAAACCCGTGATTCAAATCGACTTGCGCACGTAAAGATGTATAGTTGTCATTAGTATCTAATTTTTTTGTTTTTTTTTTGGCTTAAGTAACATTCGATTATGGCATTGTCATTAATTAAAGAACAAAAAGAAAAAAGGATTGGAATGAAGATATAATAAAACAAGAGAGCAAGTAGAGATACTACGATTCAAACTTTGTCATATACATAATGATCAAGAACTTAAAGGTGGAGATAACAACGTATGATTTTTGTCTTTTATGGTAGAGTATATATATTTAATATTTTTATCTACCAACTATATATAGATAAGATAGAAGCAAATTAACAAAAAAAAAAATAATAATAATAATATGCTCTTTTTTTTTGTTGTTGTTGTCTCTGTCGGGATTCTCGTGATTTTCTTTCATTCATTCTTATGCCCACCACCTAACGTTATTCTCAATTACTGAGAGGGCACTATCATCGCCCAATATCCGCCACTGTACACTATCTTTCCTTCTACGTAAAGTCTTAAATAGTGTCCTTCTATTTACGAAAACACCCATCTCATGCAAACGCCTCGCAAACCCATTAGCTAGAGCGAAGGAGGACACAAATGTCCAAAAAATAATTCTCACGCACGCTCACACGTGGGGTAAGCAAAACGACGCCGTCACGGCCACGCTGGCGTGGTCCTTGCAGCTCAATGCTCTGAGCAACCTCCATGTCCCCTTACTGGAGCTGCGGTTCACCGGAAGCTTACCGTCAGCGGAGAGAGGAGGCGGAAACAGCGTGGAAGGATGGTTCCGGCGAACCTGCCGGTTTTTGATGTCACTCAGCTCCATCTCCGGTGGAAACTTCACCAGTCCAAACATCAACAAGTACCACCGAGGCTTCGCCGCCTTTTTAAGCGCCATATCGGACTTTCCGGAGCTCTTTACCGATGAATTTCGGTCTATTTCCATGGAGTTTGAGCTTCTGTGGAGTTTTGTGCAATCCAGAGACCGGCTGTTCCTCATGAGCCTAGTGCTGCCGGCGCCGCTGTTTGACCGAGTTACGGGGCTCTGTAGCTTCGACAATGACTCGGATCGCCTTCGGAAAGTGGTCGGTTTGGTTGGGTTTTCTCCGGTGGTTGGTGTTTTGGGAGGAGATTGTAGTTCTTTGAAGGGTATGAGCTTTCCGCAGAAGATGATGTCGTCGGCCGGACACATGTCGGAGCTGAGGTCGCTGAAGAACTCGAAGAAGTCGGGGGCCTCGGCGCGTGATCGTGGAGTACCGTTGTTGTTGTTGTCGACAATTTCGTTGTCGGGGTTGAGCGGAAGGTCGCAGAGAGAGAGTGATTCTTCTGTTTCTTCTTGATCTTCTCCTTCTACTGGGTTTTGAAGTTGAGGGTTCTTGGGATGATCTCCCATGTTTGGAGGAGGAGAGGGATTGTTTGATGGAAATGAAGAAAGAATGTTTTTTTAGGAGTGCCTTTCAGATTGGTAAGAGATCAGAGGCAATATATATAAATATAAATATAAATAACCCAGAGAGAGAGAGAGAGAGAGAGGGGTGGAGTGTCCTGAAATATATTTCATTTTTGGAAATTGTTTTTTTTTTTTTTTTGGGTGTCTATATAAAGCCTGCATTTTTGGAGTCTATATAAAGCGATACTTTTGAAATTCTCATAGTTTTTTTTGGACCCGGCTCCAATGGATGGCTTCTAGAAGAAGAAAGACAAAAAGAGAGAGTGACAAGACGATAGAGGGAGGCATCTAGAAACACTAAAACAAAGAAAGGGAATCTTCAATTAAAGAGAAGAATAGGCACACGAGAAATCGGGGGAAGACATGGTAAATTGGATAGGAGATTTTGAAAGTGGATCCGATATATTTTTTTTTTTTTTTGATAACGTAGGAGAACTTTACTCAGATTAATTGCACGTCGCAAACGCATACTGTACAACAATCCTCACCGTTAATCAAACTCCTACGAGTAACTGACCCCACCCGCCAGAACCAGTTACCAGGTAATCCAGGAGCTTTCACCCCTGACGGGCTAAGCACTTTACTCAGATTAAGTGGATCCGATATATTTAATTGTCCATAATCCATATTACATACAATACTAACGAATAATGTGAGAAGGTAAGTTAGTCCGTCCTTGCATTCTCGAACACTTAGACAAATAGCTATACTTACAACCGAAACAAATAAACCTCAAATTTTTTTGTTACATTAACCGCTCGTATTACATACAATATTAGCAATTAATTGCAACCTATAAGATCCTAGTTCCATTTTAGCGACTTGTTGTTGAGAATTGTGTAGTCTTTTTGCTACATCGATGGAGCATTTACAATGTACTTTTTATATTTATCTTTTTTCTAAAAAAATCTAACAAAACTTATAAAAATATCTATTTAACAAGCTCACTTCTGTACTTTATATTTACCTATTGTGCTCCCTACATTTCAAGAGCTAAAAAGTTATAATTAAATAATTTTTTAAGCTTATTTTTTACTCTCAGCTCGATTGATTGGTTTAAAACTAATAAAAATAATATTTAACTAAAGTAGAGAAAAATATAGGGAGTTTGATATTTAATTCTTTTTAAAAGTGGCTTTCTAAATTTTATAAAGTGAATTTTTCTCCTCTAATTTAGTTTTGAGGAGCCAATTGTTAATGTTCTTACTGATTTTCGGGGTCGTTACGAAATATCCCTAGAGTCACTATATATATAAGTGAATATAGTACCTATATAACACTTTTACAATTCACCCTTAAGTAGGACTTAACCTTTCAAGATATGACAAGGTACTAGTATTCTATTGCCATCAACCAATGTAGGATGTTTAAAAAGAGGATGAGAAATTGATAGTCACTTTTTTAAAAAAAGATGTCTAGTATCACTCACCCAAGGGGGAAAAAAAGCATGAATAGTGATTACTACATACGATTGAATTTTGGAATCTTAATCTGTTGATTTTTAATTTTTTCCTTTTTGAGATTTTAGTTTGTTGATTCTATGTCTTTAAGAAGTAGATCAATTGGTTGAGGACTACACCTCATAAAACGGAAGTCTCTAGTTCGAATATCTCACCCCCCTCTTGTGTGGACATACATGTCACAAAAAAAAAAAAAAAAAAAGGTTTGTTGATTCCATTTGTTCTTGGAAAGGCTCTAATAGAAGGGCTTAATTATCCTAATGCTACTATTGGCTATAACTCAATTTATTTCCTTTCCTAGTGCATTTCATCTAAGCGTATATGAAAATTATAGTAATGCCAAATCCTCATTTTTTATCTCACTTTCATACCACTAAGCTAATACGTTAGTGCCCATCGGCCCTACGTTTTTATTAAAAAAATGAAAATAATTCAAGGGCCGATGAGCACTGTTCCATCAATTCAATAATATAAAAGTGAAACGAGAAATAAATATTTAAAATTACTCTCGAAACTGACATGTCAATACCATCGTTTGTAGTAAATAATATAGTAATGAAGGCCACGAAATTGCAAAGAGCCTGCAGTGTCATGAGCATTGTTCAGATCCTATTATGGATCAAGAAAGTAACAGAGAATATTATTATTATCTTCTCTTTCACTTCCGAGATCCTCTTGTTTAACATAAACAAATAAACTAATATTATATTAAATACAGAATATTACATAAAAGAAACGCTAGGTTGCTGCAATGGCCATGATACGAAAAAGATTATTGTTTCAAAGAACAAGCTAAAATGCATGAAATGTTAGTCGGTTTCAAGCCAAGAACTGATCAGTACTTGTTGCCCTTTGAAGAAATTAGTCAATCAAATTAATTAAGACAGGAATGGCAAATAAAACAAAGTTTACTATGATTAAACATGTCTCTTTCGGACAATAAAAGTACAGATTAAACAAAGAATTTAGTATTCCTCTCTGTCGTCCCTTCCAAGTCTTCTTGTAGCTACAGTAGGCGTTCCTCGTGGCTACGCATCTATTGAACTGCTTCAAAAACTGTTATTTTCTGCGGTCACTTAATATTGGGTTGGGCTACTTATTAGGGGTGAAAAGGCAAGTAGTTATTAACAGCCCACTAACCGCTAATCACACTAACCGCTTTTGAAGGTGATTAAGAAAAACTGTTAACTGTTAACTGCTAACGTACCGTTTATATATATAAAACGATGTCGTTTTTGTATTTAAAATTTTAAATATATATAAAAATTTAGAAATGATGTGGTATATAGTATGATATTATCGTATTACCATAGAAACAACATCTTTTTGATTTTTTGTTTTTCTAATTTTTTAATTTTTGATTTTAAAAAGCGGTTATTAATTATAGTTACTAACTGCTAACCGCCGGTTAATGAAGGTAATTAGTGGATTTTACTAACCGCTTAGGTGGTTATAGTTAGCGGTTTTAGCCAATAACTGTTAACCGTAACCGCCTTTCACTCCTACTACTTATATTCATTTCCAATTATTTAGTTTTATTAGTGCACTGTAATGTTTGTAATGGGATGAAATGTTTTCTTGGCCATATGACTGATGTGCAATGGTACCGGAGCTAAAGGGACGGGGGCATCTATCTTATATGGTTAGCTGGGAATGGCTTACTTGAGTGCACTATAATTAATATAGTATTATCAATATCCTAGATGCGGTTTCACCTGTGGCCACGGAAATGGAATCGGGGGATCCTTGTGACTACCTATATATATATCGTTTGAGACCCTTTTATAGATGAGAAGGTACCAATTGAACCATTTGATTGGTTATGCAAAGGTATCATGTGGGTTTCAATGAAAAGAAGCCATTCAATTGGCATAAAGTAACCAATCAAACGGTATGGCGCGAAGCCATGCAGGATAAATTGAAAAACCCTAGCGATCGAGTAGCACAAGCACTGATCTATTAGTGACGGTCTACATGTAATTTACATAAGTCCAAAAAGTTACAAAAATGGGAGGAGTGTTATATATAAGCACATTTTCTTTGGAGGTGGTCCGTAGTGGGTGTTTCCTGATTTTTTCGCTATTGTGCGTGTTGTTCACTGATAAGAGCCAAATATTTCATATTTGGACCCCTTTATTTACATTAGTTAATCTTTTAACTGTGTCATTATTTAATGTTTTGTGTTAGTTTTGTGTTTTTAGTGTTTTATAGGTTGTTGAAGAAAAACTGCAGCTTTAAAGGAAAAAATGTAAAGTTTGGAAGAAAGCATACTTTGAAAAGACCTAGATGATGTGGTTAAGTTTAACCAAATCCAAGAAAATGTTAAATCTGATTAAAGATCATATTAGATTAAATTTTAGATTGGATAAAATTTCAGATTATGTACATGTCTCAGTATTTTGACTATAACTTTCCGTTCAAGTATTGGATTGATGTGATTCAAGTGGCATTGGAAACCTAACTCAAAATAGTACAGTTCATTGTGAAATAGGATTTTTCTAATTCGGATGGTTACTATGCCAAAAACGCCTTGCAATAAAAGGACACAAATTTGGATGAATCCTGTTCCAATTTCAGACTTCTATTTGGACTGTGAGACAGACCTCCGAATTATCTAGGTTTACTAGGGCTTCTAGGACTCTCCTAAACATATAAATAGACCTCTTTGCATTCAAGAAAAGAGGGAGAATTCCAGAGACTAGTTTTGGGAGACAAGTCTGGAGACAGAATGTAATCCACAACTTTTCTCTGTAGTTTAGTTTTTCTTTAGCTTAGGTTTTATTTTTATGTGGAGCTAATTCTCAACTAAGGTTGAGGATGAAGCCTCACTGATGAAGAACATCAATAATTTCATGTAAGTCTTTATTTTTCTGATTTTATTGGGTTTAATATTTCAATTGTTTTACTTCTTTTCAATGAGTAGAGTGATTCTTGGATATTTTTTGTGATTCAAGGATACACTTGATGATTTAAAATAATTTCACATAATTGATTGCTTGATTTTATTTGCCTAAATAATTGGATATCCCTTGTGATTTGTTTTACGGATACATTTGGTATTTCAATTAAGATTGGATATCTTTTGTAATTTACGAATACATCTGATGATTTAATTGATGTTGGATTCCATTTGTGATTTGTGCAATGAATGGATACATGAGATGGTTTTGATTAATTGTTTGAAGCATTGTAAAACATATCTAAGATTTTAATTGTGAGAACTTCAGATTAATATTGATAAACATGGAAGTATATTCGGTGAGTGTGAATTCTCAAACCTTAGTATTTTATCTCTTAGTTTATTTTAATTAGTTTATGTTTTGTCTTTTAATTTTTAAAACGAAAATTCAAAACCCTTTTGGAACTAGGTTATAATTTAATTAGTTTAGATATAAACTGCTCTTTCAAGAATACAATTCTATGTGGGATCGACCTCGCACTTGCAATCTATTAATTACAATCGATTCGTACACTTGCGAGTTAAATAAATTTGCACAACATTCACTATTGAAAAGACGCGCTCAACTTGTTGGAACAAGTGGCTCATATTCTACTATTGGCCCATTAGGTGTAATTAGTTTATGTGGGCCTAGGGACAAATAAGTTGTGCGGGATATTTTGGAGTTTTCCAAAATACTTACAATTAGGGTTTTCCTATAAATATGTTATATTGTATCCCTAAATCATTGAATAGTAAAATATAGCCACACTCTCTCCTATAGACGTAGGCACATTGCCAAACCACGTAAATATGTATCTTGACTCTTTCTTGATCTCTTTCTTTTCGATTCCATATTATTCATCATTGTTGTTTACGGTAACAACAATTGATATTGGAGCCAGGTTCTATGATGGCTGGGATTGACACATCTTCTGCAAAATTCGACGTGATGAAGTTCAATCGATCTGGTAATTTCAAGTTATTGTAGAAATGTGTCAAGGATTTGTTGGTGTAACAAGGGATGGTGAAGGCATTATATGGGACGAAGCCAGAACGGATGTCAGACATAGATTGAAAGGAGCTTAAGGCTAAGACTCTTGCTACTATTTGACTTTGTCTAGGGGATGAAGTGATGTATCATGTCATGGACGAAGAATCTTCGGTGGCAGTTTCATTGAAACTAGAAAGTCGGTATATGTCAAAGTCATTGACGAACAAGCTCTATCTAAAGCAGCGGTTGTACGTCTTGAAGATGGCAGAGGGCTCGGTTTTGAGCCAACACATCAACGTGTTCAATCAGGTAATCGGCAATTTGAAGAGGGTTGATGTGAAGTTCAAACACGAAGACAAGGCATTGATGCTATTGAATTCACTCTCAACTTCTTCTACGTATGAGAATTTGTTTACAACTATGACATGGGGGAAAGAGTCTATGGAGTTAGAGGACATTAGAGGAGCCCTGTTGGCTTTTAATCAGAGAAAGAAAATCAGTGATCAAAGTTCTCAAGAAGAAGGGCTAGTCGTAAAGGGTAAGTAAAAGTGGAATAAGTAGTAACAAGGGTGGTTCGAATGGCAAGAATTCTCGGTCAAAGTCCAAGAAGAGGAAGAACATCAATTGCTCTAAGTGCGGAAAGAAATGGCACATAAAGTGGGATTGTCCAAACCAGAAGAAGAACAAGGACAACGAGAATGAAGGTTCCTCAAGGTTTGCGAACATAGTGGAGGCAAATTTAGATGATGCTAATGGTGATATGATTTCTATTGCATCAAATTCAGAGCATCATGTGGATTCTTAGATTCTAAACTCAACATATTCGTTTCACATGACGTCCAACAGAGATTGGTTTGACACCTAAAGGTCAGTTAATTCTGGTATAGTAATGGTGCATATTGCAAAATTATTGGCATATGTAATATTAGAAGTAAGATGTTTGATGGTGTGGTTAGAACGTTATCTAATGCTAGACATGTACCAGACGTGGAAAAAAATTTGATTTCATTGGGCACCTTAGACTTAAACGGTTATGGTTATAAGTCTGAATTTGGAGTAATTAAGGTGACTAAGGGTGCGATGGTAGTGATGAAGGGAAAAAAAAATTTCAAAGAGTATCTATAAATTGTTGGAAAATACAGTTGTAGGTGAAATCGCTTCTATGGAGTCAAGACCGATTGTACTATTTTGTGGCATATGCAGTTGGGTCATATGAGTGAGCAGGGCATCTTGGAGCTTCATATGAGAAATCTGTTGAAGGGTGTCAAAACGTGTAAACTTGTTTTCTGTAAATTCTGTGTTTTGGGGAAGCAAAATCGGGTACAATTCAAGACAGTCACACACAAGACAGAGGGTATTCTAGATTATGTTCATTCTAATGTTTGGGGGACCAGTGAGGACAACGTCACGGGGAGGACATATTTATTTCGTTATTTTTATTGATGATTTTTCCAAAAAGGTTTGGGTGTACTTTATGCGGCACAAATCAGAGACGTTTGCCAAGTTCAAGTTATGGAAAGCTGAAGTGGAGAACCAGATTGGGAAAAAGGTTAAGTGCCTCAGGACAGATAATGGCACTGAGTACACAAAAGACAAGTTCAGGGATTTCTGTGAGCAGTATGGTATAAAGAGACATTTCACAGTACGCAAGACACGGCAACAAAAAGGTGTGGCGGAAAGGATGAATACGTCTATTGCAAAGAGAGCACGATGTCTCAAGTTGAATGTTGGACTTGCAAAAAAATTTATGGGTAGATGCAGTAAGTATGGCATGCTACTTGATCAACAGGTCATCGAGGGCAGCACTAGATGTGAAAGTTGCAGAGGAGGTGTGGACAGGTAATGAGGTAGATTACTCTAGTTTGAGAGTATTCGGTTGTCTAGCTTATGTGCACATACCTAGTGAAGAACGGTCGAAGCTTGATCCGAAGTCTAGAAAGTGTGTTTTTTCTGATATGGGAAAGGGGTTAAAAGTTACAAGTTTTGGGATCCGAAGGCAAACAAAGCAGTGATCAGTAGAGACGTGGTATTTGATGAAAATTTCATGTTGAAGAGTACTCAGGGTAAAGAGTAGTAGGTGCTAGAAAGTAGTAGCAGTGATAAGCAAGTAGTGCAGGTAGAGTTAGAGACTCCTATGCAGGAGAACACTTCTCAGGATAGAGAGACCTCTACTTCAGGAGTTGAGGAGCATCACACTACAGTCACAGACAGACCTAGACGCAATATCAGGGCACCAGCCAGGTACGGTTATGAAGACATGGCTTCTTATGCTCTTATCATCAGTAGTGGAGATCCTACTTTTTAAGATGCTGTTAATAGCCAAGGGAAGAACAGATAGGTGGGTGCTATGGTGGAGGAGATGGAGTCTATGCATAAGAACCAGATGTGGGATTTGGTGAATTTCCAGAGAGGAAGAGTGCGATAGGGTGCAAATAGGTGTTCAAGAAAAAAAAAAGCATTATTAGAAAAAGGGGAGGAAAAGTTCAAGGCTCACCTAGTAGCAAAGGCTTATTCATAGCAAAAATAGGTTGATTACGAGGAAATATTTTCCCAGTGGTCAGACATACTTCCATCAGAGCAGTATTGGTGTTGGTAGCTCATTATGACATGGCATTGGAGCAAATGGATATAGACAACTTTTCTCCATGGTGATTTGGAGGAGCAGATTTGCATTGAGTAGCCTGAAAGGTTTTGTCAACCTAGACAGGAGTGCTTGGTTTCTAAATTGAAGAAGTCACTTTATGGGCTGAAGCAGTCTCCAAGACAGTGGTATAAGCGGTTTGACTCCTACACTATCAGAATTGACTACATGAGATGTGAATATGACTGTTGTGTGTATGTTAGGAGCCTTGATGATGGCTCATTTATTTTTCTGTTACTGTATGTGGATGATATGCTTATTGTAGCTAAGAGTATAGTAGAGGTCAACAAACTAAAAGTTTTGTTGAGTAGAGAATTTAACATGAAGGATTTGGGCACACCTAAGAAGATTTTGAGGATGAAGATTCGTGGGGACAAGGATGCCAAGAGATTGTGGCTATCTTATGCCGGCTATATGAAAAAGGTGTTGGAGAGGTTTAGCATGGAGAATGCGAAATCGATGAGTACACCTTTGGCGAATCATTTCTGTTTGTCAACCTCACAGTTTCCAAAGACAATTGAAGAAACTGAAGACATGTCTAAGGTCCCATATGCCAATGCAGTGAGGTGTCTGATGTACGCTATGGTATGTACCAGGCCAGATTTGGCTCATGTAGTCAATGTGGTGAGTAAATACATGGCAATCCAAGGAGACATCACTAGGATGCAGTCAAATGGATTTTTAGATACTTCAAAGGTAATAAAGAGTATAACATCACTTTTGTCAGACAGAAAAGTGATTTGTCAGCCATCGGGTATGTAGATGCGGATTATGCAGGGGATTTGGATGACAGGAGGTCGACCATAGGTTATGTGTTCACTATTGCAGGAGGACCTATATGTTGGAGGTCTATGATCCAGTCCACGGTTGCGATGTCCACGACTGAGGCGGAGTACATGGTGGCGGCTGAGGGTGCAAAGAGAGCTTTGTAGCTTACAAGGTTAGTCAGGGTGCTGGGTATTCAGCAAGGTGGAGTTCCGTTGTATTGTGATAGTCAAAGTGCCATTTACTTGGCAAGAACCAGGTGTATCATGCGAGAACCAAGCACATTGATGTGAGGTTCACAAGATCAGGGAATTGGTTGTTACAGGTCAATTGTTACTTGAAAAGATTCACACTTTTGAGAATGCAGCGGACATATTGACGAAACCTATTACCGCAGACAAGTTCAAGCATTGCTTGGACTTGACAAATGTCGCCAAGTGCTAGGAATGAGAGGAGAGGAGAGGAGTCGGCATTGATAAGTGCTAAAATAATCATATTTTAGCACCTTAATTTACATATATTAGACTCTTAGTTTTGTTATTATTTGATGTTTTGTTTCATTTTTGTGTTTTATGTCTTTTTATAAGTTTTTGAAGAAAATGAAGCATTTCTGAAAATTTCAGACTTAAAAGGGCATTTTTGGGAAAATCTGTTGAGAACGAGCACATGAAGACTAGGCTCAAGTGCAAGAATGCGCTCGAGTGCACATACGCCTAGGCTGGAGTGCCGCAGTGCGAGCGCGCATTAGCGCTCGAGCGCACACGGACAAGGATCGAGCATAAGCTTGTGCTCAAGTGCACCAGACCTGGGATTGAGCGCACTCGTGCGCTGGAGAAAAATTAGATGTGGCCAAGACTCCTTTTTCAACCCAAATTTGGTTTTCAAAGTCATACTTGTACTAAAAAATATACCTTCGATTTTATTAGGTTTTCTATGTTTTTCTAAGCCTATAAATAAACCTCTAAGCCTCTAGGAAAAAGTGTGGAGAAGTAGACCCTTTGAAAAAGAACTAAAAACTAGATCAAGAGGAGTTTGGATTTTTCTTCTCTTCCCCTTCTATTTTTGTTATGTAGTTAGTATTTTAATTAGGGCTAGTTTGAAGCCCTAATCATGTTTCTTTAGGGTTGCAATATTGGTGCCTTTTCTACAATTATCATTTGGGTGTTTAATTTGATTACTTCCTGTTTACTTGAATTCTGCAGATGAATGTGTTTGATCATATGTATGTGCTTGGATTTATGTTATTTAAGTCAATTTGGATGACCGAGTTCTGGGCTTAATAAAGTGACAAAAGAATCCCATCACAGGTTCTTGGGCTAATCAACATGGGGAACCAGGAGTAGATACTATGCCTTAGGCCTTGTGTTGTTGTCAATTTTCATAGATTTATGCTTCCTTAAAGAACAACTTAGTAGATACGATGCTAAATCGTTTGTGGAGGAAAAGAACTAGAGTAGATACCATGCCTAATTCTTTGTTTAGGAAAATCAATAGCTTAAGGAGTAGATACCATGCCCTTAGGTTGACATACATTGGATATTTAGAGATAATTGAAATACTGGCATATTGTTAATCTTATTTAAGTATGGTTAGCGGTGGATTTCAAAACCCTAATCCTTTTTAGTATTTCTTTTATTTTAATTCAATATGTGACAATTGAGTTAATTCTGTTAATTAAATAGGAAATTACATTCTAAGCATAATTTACCAATTCTCAAGGGAATGATCTCGTATTTGCCTGCTATATTATCGTTTTGATCTTGTGAACTTGTGAATAAAATGTAGCGAATAATCGCCTATTAATTTAGGTAAGTATTTGTCACAATAGGCATCCCCAAACCTATTAGTTCTAGGTGGATGCCCAATACTTGATTGTCTTCAAAGATGTGAATACTCACCAAGGTGGAGATTGTTGAAACAAGTGGCTCATATTCTACTACTGGCTCATTGGGTGTAATTAGTTTATATAGGCCTGGGGACAAATAAGTTGTGGGGGGTATTGTGGAGTTTTTCAAAATATTTACAATTAGGGTTTTCCTATAAATATGTTATGTTGTAATCCTAAATCATTGAATAGTAAAATATAGCCGCACTCTCTCCTGTAGACGTAGGCATATTGCCGAACTACGTAAATCAGTGTCTCGACTCTTTCTTGATCTCTCTCTTTTTGATTCAATATTATTCATTAACCCTAAATCATTGAGTAGTAAAATATAGCCGCACTCTCTCCTGTAGACGTAGGCACATTGCCGAACCACATAAATCTGTGTCTTGACTCTTAATCTCTCATTTCAATTCCATATTATTCATCATTGTTGTGCCCGATAACAACACCATTGGAACTGTCAATAGTAAATGACGTGCACAGAGTTAGGCATTGTTCAAACGACACCTCTAGTTTCAGAGGCATCGTTTGAATAGTAAATGATACCTCTAAGCGTTGTTTTACAAAAACGACATCTATTAAGGAGTCGTTAAGAGCCCTTTTTTTTTAGTGCACATAGTGGGCACGTAATTGTGCGGTAGTTGCCTACTTAGCGGGTGGCTATTGATAAGTGCCAAATATTGCATATTTAGACCCCTTTATTTACATTAGTTAATCCTTTAGCTGTGTCGTTATTTAATATTTTGTGTTAGTTTTGTGTTTTTAGTGTTTTGTAGGTCATTGAAGAAAAACTACAGCTTTAAAGGGAAAAATGCGAAGTTTGGAAGAAAGCATACTTTGAGAAGACCTAGATGATGTGGTTAAGTCTAACCAAATCCAAGAAAAGGTTAAATCAGATTAAAGTTCAGATTGGATAAGATTTCGGATCGGATTCAAATTCAGATTCTGCACACGTCTTAGTATTTTGACCATAACTCTCCGGTCAAATATCGGATTGAAATGATTCAAATGGCATTAGAAAGCTAGCTCAAAATACTACAATTTGTTGTGAAATAGAATTTTCGTAATTCGGACGGGTTTTATGTCAAAATCGCCCCGCAATTAAGAGACACAAATTTGGACGAATCCTAGTCCGATTTCAGACTTCTATTTTGACTGGGAGACAGACTTCCGAATTATCTAGGTTTACTTGGGCTTCTTGGACTTCCCTAAGCCTATAAATAGACTTCTTTGCATTCAAGAAAAGATACACAATCCCAGAGAGCAAAATTCTTTTGTTTAGTTTTTCTTTAGGTTTAGGTTTAGGTTTAGATTTTATTTTTATGTGGAGCTAAATTCCCAACTAAGGTTGGGGATGATAAAGCCTCACCGATGAAGAACATCAATACTTTTATGTAAGTTTTTATTATTTTGATTTTATTGGGTTTTATATTTCAATTGTTTTACTTCTAATCAATTGTGTGGAGTCTTGGATATCTCTTGTGATTCAAGGATACATGTGATGATTTGAGATAATTTCATATGATTGATTGCTTAGCTTTTAACTCATAAAAATTGGATATCCCTTGTGATTTGTTCTACGGATACATCTGGTGTTTCAATTGAATTTGGATTCCTTTTGTGATTTGGTCAATGAATGGATACATGGGATGATTTTGATTAATTCTTTGAAGCATAGTAAAACATATCTGTGATTTAATTTGTGAGAACTTCGGATTAATATTGATGAACATAAAGTATGTTGTTATAATTTGGTGAGTGTGAATTCCCAAACCTTAGTACCTTTATCCTTAGATTTACTTATTTTATTTAGTTTATGTTTATCCTTTAATTTCAAAACTCAAAAATCAAAAACCCTTTTGGAACTAGATTAGGATTTAATTAGTTTAGATATAAATTGCTCTTTCAAAAATACAATTCTCTGTGGGATCGACCTCGCACTTGCAATCCATTAAACTACAATCGATTCGTGCACTTGCGAGTTAAATAAATTTGCACAACAGCTATTAGACTTTTACAACTTTTTGATAGAGTGCAAGTTGACCCTTGGTTATTTATATTCGTATGAAAAACAAAATTCAAATGATAAAAAAAAAATAAAAAAAATGATATCTTTCATAACCTGGTGACAGAACCGATTACTACCAATCCCATTGCAAAAAGAACAAGTGGCATATATATATATAGGTGAAAATTATTTTATAAAAATCAAGTGAGAAAAATAAGAGCAACTTTCATTTTTGTTGTTTATAAAATAATTTCCACATAAGATGAGGAGGGCACGAGAAGAACACCATAAGAGCACCTAGCAATCCCATATATATATGTTTCAATAAGTGAGTAAAATATTTAATTAACATAGAATATAAAATATAAAGTCAAGATTTGAACTCTACTACGGTTCTACCACTTTAAATTGGAAATACTATATATTAAAAAAATGAAAATAAGGAGAGGGAAAAAAAAAAATGAAGAAGTGAGATAATTCAGCCATAAAAAGGCTAGGTCTATCATACACAAAACTTAGGGACTCTATCTTTATCGCTAATTTGGTATATAACACATTATAAGTGTTAGTAATTAAACCCTTGTATACTCAATGTGGGTTAATCCAATTAGTACCAAGAGTTGTATTTCTTAGTTCTTAGATGGGTGTTAAAGGATCATTCAATTTAATCATTTCAGAAATCAAAATTCTAAATCTCGACTCTCTCAATTCTCTTGTATCTTTCTCTCTTAAATAGCATTTAGATTGTAGGCATATATGTTTTATGAGAAAAATATAAAAAAGCCCCCCAAACTACCAGCCGTTTTCGATTTAGCCCCCTGATGTTCCAAAAGTCATAAAGTAGTCCCCCAAACTACCAAACTTTTGCATTTTGGCCACTCCGTTAGTCAAAACCGTCAGTTTGGACGGAAATTGCAAAACGACGTCGTTTCGTTACGGGAAGTTACTAGAATTCCCTTTTGTTAAAAAAAAAAATCAATTTTAAAAAGGGTCTAGGAAACGAAGTCGCCGCAGCTTCGTTTCTTCGTTTTCTTCTCCATGCAACCGTACAAATGAAGAAGAGAGCTGCTACGTCTACGACTGGAGAAAAAATGCTACAGGTATTGATATGGGCAGACAAAAACGAACAAAGCTTGCTTACCCGATGATGCGAAAAAATTTGTGACTCCAGAGAAGATCACTGGGGCTGGCTCACTCGCCGCAACTTCCACAGATCCAGCGAAGGCTCCGATGGTTTTAAGGGCTCCTCTGGCGAAGGTTAGTTCGCTGGAAAATCATTCATCCGCACTAGATCGGTTTGCTCTAGAGTTTCGTTGAGTGCTGTTGTTGATATTTCTAGGACAAACGGTGGCTGCCTGAGAGATAGAGAGAGAGAGAGAGAGAGGCGTGGGTCGCCGTGACCCACGCGGGTCTGGCTGCCAGACCCCTTGGGTCACCAGAGACCCATGGCATGGGTCAAATTAGAGGAAATTTTTTCTCCAATTTTCAGTTTTGGGTACGTTCTCCTTCCCCCTATTCTTCCTTTGTTTCTTGTGCTCTGTTCCTGGATTTGTGCCTCCTGTTCTGTGTTCCTCCTGTGTTTTTGGGTTAGGCTTTACCCTAGGTAGGAAGTACTGGGCGATGTAAGTTTCCTGTGGTTTGTTGTTTTGGCTTTTTAGTTTGAGTTTAGATAATTTGAAATCCACATTCAAAAGCAAGAGAAATGGAAAGCATTTATAAAGAGTTAGATGAAGTCAAAGCAGAGATGGTGAAACTAAACAGAACTCCCAAGGCAGGAAACAATATCCGGACAACCATACAGTTGTGCCAACACTCTTTCCTCCAACAGGAGGGAGAATGACTTCTCAAGAGGGCACGTCTTAACAGCGATCAGTGGAGCCGTGGGATCACCGGGTTCAACCAAGAACACCGTGCTGTACGTTCCCTTGCCAAGCCACCTTTGCCACATCGCCATGAAATCCGAACAAGCACGAAAACACAGAGAGTGAAAACGAAGTTGCTGTGTGTGTAGGCATTAAAGTGAAAACGACGTCGTTTCCTAAACCCTTTTTAAAATTGATTTTATTTTTTTAAAAGGGCATTCTAGTAACTTACCGTAACGAAACGACGTCGTTTTGCAATTTCTGTCCAAACTGACGATTTTGACTAAAGGAGTGGCCAAAATGCAAAAATTTGGTAGTTTGGGGGGCTGCTTTATGACTTTTGGAACATCAGGGGGCTAAATCGAAAACGGGTGGTAGTTTGGGGGGCTTTTTATATTTTTCCCATGTTTTAATCTTGTAAAAAAAAAAAAAAAACACCATCATTTGAGTTCTTTCTGTAACAGCCCAACTTTAACCCCATAATAGATTTACATGTTAGTCTTGAGGATGGGTTAGAGGTGCAGGCTCGACTTGTTGGGCCTAAGACAACTTAGTAAAAATAGATCAAAAGCCCAAGAATGAGTGAACAAAATTTTATTTGTAACTATAATTTCAAATATTTTAGGGGTAACTTCACTTTAGACTCCTGAATTACCACGCGATTTGACAGGCCCCCACCAACTTCAAAACCTCTAAATTTGAACCATAAACTTTTAATTGCAGTCAATTTGCCTCCCCTTGTCAATTTTTTGCCCTTTAAAACCCCTAAAAAGACAAAATTACCCTTAAAGAAAAAGGGTCACAAGATAGCCCAAACGTAGGTCACCTTGTGATTTTTTTTTAAAATTTTTTTTATAATTTGTAATTTGAAATTAAGGTAAATTTGAAATTTTAGTTGAAACTTCACTTTGGCCTCTTGAACTTCCACCCGATTTTACAAAGCTCCTTGAACTTCCAAATCTCTCATTTTGGACCCCTGAACTTCCATTAGCTCTCAAATAGGACCCTTCCGTCTATCTGAATCAATAAGATCAAACAGAATGCCTATCACGTGACTTTAACGTGATTGTTTACCCCTTAGTTACCCGTTTTGCCCTCACACTCACTCACCCTCACTCACCCTTACACTTACACTTACAACCATATATTAAAACACACCACTGTACAAGAAACCCCCGAGAATGAGAGAGCACGAAGACCCACTACCCAAGCTGTAGAAAAAAATCAATGGGTTCCAACCATCCATTTGAAAAGATTAGGAAGGAAGTCGAAGAAACAAACCTGAGGATCTAGCTTCCAACCTTGTCAACGACGTCACAACGATGAAGAATCCCAAACAACGGCGATACCCAGTACTGATGAAAGTTGATTCTATCATCCACAGGCAAAATTACCCACTACCTAGTACCGGGGAGATGACAACGGTGAAATATGGAGCACTCCGAGGGTGAGGTATGCGATCGAGCTACCAAATTTGCAAATGTGGGAGCAAAACAGTTATCAAAACTGCATCAATAACTAAAAATCATGGAAAAATGTTTTATGCTTGTGTTAATTATTTGGTAAGATGTGTTTGAGAATTTATCTTTTCACAAAAATTTTATGCTCGTCCCGTTATGCCAAAATTCTGTAGTAATTGGGTAAACCCTAATTTTTGTGACCCTAGTTTTTGTAACCCTAATTTGCATAATTATGTAGAATGAAAAAAATCGTTGTTGCAATTTTGTTAAATGAGTTGAACCAGAAATTTGTGTGTGCGATGATTGAGTGATGTCGATGTTGATGTAGTGGCGTAATGAGTTGAAGTCCGAAAGGGCAATGGAAGTCTTCAAATGCAAGGTTGAGCTTGCTGAGTACAAGTCAAAAATTGAAGTTGATTTTGTTAATTTTGAACTTAAACTTCAAAGGGTTTAGAATAAGTATCGTTGGATGCAGCTGAAGTTTCGAGTTGCACTTGCATGTTGTTGGTGTCTTGTTGTTGTATTGATGTGTTTTCGTTTTTCTAATGAACTTGCATCAAGGCTAATGTTAAGCAGCTCAAATAGACATTTTATTGTCTTTATTTGTATCAGACTTGTATGAATTGACTATTTTCGTAATATTTTTTAGGTTTTAGTTATGTTGTAATATTTGCTATGGTTTGTATAGATTTTGTTGGTACAATTAACTCTAGTATTGAAATGGATTTGTCCTCTAAATTTATGGTATTGTGACCCCAATTTCTGTTATTACTTGCTATTGTGTTACCTTCATATTGAGAAATAAAACATTGGCTAAATATTGTCATCCACAAAATTTACACCAAATGTGTAAGAACTACTAAACTAATCCAACTATCAAAATCGTAGCAAACACTACATATATAATCACAACTACTTAAGACCCTTCCTTATTTAATTCTAATCCAAAAGTTGCATAAATGTTGCCAAAACATACATGACCATCAAAATTAATCTAACTATTAAAATCAATGCAAATACTACAAAATGTACACCAAATGTGTAAGAACTCCTAAGCTAATCCAACTATCAAAATCATAGCAAACACTACATATATAATCACAACTACTTAAGACCCTTACTTATTTAATTCTAATCCAAAAGTTGCATAAATGTTGCCAAAACATACATGACCATCAAAATTAATCTAACTATCAAAATTAATGCAAATACTACAAAATTTACACCAAATGTGTAAGAACTCCTAAGCTAATCCAACTATCAAAATCATAGCAAATACTACATATATAATCACAATTACTTAAGAAATTACATATTTAATTATAATCCAAAAGTTGCATCCATGACCATCATCTACTATTCATCAATTACAATGTTTACAAAATACCCTAAACAGCTACAAGTAGTTATCAATAAAACACTAAAAACTGAGATAAACACACGTTCACACAATAACATTCATGGTTCCTACATTTTCTACTTCCCTTTGTCCTTCACTATTTTGGTGGACTTATCTTTCCTCCTATCCATTCTTCTAACATGGTCGTCAAAACTAGGGCCGGCAATTTTGACACGACCCGCGAATCCGACACGAACACGACACGAAAAAACAGGTATTGAGTTTGGGCTAATCGGGTTCGGGTCGTAATCGGGTCTACCCGATTAAGACCCGGAAATTTCGTGTCTGGCGGGTCGACCCGCCAGACACGATTACTGTGCGGGTCTGGCAGGTCGACCCGCCAGACCCGCATAATATTCGGGTCTGCGGGTCGACCCGCCAGACCCGGTTTTTTTTTTTTTTCTTTTTTCTGGAATCTGGACCCGCCGACCCGGTTTTTTTTTCTTGGTTTTTTTCTGGACCCGGCAGCAGCTCACGCACAAGTTCCCAGCTCCTTCTCCTTGATTCTAGCTGTGTGTCATCTCCGATTGCATGTATTATTATTGCTTTAGCATTTATTAGGATTTTCTTTTCTTTTTAAATATTCTTCATCTGGGTATTTGCATTGATAAGGATTTGGAATGATTCTTGGGATTTATGTTGATTTTATAATAACTTTCTTCTTTCTCTCTGTGATAAAATTACAGATGAAATTCTAATGTCTACTAATGAAGAACTCTCTAAGCATTGATGCTATTGTTTGTTTCGGATAGCAAATTTGTGATCTTTAGAAAAACTTTACTGTACTTTACCTTGTCGTTGCTAAAATGAAAATCACTTAAATTATAACTATTCTATTATATTACACATTTTGATAAATGTATTTGCACAATTAAATATGGGTCTTGGTCTTCTATGGCTCTCATGGAATTCAAAAATATTGAGTCTTGGCCCAGGGTTGGATGCTAAAAAAAATGTCTGGGAATTTGTATCTTTGTTCAAATTAATTTTTTAACACTTTTGTTACATGTGGGACTAAATTATAAGTGGACTATTTTAATAAATGAACTTACTTGTTTTAACTTTTAACTTTTAAGTTTAGGTGAAATTATGAGTTTAGTAATTTATTTTGGAGTACAATTTGTCAATTACGGTCACTTTCCAATTTTTTTTTTTTTTCTTATCCTTTATTAAAGCCTTTAATCTCTTAGAACTCAATTTTTTGCATTGACTATATTGATGTATTAGTATTATTATTACAATTTTGAATTTTAATTTTTTTAAAAAAAAAAATTATAGTTTAGGGTAATCGGGTCGTGTCGGGTCGTGTCTACCCGTTTATACCCGGTTATTTTAAACGGGTAAAACGGGTCGTGTCGGGTTACCCGGTTATTTTCGTGTCATAATCGTGTCAAACCCGATTACCCGTTTAGCTAAACGGGTCGTGTCTGGGTATAGGCTAATCGTGTAACGGGTACCCGCGGGTCATAATCGGGTCGTGTATGGGTACCCATTTTGCCACCCCTAGTCAAAACCTGGTGGATGGTCAGCAGCTATCCCTTTTCCCTTTTGTATTTCAAATTCAGGTGGGGCAATACAAAATGTCATACCACCAGCTCTGGGATGACCCTAAGAGCATACTGGTCTACCACCTGGAATTGGGGGTGGCCCAACAGGGTTACCAGTCAAGTCAACAATAATCTTTTGCTTGTTGGTAGGTTCTCTTTCACTCCTAACATGTTCCCTTAACCTACCACTTGCCCTTACCCTTGTGGCCAATCCTAGGGTTCTTTTCTTCTTATTCCCAAATATGGTAGATGCCTGCAACTAATCACATTCAATCAGGCCCCTAATTTTTTTTAGGGGTTTAATTTACAGAATATGAAGAATTACTCACATTCAGTTTGTATGCAGAATGTGTTGCTATTCTGACTGGCTGGGTGGCAGAATGTGCATTTCTCACATGCTAGCTGACAGAAGTTGCTACTCCCACAGGTTGTGACTGGTGCTGTAATGTAATCTCTGAACATGGCCTAAATGCCAGCTGTGAGACATGCAGTGATGCATTCGGTGAGGCTGACCTAAATGTAGGTTGTGTTGTAGGCTGCGATGCAGTCTATGAGACATGTAGTGATGCAATATGGCCTAAATGCAGGATGAGATGCAGGCTGTGAATGTGTTTGACTTATGGTTGTTGAACAATCACCAGATTGTGATCCCCCTACCCTGCTTGAACCTAATGGTGTGTTCACTCTTCCCTTTTTCCTGCGGGTAGTTGAAGTGGCAGTTGAAGATCCATCCAACTACAAACACAAACAAACAAATAAATAAAATATGTAAACCAATTTAGTAAATTAAACAATAAGCAGTAAACACTAAACAGGAAAAATTATCAATGAATAAGCCATTACCATGTCCAAATTCCAATCAGTTGATGCATTATCTTTGTAGTAATGTCTGACACGTGACCTTCGTTTCTCGTCTCTGCCTGACAACACATGACCTCTAGTTGTGACCAAACTTCATGCAGTACCCACGTTGATTTTTGTTACCCCCCTTCCTAATTGAATTAGAATTTCTTGGTTCATCCGCACCCCTTTGTCTTTTTTTTTAGGTCTGCCAAGAGCTGCCCTCGCCTTAGGTGGCTCAATCTTTGGTTGGTTGCTTATAGGTCACTACTCTTCACTTGGCACAAGGTAGACAGTGTAGTCATATGACTTGTATTACTTCTCCTTGTCATAGTAATCACTCAAATATTTAGCTGGGTCTCCACCTTGATGTAAAATGGCAGAAATGACATGAGAACATGGGATATCAGTTACATCTCATTTCTTGCAGCCACAAGTTCTACCATCCACATCTACAACAAATTTCTTCCCGATGCACTCAACTTCAAACATATGCTGACTGGCATATGTACACCAACAGTTATTAGCTTCATCATCTTCTTTTTCTAGCTTCTTTCTAATCTTTGGCCTTAAGGCCTCCTCCATTGAACTGATTAACTCATTTTTCTTCACATACCTTCTCATCAACTTACATCTAATACCTTCCAACATGCTCAAGATTGTCTGGTCACGGTATTTTTTGATCCATGAATTGGAACTCTCATAAGTATTGTTGTGTAAGAGGCCAGACTTACAATTTGTATTAAACTATCCCCTACACCAAGTCTTGGGATCAACCTTCTCTAGGTAGGCATGGGCATCCTTACTAATCCTCTTTATCTCATCCATTACTTTATAAAACTCTGTCTTTGTGTAGGATGTAGCAGCTTGCCAAAGAAGATCCTTCAGTAGCACACCCTGATGACCTGAGTTTTTAAAATTAGCGTACAAGTGCCTAACACATGTACGATGCTCGCACTGTGGACATACTTGTTTTAGGCTTGGAATGAGGCCCTGCACAATAGTTGAAAACATAATTAGTTGCATTGCACTAAACATTTAATTTATATGAATAATAAATAACAACTATTTTACCTTCCGTTGATCCGAAATAAAAGTCCATCCATGTCAACTAGGACCAAGATCTGTAACAAGCGCCTCTAAAAACCATGTCCAACTATCTTTTGTTTCAGCCTCTACAACAGCCATTGCAATAGGGTACATGTTGCTGTTGGCATCCCTGCCCACAGCAGCCATGATCTGGCCCTTATCAATACCCTTTAAAAAACTTGCATCAAGACCTACAACAGGCCTACACCCTTCCACAAAACCATTCTTTATGGCTGCCAATGAAAATTAAAGCCTTTGAAATCTGCATGGCACCTGAGGCATTGGTCTCTCAACCATCAAAATCAAACAACTACCCACATTAGTGCTCTTAACCATTGAGCAATAATCCCACAACCGATGGTACTGCTCATCCAGTTTCCCATAAATAATTTCTCTTGCTCTTTTCCTTACCCTATACAAAGAACTCACATGGACATCCACATTCCATTTTGCTTTCACCTTTTTCTGCAATACATTTATGGGCATGTTTGACTGCTCCCTAAAAGAATCCATGCACCACTCAGCAATCCAAGTTGAAGTGACCATGTGATTTTGGTACTTCCTAGTGCAAGTGTGTTTGGGCCTTATGGATACTAAAAGGAATGTCATCTCATTCTTCAACTGCCTCCCATGTACCCTATACTTGCACCTTGGATCTTTGCAGACAACCACAACCCTCTTATTTTCATTTCTCTTGAATTTCAAATCCTACCATCTACTAATATTGTATTGTTTTACGGCTTTTCTAAATTTCACTACACTATGAAATGTATTCCCTACAATCAATGTCGGATTATTCATATCAGTATGATCAAAAGGGATTCTTTTCGTTGCATCCTTACAGGATGAGTGCACTCTACTCTCATCTCCACTAACATATGGTGACTCTAGCTTATCACTATCATACATGTCTCCACTACTATCACTCTCTTTCCTCTCTTTCCCACCCTCCCCAGCATCACCCTCCCCAGAAACATCCTCAACATCCCCTTCCACATCTACCTTCTCAACAACCTCTTCAGCATTTCCAACCCCCTCATCAATGGCCCCGTTACGATGAGTAATATCCTCATCAGAATCAAGACAATCTGTATCATCACTAAGAACTGAATCTTAGAAGGCATCCTTCCTAAACACAAATGCCCTATTGTACTCTGAATCTTTTTCTTCATCTCCATCAACTACATCATCTGCTACACCATAAGTTACTATATACAATATTACAAGATCGTGATCTAAATGTTTTGCCACCATTTCAGTTACATTGTAATCAGATGACAAAAGTCTTAACCCTTGGTCTAATGGAAAAGCTAGTACACTGTAATAAACAATGTCCCCAGACCTATACCCATATATTCTACATATGTCCTTTATATCAGAAAATTTCAATTTGTTCCCATCATATGGGTCTGGGTAATTACTAGCATCACCCCTACATAATTAATCCTATATTGCCTGTTAAAAGTACCCCCATAATGCACGTTAAACATCATACAATGTGTACTCATCACGTATCTTGCCACATTCATTACAGTCAAAGGTTCAATACAAATACCCCAAGCAATTTCAACCACAAAAAATTAATACAATGAGAAAGTTATAAATATACCAATGAGCAGACATTTGCCATAATCCTATATTGTCTTCATCAATCATTATTATAAAAACAACCCAACTAACAATTTCAACAAAGTAAAAACAACACAATCGTAACTGGTGGCCAACAACTGGACCCAATCAAAGCATATATTTAATCTTAGTTTAATTAAAATTCATACACAACTTTTTAGAAAATTGTCCCTAAAGACTAAGAATATTCTCAATCTTACCCCTGTACCCAGAGCAGCCACCAAACAAACCAACAAAGTTTAAGGAGTAATAACCTAAACCCTAATGATAAAAAATTAAAAAAAAATTAAAAAAAAAAAAAAAAAACCCTAAGAAGTAGTAATACCCTAAATAGTGATAAAAAAATAAAAAAAAAATAAAACCCCAAGAGCATAGTACATTATGCTACACATTATGCATTGTGGTCCCGTTTGGCTATAGCAGCAAAGGACTGCACTACTCATAAACCCTAAACAACAACTTCAACAAAAAGTGAACCCCTCTGCTAATGTATAAGCACATTTGTGCCTTTTAAGGTCAGCAACCAAACAAAGTAGTAATGAAATGGGCCACTTGACCACTTTATTCAATGTATTAAAACTCATAGTGCTAATCACGTGTCCAACACAAGTCCAAGCTAGGGGACCACACTTAGATCAGAAAAACAACAACTTTCCAAAATTTTTTTTTTTTAAAAAAAAAAAAAAAAAAAAAAAAAACTAATGACAAGCTGACCAAACATATGACAACTTTTAATGCCTTGTCAGAAAACAACAAATCTAAAAAACGACAAGAATATGACCCACTTCAAATAAATACTATTATAGACTAAAAACTACACAAAATCCCTTCCAGATGCATTACATGCAAAACCCCCCAACCATCCAACACAAATTATTGATCAACCACAAATTTCAAAAAATTTCAAATACAAACCCTAAATCTAAATTTTAGGGATAACGAAATTTACTTGATTATTGTGGATTCAAACTGATTTATATGGGATTTCTAACTAAAACGCTGCAAATCGACAACCAAACTTCAACTACAATGGTTCGCCGGCGATGAAGACGATGGTCCCCACGGGCAGTTCCTTCTAGAAGTGTTTGGCAATTTGTGATGTCGATTTTGGAACGTTTAGATTTAATTTTGTCCATTTTCGAGTGAGGGTATTTCGGTTAGTAAGTGTGAGGGCAAAACAGGTAACTCAGAAGTAAACAATCACGTGAAAGTCACGTGATAAGCATTCTATTAGATCTTAACGATTCAGATAGATGAAAAGGGTCCTATTTGAGAGTAAATGGAAGTTCAGGGGTCCAAAATGAAAGATTTGGAAGTTCATGGGGTGTTTGTAAAATCGGGTGGAAGTTCAGGGGGTCAAAGTGAAGTTTTCCCAAAATTTTATGAAAAAGTCAGGGTTATAAGCGTTATTGCCTCACTTTTAATGTTTAAAATCTAACGGAAGAGTTCAAATTGACTGCAATTGAAAGTTCATGGATCCAAATTGAGAGGTTTTGAAGTTTGAAGGGGGCTTATCAAATTACGTGGTAGTTCAGGGGTCTAAAGTGAAGTTACCGCAATATCTTATTTGCTAATTTAATTTTAGATAATTACAAAAATTTATAAGATTTCACAAATCATGCAAATTTACGGTAATGCAATTTGTTGACAACTTCTCTTTTTAAAATTGAGTTTAAATCTAAAGCTATAAAACAAAAACTGCATAATCTCTTGGAATTCAAAATTTTATTAAATCTCCAAGGCTTAATAAAACACACGTTTGTTTATCAAAACACATGCACTATTTGAAAATATCTTATGTATTAACTACATGCTTTTAAATTTAAATTCCTAGAAGTTATCTTAATGAATTAAACCACCTACAATAAATACACGTTTTCTCTCTCACTTATCAAAACACACGTACAAGCTCTCTCATTTACCAAAGCACACGTTCTCCTTCACTTATCAAAATACACCCATACGTTCTCTCACCCAACCCAAAACCGCAAGAAAATTTATCTTTCAAAGTTCTTGAATCCAAGTAAGTATTGTTGGAAACTTTTATTTTCTTTTGTTCTTTAGATCTACCAACTATTGTAATTTTGAACATTATTCTTGTTGATCATAGAAAAGTTATATGTATTAAACTGTACAAAAATATTCTTAATGGCCAAAGCAATTATATAGAGTTGAAATTTTTTTCATCAACATACTCTATTAGATATTTTGTGATTTTTAAACTTACATAGTTAGTATAATTGGAGTATATTAGATTTATGAAAAAATGTTTTATATATATATATATATATACACACACGAAGCATTTCGGTTGGTTACTTGCAATCAACAATTTTTTTTTATTATTTTTTTATTTTTTCTAGAAAAGCATGTGATGACCGAATTGGGAATTGAAGAAATAGGAGTTTTGTTTTGTCATTTGTGAACTACACCTAATCACCTATAGCATCCGTACGTAGTAGTAGTCTGGAAAAAGGGGACTTTTGTCATGAGACTGTGAAATCTGTAGAAAAACTTTTGCATAGGAACAAAAATCTTACAAATGTCATCACTGTTAAGTACCAAAACAATTACGAAAATGGGTCTAGTAAATAATAATGGGGTATAATTGATCCAATTTTACTAAGGGTCGGGCATAGTCAAAATAGACTTATAAATAGGACCTATGTATTTAGCCTACGGCTGATATAATTAAATTCTATCAGTTCAGATAGTTAACAGTATGAATAAGCCTTTATAGTTGCTAGTAAGGGGTAATCCTTAACTCTTTCAAAGTATTATTCCTTTGCATAAATTTTTATGTTAAATAAATGCTTACGTTATGTAACTATAAGCTTACAAAGATTTACATTAAATTACATGTCACTTTAAATATTGTATAAGAAGTTTTCAAATTAGAGAAGCTATTTATTGTCACTCAAAATTTTAAGGGTATATCATTTTTATTGCGGTTCATTATGAAAGATAATTCCGAATTAATTTTGGAAAGTAAAGAGAAGTTAAACCCTCCAAAACCTTGCCCAAGGTTGAATTAAGAGAAAAGAAGTAAAGGAAAAGGAAAAGAGTTTTATAATATGGGGCAAGAGTGTGAATGAGATCATTTTGGCCCAAGAATTCAGAGAAACCGGCGCTAGAGATGGAAGTGCAACCCATCGAAGGATGTTGAGAATGTGGGATCCATCAATTTTGCTAAGCTGAGTGCACCTTAGTTAATTGGTTGGCCCAGAAGGTACGTCTGCGGCCACAGGAGCTGCCACAGTCATAAATAGTGCGCAACCCTAGTACACAGGAGTAACAGTCTACATTGGCCCTATTATGAGAACAACTTTATTAATTAATGATTTTTGTTCATTAGATGAGTATTAATTGTTGTTCTATTGAAAGAAAAATATTTTTGTCTTAGAGATTTTATAGAAGAAAATTAGTGTTTTAGAAAACTATTTTAAATGATCAATTGTTTTATGGCTGAGGATCTACTTATCGAGCATTTTTTTTTCGCTGACTCTTATTATATTATATTTTATTTTAAGTGTAAGCATGAAGGAATAGAAGGCCGGAATGGGGAGCTAGGAGGATCATAGACTCATGTCATGAAATATGTTTTTCTAGCACGGAGTCTTCTCTATTTGAATTTTTAAACTATGTTGTTTTTGTTTAGACCAAATGTTTTCGCATTTAAAATTTAATATTAAATTCTTCTTATGCTTATTTATTTAATTAAATTAACTAAGCATTTAGATAATTGCTCGGGAAATCCTTATAATAGTTTGCGTCTTTGAGAGATCAAGTTAGCAAACCTAACCTAACCTTAATTGTAACGCCCCTAACCCATTAAGGTTAGGTTTGCTAACTTGATCTCTCAAAGACGCAAACTATTATAATACTTTCTAGAGCAATTATCTAAATGCTAAGTTAATTTTTTTTAAAAAAAAATAAGTAAATAAATAAGCATAAGAAGAATTTAATTTTAAAATTTTAAATCCGGAAACATTTGGTCTAAGCAAAGAAAACTAACAACATAGTTTAAAAATCCAAATAGCGAAGACTTCATGCTAGTGCACTTATTATTAAAAAATAATAATAATAATAAATAAGTAAATAAATAAAATAAAACATATTTCATGACATGAGTCTATGGTCCTCCTAACTCCCCATTCCGGCCTTCTATTCCTTAATGCTTATACCCTAAAAATAAAATATAATAACGGTGAGCGAAAAAAATGCTCAGTAAGTAGATCATCAACCATAAAACAGTTGAGTTAAAATTGTTTTCTAAAACAGTGATTTTCTTCTATGAAATATCTAAGACAAATATTTTTATTTCAATAAAACAACAATTAATACTCATCTAATGGTCTCCAAGAGGTAGCTCAATCGGCTGAAGACCACGCCTTATAAAGCAGATGTCTCTAGTTCGAACTCCCCTCCCCCATCTTGTGTGGACATGTCACAAAAAAAAAAACTCATCTAATGAACAAAAATATTAATTAATAAAGTTATTCTCATAATAGGACCCATGTACACTGTTTCCCCTGTGTACTAGGGTTGTGCGACCTTTATGACCGTGGCAATGCCTGTGGCCACAGACGTGCATTTTAGGTCAACCAATTAACTAAGGTGCACTCAACTTGGCAAAACTTATGGAATCCCACCTTCTCAACATCCTTCAATGGGTTGCGCTTCCATCTCTAACGCCGGTACCGTGCTGCGTTTCTTTAAATTCTTGGGCCAAAATTATCTTCTCCACACTCTTGCCCCATATTATAAAACTCTTTTCTTTTTCCTTTACTTCTTTTCTCTTAACTCAACCTTAGGCAAGGTGTCGGAGGGTTTAACTTCTCTTTACTTTCCAAAATTAATTCGTAATTACCTTTCATAATGAACCTCAATAAAAATGATATACCCATAAAATTTTGAGTGACAATAAATAGCTTTTTTAATTTGAAAACTTCTTATACAATATTTAAAGTGACATGTACTTAAATCTTTGTAAGCTTATAAATACATAACATAAGCATTTAAATAAAACAAGTAAAAAGTTTTACATAAAAATTATGCAAATGAATAATACTTTGAAAGAGTTAAGGACTTCCCCTTACTTGATACTACATCTATAAAGGTTTATTCTGTTAACCACCTGAACTGATAGAATTTAGCTATATCAGCCTTAGGCTAAACACATAGGTCCTATCTATAAGTCTATCTTGACTATGCCCAACCCTTGGTAAAATTTGATCAATTATACCCATTATTATTTCTTCGACCTACAATTTCAAAATTGTTTTGGTACTTAACAGTTATGACATTTGTAAGATTTTATTCCATTATTGCTTCTAGGCTTGATCAAGATAAGAAATATATCTTTATTTAAACTGATTTTATTTATTTATTATAATTATTATTATTATTATTTAAAAGAATAAACAACTCAACTATACAAAAGTTTTTCTACGGATTTCAAAGTCTCATGACAAAAGTTCATGAATGACAAAACAAAACTCCAATTTCTTCAATTCCCAATTCGGTTATCACATGCTTCTCTAGAAAAAAAAATTGTTGATAGCAAGTAACAAACCGAAATGCTTCTTATTCCACACACACGCAGATATATATATATATGTTATTCTAAAATCCGGTATACTTCAATTATACTATGTAAATTTAAAAATCACAAAATATCTAAAAGAATATATTCATGAAGAAATTTCAACTCTATATAATTACTTCGGCCATTAAGAATATTTTTGTACAGTTTAATACATTTAACTTTTCTATGATTAACAAGAATAATGTTCAAAATTACATTAGTTCGTAGATCTAAAGAACAAAAGAGAACCAAAAAAAAAAAAAAAAAAAAGGTTTCCAATAATAATTACTTGGATTCAAGAACTTCGAGAGAGAAATTTCTCTGCGGTTTTGAGTTGGGTGAGAGAACGTATGGGTGTATTTTGATAAGTGAAAACGTGTGCGTGCTTTGGTAAATGAGAGCTTGTACGTATGTGTGTTTTGATAAATGAGAGAGGAAATGTGTATTTTGAGTGAATGAGAGAACGTGTGTTGTAGGTGGTTTAAATAAATTCTAGGAATTTAAATTTAAAAGCACATAGTTAATACATAAGATAATAAGGATAAGATATTTTCAAATAGTGCATATGTTTTGGTAAACAAGCGTGTGTTTTATTAAGCCTTAGGAGATTTAATAAAATTTTGAATTCTAAGAAATAATGCAGTTGTTGTTTTATAGCTTTAGATTTAAACTCAATTTGAAAACGAGAAGTTGTCAACAAATTGAATTACCATAAATTTGCATGACTCGTGAAATCTTTTAAATTTTTGTAATTATCTAAAATTAAATTAGCAAATAAAATATTTGAAAATTATAATAACAAATAAAATTTTATTGACTCATTCTTGTGCTTTTGATCCATTTTTACTAAGCTGTCTTAGGCCCAATAAGTCGAGCTTGCACCTCTAATCCATCCTCAAGGCTAAAATGTAAATTTATCATGGGCTTAAAGTTGAGGTGTTACACTGTCGATCTTAAACGTGAGAGGCATCATCACTATACAGTATTGTAGAATACTTACAAAAGATCATAGTTTGTGAGTTCTCAATGAAAGGTGTACACCATAAATCCCTATATTTTTATGTTCCAACAATATTTATAATGAAATTTCAAATAATTTGAAAATAAAAGTTCACCTTTACAATGACAATTTGGAGTGATCAGTGATTCTTCCGACAATAAAATTTTGACCATAATGAATTGCATGTTTGATTTGGTCCCACATGCAGCTAAAAAAATGCTTAATTAAGGCTAAAACCATTATTGTGTTGTTTATCGATAAGACTGCCCCTTTTCTTTTAAGGATGTCGTAAAACTGGGATTCGGTTTGATGTTCAACTCATCTTCAACATCCAATTGTCGGTAGTCATCATATTAGATTTTGAGAGACCATCTCCATGTAAAATTAAGGTCAGGATTTGACTCTCCTATTTTATGTTTAGACATCATGATGAAATATAGTATGGAAGTATTAATTTCTAGTAATAATCGTATTAAATTTCGTAAAACCTGTTTTTTTTTTTTTTTTTTAAAAAAAAAGACTTTTGAAACAAATAAAACACATAAAAAAATCTATTGTTAGTCCACTAATTTGGGTAATGCATCACTTGCTATTGCTACCAGGGTGAAAATGGGGTTACAGTTACTAGTTATTGGCTAAAATTGCTAAGCGCCTAAGCAGTTAGTAAAATCTACTAACCATCTTGGAGGCGGTTATTAGTTAATAACCATAATAACAGCTTTTTAAAAGAACAAATTTTTTTTTAAAAAAAAAAAGTTCAAAACTAAAATTTCAAAATAAAATAAAAATAAAAAAACCAAAATGACGTTGTTTCTATGGTAATACAATAATACCCTACTACATACAACATCGTTTAATATATTTTTTAT
Organism: Corylus avellana; assembly: GCF_901000735.1. Taxonomy (NCBI): domain Eukaryota; kingdom Viridiplantae; phylum Streptophyta; class Magnoliopsida; order Fagales; family Betulaceae; genus Corylus; species Corylus avellana. The sequence goes on along the minus strand of NC_081548.1, from coordinate 17,650,514 downwards.
ATATAGGCGATTAGTGGTTAGTGATTTTTCTTAGCTGTCTTCAAACGCGGTTAACAGTTATACAGTTAGTAGTTAGAGAGCAGTTAATAACCGCCCAGCCTTTTCACCGATAATTGCTACTCAATCCCAAGCTTGGGTAGCAATCATTTGGTCATATAATTTCAAGGTGGGATGGGATTAAATTTGAAGGATTCTAATGAATAATGATTGGTTTAATTAAGGTTCCAACACATTTTGAGGTAGACAACTGTATTGACCATTTTAGAAGGAACAAGTCCATCACCCATTAGGTCAGAATGCGTCAATGCAAGTGCCCGGACACCCAACCAACTTATTATTTTTCATCAGATTTTAAACCTACTTCAGCGCCAATGTCATAGGATTAATTGTTCGTTTGAAAGACTATCATTCATGTTATATTTTTCATATATTCTAACAATTCATTCGTCTCAAGCATGCTATGACTGTTCCAGCCTACCATATGCCTTCCTTTTTTTTTCTTTCTTTTTTTTTGGGAATATTTGGGACTTCACTTCAACTTGATTTTTGGGACATCATGCAAAACGCCCTCTCCACACAAGTTGAGTAAAGCTTGAACTTTTGGCACCGGGTTTTTTCCTCTTCTTAGCAACGTAAGGGAGAGGTTGCTGTCAGCATAGCCTATGATCACTGTTTACATAACAACTACATACGTCCAAACATCAATGGGTAAAGAAAGAAGTTGTCTTCTTTAGTTACAAGACAGAACAGTATATAGATGTATAAAGGGGAGCACAACCTGTAAATCATGGGTGTGAAGTTAACGCAAATTCGAGACCCACTCTATAGAGAGTGACCCTTCCGTGACTCAACAACAAAACCATAATTTCTTTAAACTCATATTCGATGAGCTGCATCTGATTTCATACTCAACAAGGTGGTTGGCTATGATATTAAATGATATAAATATTGGATAAAACTCACTTTTTAAATTCAACTTGCAAGTATAAACTTGTATTTAATTCATATAGGACATTTAGGGTCGTAACTTTGTGTGGCTATTGGGTTGCTGAGCACTAGCAGCAGCTTCCCTTTGATTTTCCTTAAGTTTAGGACACAAAACTATTTTTTGCTTCTCTATGAAAATATATTTCACAATATCTTTTCTTAACTTTCCATATGCCACTAAAATATTATTTCTTTACAAAATACAAGTTCCCTACTTACCCTCACGTTTTTCACACAATCTCAATTAAAAACAAAAAGATGAAAGATGCGAAAGGAAAGATAAATGTTTATATTAAAATAATGTATGGGAAACAACTTTTGGTTCCTTGCATGTAACACCCCGATCCCATATTGGGAAGATAAGAAAAAGCTCATATAGAGTGGGTAGTTTATAAAGATAGTCATGGGTGATAAGTCCCACATTGTCTAGTTACTAGGTGAAACTGGGTTTTATAATAAATTCTAGGGAAGTTCCAAATTGACTAGTCCTTTTGGGGTAATAGCGCAGATGTGGTTAGCACTTTTCCCTGGGTGGTTACATAATGGTATCAGAGCAAAGGTTCTGCATACTTTTCCCTGGGTGGTTACATAATGGTATCAGAGCAAAGGTTCTGCATACCTTTTTTTTTTTTTTTTTTTTAAATATAATGGGGAGCCACATTCCGGCCAAGTAGAGTCCATGTTTCCTTTCTGTGTCTCTAATAAATGATATATAAGCATTTTTTTTTTTAATGAAATAAAGAGATATTGCATTCTCATTGAAATCATAGCAAAAGAGTTGATTGTTCAAAGACAATAATGTCCCTAATACATTCAGGTGACTCGTTGAGCTACACCCTTCCCATAACATGTTTCTTAGCAAACCGCGCCATCTCATGGGTTGCCCTACCTCTCATCGAACATACACCATTCACCATTGTTGGAACTCATGCAACTGAATTTTTCTTAAATCCAAATCACGGCATAGTTGAACATCAAAGATAGCCGCAAGGGCTTCAGCATCTGTTGGATCAAAGAAACTTTCTCTGGTAAATCCGTGAGCTGCATGCACTAACCCCATGTGATCATGTACAACCAACTAGTTGACAGTAAACCAACTAGGTGAAGGAGCCTTCCACCGATGCATAAGAAGATTGTCTTAGGGAACGATGGCCTTGACTCCCAAATCACTAACGTTTTGGAACTCTTCCACTGATACCAGGGTTCGCTTTACCACTTCATTCGGATGGGTAAAGTGGCCTCCATGAATCACCTTGTGACGGTGCAACCAATTTCTCCTTGCTATCCCCACAAATTGCATGAATTCATTGGGACTGCATTTGTTAAGCATGCCTTCAACTAGTTACAAAAAAGAAAGAGCTGTGATCGTGCACTTTTGGAAAATAGGTGTCCCAGCACTCCAAGCATCTCTAGCGGAGGAACATTGCCATAGAATATGAATTGCAATCTCCTCTTCTAGTCCACAAACGGGGCAAGCTAGGTTCAGATATTTTTTTTGGTGTCGTAAATTCTCTCAGGTGGGCAGTATATCGTGACAAGCCCGCCAAAGAAATTTTTTTCTGTACCCGGAATCCACAATTTCCATATTGCCCCCCACACTCTCTGATGATCTGTAGTGACCCAAATAATTAACTAAGATTAAGTAGCTTAGTTATGGGGATAATTTGAGCTTTGGGTCACTAAGGACACTAGATGGGTAATTTGGACTTTTGGACCGGACGTACGCTAAGGTTAGTGGACATACGCTTCTGTTTGTAGTTTGGACGTACGTGGGAGGGACCATCGTACGTACGCTCTACAAATAGTACACGGATGTACGCTACTTTTTGGAATACCCTTTGGATAATATCTGGACGTATGAGGCAACCTTTGGACAACTATGAAAATAGTACCAGACATACGCTAGGGTTGGTGGACGTCCGCTGCTTTTCTGGAGAGTTGGTAAAGCCCCTCAGCCATAAATACCCCCTACCCCTTAGTTTTTCACACCTTTCTCTCTCTCTCGCCCCCCAGGCTGCCAGAATCCATTTTGTGAGTGTTTTGTGAGACTGTGAGTGTTTGGTGCTAACGGAAGGGAAGTTCTTGAAGTTTCGTTTCAAAGAGGTGATGCTCTTAAGCCTAGCTCGTTTTTATGTCGTTATGCTGCTTAAACATTGTCTTAGTTGTTGTTTGAGTTGTTAGTTTAGCTTTAGCTTTAGTTATGCTTTAAATCTACTTAGAATGGCGTTGCCTTGACTTAGCATGATTTCGTTTGCTTGGAGACGTTGTTTTGAGTTAGGCAACCTTAGGAAGCCCTTTGATAGCCTTAGAATTTGGTTATGGAGAATAGGAGGACGAGTAGACAAAATGAGGTTCTCCCTGAAAACCTCAAAACGGACGTACGGTCTCATGACCGGACATACAATCCAAGATATCACAGAGGACGTACAGTCCAGAGTGTGACAGGGAACTTTATTTTCATCAGCCGTCCAATAGCTCATATTTTCTTGTTTTAGAATCGTTTTGATAGGAATAGGACTAATAGAAGGTTTTCCACAGATTTGGAGAACTCGGATAATTTGGAATACTCGAAGACATTATACAACCCAGGTGAGTTTTAACTCAAATAATGCTCATTGTTATTTACCATGCACTGCACGACTATTTTGTGTACCAAAAACATGCATATTTTCAACTCTCACATTTATACTTGCTGCACATGAAGTTTAGCATTTTGAGAAAAACGTTGTGTTGAATATTTTAAGAAAGTGAGACTTCTTAAAGCGTGCATGTAAAATACAGACAAGATAATTTGCATCGTATGACATGGTACACCGGTACGTGCGGTATAATGGTAATGGGCTTACTATACATGTTAGCTTTATGGTCAAATGTATAAGTGTTATGTGGGCTTTGGATCCAATGGTTTTGTGACCTAGTGTAGCCATTCCCAAATGGGTAGGTTACTACAGAATGAACATCATTAGTAATGTGGGTCATCCGAGGTTGGACTCAGTCGTGCTGCTAGTGTTATGTATGGTAGCATACAATGGCTAGGGCACTGGCATTGTATTACAGGTCCCTCGGGATAGCACCAACCCTGCTGGGAATGGGTAATATCTCGGGTAGACCATACTGTTGAACTATGACTGTTACTCTATATCATATGCATATATCAAATATTTATATCACATTCTTCATAAAAATTGTCATATAGAACTGTTTCTGGCCTTATGAAAATGGAGTTCATTACTAAACTGGCATGAGCATTATTTGTGTTAATATTCATTAAGTCTTAGACTTACCCCCATTTTTTATTTATGTTTTCCCATATCATTACTAATATCTGCGCAATTTAGCTACCCTAAAAGAGGATGCCATCGGAGCTGACTTGGGTGATAGCTCAAGACTTGATTTGGGTCATTTTTTAGGACATAGACCCAGTTTGGTTGAAGTCTATGTGGAAGGATGGAGGAACTGTCCGTGATGATATGATCGAGATTTTAATCTCGTTAGCCCTACTTAAGCTTAGATCTAGGATTTGATCTGTTGATTTTTTGTTGGAACAATGTTATGACATTATGTTATGGTTTGTAATCCTATTTTGATGACAGCCTGATGACTGGTACCGTTGATGGTTATCTTTATATTATTAGGATTTATATTTACTTTGGTACATGTTGTGTGGATGTTAAATTTACTGCTCTCTATTTCCTATAGTTTTTGAAAGTCTTTCGCTGAGATTTTCTCGTTTCGATGAGAAAGGTTGAAATCCCTTAGTCTTGTCCCACGAGGAATAGGGCTGAGAGATAAACCATGGGTCAATTACCAGTTAATTGATTTGCCCATCGGGGTCGTTACATGATCCCCTATGAGGAGCATTCTGCCCATGGCTCTGTCTCCCTTTCTTTTTGCCTGTAGTATGTACTTCTCACTATGAATGTGCCTTTAGTTGTACCCCTCCAAATAAGAATGTCTGCTTGGTCAGTTCTGCTAATAGGTAAGGATTGAATTACCCTTGCCTCTTCCATCTAGAAAAGATTTTCAAGTAAGGTTTTGTTCCACCATTTCTATCCTTATCGATAAACTCATTTACTATGGCCATGGGGTTAAGTAGAACTCGTGGAGAGTACACCATATAAGTCGATGGCAGCGGAAGCCATTTGTCTTGCCAAATACGTATTTTTTCCCCATTGCCCACCCTCCAAATCAAACTCTCCCGAATTAAATTATAGGAGCTTTGTATACTTCTCCTAGCAAAAGATGGAGTCTTTCCCTGTGTGGGCTAAAGAATAGAACAATCTTGGTGATATTTTGCTTTCATGATCCTTGCCACTAGACTATTTAGTGTTTGCCACATCCTCCAGACTTGGTTCGCAAGCAATGCTTTATTGAAGCAAGCAAAATCTCGAAATCCCATCCTACCACGAGACTTGGGTATCCCCATTTTGCTCCAACTCATCCAATGAATTTTTCCCTCATTCTCATAGTGACCCCACCAAAATTTCTGCATGAGAGAATTAATTTCAGAGCATAGAGATTTTGGGAGGAGGAAGACACTCATACAATATGTCGGAATGACCTGTATCATAGCCTTAAGTAATATCTCCTTCCCTGGTTGAGATAAGCATTTCAATTTCCAGTTTTTTAGCTTCTTGCATACCTGGTCAATGATATTCTTAAAATCCATCGATCTAGACTTCCCCACTAAGGCCGGCAACCCAAAGTAAGTGTTATAGCTTTGTGTGTTAGGGATCCCCGCCAATGCCATAATATTTTCCTTATCCATACTCGTTGAATTACGGCTAAAGAAAATTGAGGTCTTGTTGCTATTCATCTGTTGCCCCGAAGCCTGCTTGTACCCTTAGTCCTGTAGAATAACAGACTATCATCTGCGAAAAAAACGTGACTAATACGGGGGGCCCTTTTAGAAGTAGGTACCCCTGTTAGTTCACCATTATAACTAGCATGAGATATCATAGCACTTAAAGCTTCCGCACATAGGAGAAAAAGGTAGGGTAATAGGATCCCCTTGCCTAATACCCCTGGATGGTGTGATGTGTCCACATGGTTCTCCATTAACAAGCACCGCATATGGTACTGAAGAAACACACATTATAATGAGACGGATCCACCTTTGTGCAAACCCCATACACTCCATTACCGCCTCCAAGAATCTTCACTCCACTCGATCATAAGCTTTACTCATGTCTAATTTAACCACCACGAACCCCTTATTTCCCCTCATCCCCGTATGCATAATGTGTAGCGTCTCATAAGCGGCCAAAATGTTGTCCATTATCAAGCGCCCCAAGATAAAAGCACTTTGTGATGGGGAAATAATGTGGGTGAGGACCTTTTTAAGCCTATTAGCAAGTGTATTAGGGATGAGCTTGTACAAAACATTGCACAAACTTATCGAGTGGAACTCCGTAATACTCGAAGGATTTTTCTTTTTTGGAATAAGTGCTATATGAGTTAGGTTCAACTCCACGGGCATAACTTCAAATTTTAAAATTGACAAAACAGAATTACACACCACATCACCCAAAGTGGTCCAATTTGTTTGGTAGAAACAAGCATTTAGCCCGTCCGGGCTCGGTGCTTTTAGCGGTGCCATTTGTCAAAGGGCAGCTTGGACCTCTTCCATATTGAAATCCTTTAGAATTTTTGCGTTCATCTTCTCAGTTACACACCAGGACAGGTACCTCAAACATGGTTCCATGTCATTAGCCGGTCGCACAGTGAAGAGATTCGAGAAGTACTTGACAAAGGCTTTCCTGACTCCTTCAAAGGATTCCCACTTTAGTCCATGTACATCATGTATCATCATTATGTGGTTACTTTGTCGTCTGGTGTTTGCACAAGCGTGGTAAAATTTGGTGTTACGATCACCAAATTTCAGCCAATCTGTTCTTGCCCATCGACGCCATTGGAGATCCTTCTGGTCCAACAGCACTTGAAGTTATGACTGGAGAGTTTGCATCTCCTCTCCTTGCACTATTGTCAACGAGCCCTCATGTTTTGCATCTTCCTTTGTGAGGGCTGTTGCTTAGAACCTCGCCACTGAATTAAGCTTTGTTTACAACATGACAATTTTGCTCCCAAACGTGCCCAATGATCAGTACCGGTAGAAGGTTGCTGCCATGCCCTTGAAATCACTTCCTGATAATCGTCCTCAAGCGCCCAACAAGCCTCATACCTAAAATAAGCTTGTCCGTTTCTTCGTCTTTGCCTCCCATCCATGCACAGTGTTAACGGAGAGTGGTCCGAAGCTACTGCTGCCTCTACGAAAATCGTTGCTTCTGGGAACAATTCTCGCCAGCTCTGGTTTGTCACTCCCCTGTCTAATCTCTACTTGATGAAAGCTTCGCCCTCCCTCAAATTGGCCGATGTATATTTGGGTCCCTGAAAACCCAAGTCAATGAGTTCACAATCATCCAATACATGCCAAAAAGCCTCCATTAGATGCCGTGACCTACAGTTTCCACCCCATTTTTCTGAATCTATGAGAACTTCATTGAACTCTCTAATTCACACCATGGTTCAAGTTGGGTTTGGGCTAAATCTTTTAATAATGTCCATGCCTCATGTCGTTTCGTAGGATTCGGGTGGCCAAAAAAACCACTAAACTTTCATGGTATCCCTGTAAGAGGGTAACGGACAATAGCATTAATATGTCTCTTACTAAATTTTTGGACTTCAACCTCAGCCGTCTCCTTCCATAATAGTGCCAAGCCACCACTTTTTCCAACATAGTCCACTACAATCATACTGGAAAAACCAAGTTTGCACCGAATTATCTCCATCTTGTCTGTCAGTAATTTGGTTTCCATCAAGAAAACCATTGTGGGTTTCTTTTCCTCCACCATTCGGCGTAGGTCGCCCACTGTCCAAGGAGGGCTCCTAAGCCCCTTCCAGTTCCAACTTAGGATATTCATTGCGATCGGCGGGTAGGGGTGTAAAAAAAAAAAACTGAAAAATCGGAACCGGAACCGAGAAACTGGGGAACCGGGAAACCGGGTACCTAGGTTCCGGTTCTGATTTTTGGCACCCGGTTATAACCGGGTAACCGGGTATATATATATATATATATATCTCACTGAAGATCGAAGAGATCAGATCAGGAAAGCAGTAAAGAGTGATGAAGAAGGATTGTCCATTTTCGATGAGAAAATTGGTATGGGTGAACCTGATGGTGTTAACTCCTTGATTTATACAATTATCAAACATTTTGTCGGAACTCCTTCCAATATCACTTCCCGTATTTCTGATTATTTAAACAATCTTCGATGCCCTACTATGTCTGACTATAGATGGTATCAAAATGTTTTTCTTTCCCGTGTCATGGTTAGACCTGATAGTCAAAAACCTTATTGGAAAGAAAAGTTTATTGAAGGATTGCCTTCATTATTTACTCACAAAGTCAAAGATGAATTGATCAGTACTGACACTGGTCTCATCGATTTTGAAAACTTAACTTATGGTGATTTGTTTTCAACTGTCAAAAAACTTGGCATTAAGATGTGCATCGATCAAAAGATGATCAGACAACAGCTTAAAAACGCCAAGAAAGCTAAGTATGAAATGGAAAATTTCTGTGAACAGTTTGGATTACCTCTTATGGCTCCCTCCAAAACGCATAGGAAGAAATCTAAAGCTCTCATGAAATCGCCCTCTCCATATTACAATAGTAACAAGAGAAGAAAATTTAATAAACCTAAATTTTCTAAACCTCCTCCTAAACGGAGTAAAGAATCTAAATTTGAAAAATATTTTTCAAAAAATAAATGTTTCAATTGTGGAGAAACGGGACACTATGCTGACAAGTGCCCAAAGCCTCCCAAAAAGATTAAAAAAGAGATTAATGCTTTAAACATCAATGAAGATGATAAGCAAAAAATCTTTAGAATTTTTCAAAACAATGCTTTTTCAGATTATTCTTATGATAATGATCCTCTAGAATCCTCTGATTCTGAATATCGATCTACCTCAGAAATCTCTGAAAATTGTTATCAAATCAGTTGTACCGATGCCTGCTGCAATTCAAAAACCTGCTCTGTTTTAACGAAATCAGAAGAACAAGAAGATTTGCTTCTTACCTTGATTTCAAAAATTGAAAACCCTGATTTGAAAGAAGAGTATCTTAAAAAACTTAAGAAACTCATGACCAAAGATGTTGTTGAAAAACCTGTCGGCACTATTTCTCTTGAAGATACCTTGAAACGGTTTTCAAAACAAAAAACCAAGGTAGTTACTATCTCAGACTTGCAGCATGAGATTAGTATCATCAAGAAAGATATTGTCAACTTGCAAATTGCTTTGCAAGATGTTAATTCTGAAAACAAAGATTTACAACAAAAGCTTTTGCTTTTAAATCTTAAACAACGTTTTCCTGGAAGTATTTCTGATAACGAAACTACTTCTGAGCATGATGATGAATCTAGTCATAAATCTCTGTCCAATGAAGTTAAGATTGTCAGTATGATCAGTAAATTTGTTCCTCCGAGATGGTATTCAAATGTCAGAATTACCATTTCTCCTGATTATGCTTTTGATGTTTTTGCTTTGATTGATTCCGGTTCTGATTTAAATTGCATTCAAGAAGGATTCATTCTTAGCAAATATTTTGAAAAATCCACACAACGGTTGCACTCAGCCAGTGGTAGCAAATTGCACATTGATTTTGAATTAAAAAATGCATATGTCTGTTTTGATAATATTCATTTTCATATTCCTACTGTGCTTGTCAAAAACATGGGTGAAAGGGTAATTCTTGGTATGCCTTTTCTTGCTTTACTTTATCCATTTTCTGTTAACGAAATTGGTGTTTCAACTGTTAAATTTGATGTTAATATCCAAATACCTTTTGCTTCTAAATTTGAAATTGATGTCAATAGGATGGATATTAAGTTTAGGTAGTCCTTAGATCTAGAAACGGATGAGGACCCTATTACTATTAGAATTTTATCTTGCCTAAACACCCCCCTGACTGTTGTGTTTACCCAGAATTCTTTGATTATACCTATCCCCAGCACATGGCACATATTATTGTTTCTACTTTGCAAAAAATAATTTTGACGTTATTTTGCATATATTTTATAAAGGTTTTTACCTTTTTGATTTTATTTATTTTCCTTTTGAAATTTTGCAGTGCCACCATGGCCAGCAAAAAAGATAAAGAAAAACTTGTTTCAAAAGCCCTGACTATAAAGTCAGAATCTTCCCTGCCAATTTCATCTGTTGCCATAACTAACAGATTTGCTCCATTTGCTCCTTCTTATGATTCCCAAATGACGTACTCAAGTACGCTTGCCTCCTCCTACGATCCCTTTTCTGATAAACCCAGAAATCCCTTCATAAGTTATGATAAAACGTCTGCCTTTAAGTCTGACTACATAACTCTTCCTTATTTCCAGAACTTGTTCTTTGTCGAACTAAATCGTTCTGCTTCTTCTAAATCTGCTTGAGATATTGCCGTCTCCTATTTCCCTCCAAATTTTCATTGGATTCCTGAACATCCTCAGAAAAATTTGGCTTTCTATTCTACTGTCTTAAAGCAGACTGATTCTGTCTCATTCAAATCTATTCCTGATAGGATTAATCCAAATAAGATACTCTACCATAGTGTCTATTTCAAACGGATTATATCTGAAAAGGAATGGGGTAACCATCCTTCTGTCGCAAAATCCCTTAACGGATTTTCGATTCCTTGTACCTATTATGATTATGACGATGCCTGATTCAAATTCTTACTTTATCAAACCTCTGTCTTTGATCATTCTTGATTTGCTCATTTTGACAAGAATTTTACGGGTATCTTTCCCCTCTGATTCGCCAGATGGTGGAATCAATTTGGTCTTATCCCTGATATCCTCCCTCTCCAATTGGTTGAAGCTTTCCAACTATTCAAGAACAGCTACAAAGTTGATTCTTATGGTGCTAAGTTTCCAACTATTCTTTATTTTGTCAATAAATACAAAATTCCATGGAAGTGTTATTCTTTAAGGTGAATTTGCTTTCATTGGAGAAAATCTTGGTCTATGATGATAAGCTGAAGCAACTTCCAGAAAGGGAAGTCAGCGACACTTCATCCCACTCGCTACTTCCCAGCTCTGTAAAATGTGGTTTGCTATTTCCTCTACACCAAGCATGGCTTCACCTACAAAATGTTTGATATACAGAAAATGTAGAAAAAATGACACCAAGAAAGCTCTCATTTGGGATGGATTTTAGCAACTAAAACAAGCTCAACCCAGCCAGTGGGCAGTGGCTTGTCCTCAGTCTGTGCAGAGCAAAATTCTCCCTAGTTTTCCCACAAAACTAGTTATCCCACATTGCTTAGCTAAAGCAACCACTCAACATTTATTATCTATAAATAAGATGGGTTAGATGCAAGCTAATGCACAACTTGGTACAAGCTCATGTGCAAGCTAGCTGGCTTTTTAGCTGTGTTAGTTTGTTAAAGTTTAAAATTTATATAAGATTTAGCCTAAAACATAAAAAAATTTAAAACTTGGTTTCCCAGTCCGGATAACCAGGTACCAACCGGAACCGGCCAGTTAATGTATAATCGGTTAACCGGGGTACCCAAGTCCGGTTCCGATTTTTAAAAATGAAAAATCGGGTACCCCGATTCTGGTTTTCGGTTTTAGCCAATAACCGGGAAATCGGGACCGGGTTTACAACCCTATCGGCGGGGTTGTAAAACAGCCTCCGCCATTCCCGAGCCATCTTCGTCTTCCGTCAACAGTCCTGTGTTTTTACCCGCCCCGCCTGTACCCCTCTTTTTCCTAGCACTGTCCTCTAAGCATTCCAGTCCATCTTGTGCCCCAATTGATTCATCTTGTTGTTTTCTCTTCCACGTAGCTAGGGCCTTCCCTGATCCTCCATCCCTCTGCATTGTGTCGCCCTTTATTTCTTCTTGCTTTTCTCTCATTGTCTTAGCCACATCAGCAAGCATTGGGCTTGTGTAACTGGATCCTCTAGAGCTAGAAAAAGGTCCCCCAGTACCACATTGGCCCAAAGGGCCCAAATTTTGCTTTGAGTTTTTCCGCCTTTTATTACCTTCATTGCGTCTTATCACACCTGGTGACAGCTGGGACAAAGCATTCATCTCCAAATCCTCAAATTTTTATTTTTCCTTTTGCATCCCTTTTGACTTTCCATTTTGGTTCCCCTTTCTGTTTCCCACGCACTCAACTGTATGGAAAGCATCTATCATCCCTTTAAATTCCATGGGCAGTTGAAATAAATTCTCCATTTTCTCTCCGTAACCGGTCGCCTTAGAACCAGCTTGAGACAACTGCAATTCCTCATTTGGGAAAATTTCTGCCCCCACACCTATTTTCACACCCCCAAGATTCTTTCCATCCTTAGACTTATTGCACGGAGCAGTAAATGGGGTTGACTGGTTTTCAAAATGGTCTCTCATAACTCCTACGAATTTCTTTCTTGTTCATCCTGAAAGTCCACATGGAAAGTCCCATCATTATGTCCCCGATTTGCGCCTGATATCCCGTTCTCCCCCTCTCCTGCTTGTGATGGCTGGCTTCCCTAGAATCCATCTCCAACCAGTTCTTCCTTGCCGGAGTTTGTGGCCCTCCTTTTTCGGTCCCGATCCTTTCTTCCATAATAGCCACTACGTCTTTGCCGTTCTTCTGAACTTTGAGTTTGTAGTGGAATTAGCTCTCAACCAGGGACCAAATTGGGTGATCTCTTGGTTTCTCAGTGTACTCCTTTTCAAACAGCCCTCTACTCCATGGTAAATCACTCCACAATGGAAACAGAACTTTGGCAATCGTTCAAACTTAAATCCAATCAACATCAACTTTCCATCAAATTTCAACATTTGCCCATGTGAAAAAGGTTTGTAGAGATCGATTAGGATTTTAACTCGTAACTATTCACCCCATCCGACCCCATCCTTATTCGTGTCCACCTCCTCCACCTTCCCTCCTTTTGGGTGTGGATGATGGAGCATTTGTTTTCTAATGGTCAATGTTGTTGTTATGTTAGCGTGCGTAAAAAACAAAAACAAAAAAAATCAGCTTAATGTGATTAATTAGAAGGATTTTAGTAGTGTGGCCAGGTTGTTGATAAAGATGGATTTTTGAAGATGAAAGATAGGTTGTGATCTATAGTATGTCTACCCATTAGATGTAGCGGCAAGTTTCTTTAGTATAATCGAAAAAAAAATGTTGTAAAAGAGGAAAAGAGACAAACTTAGCCTTAACGGGTTGGGGATGTTAAATTACACATTAGGAAACACTATAGCAACCCTTGAGGGAGGGTTGGTTAAATGTAGGGAATTTAATGCGAGTAAATTTTTGTGATTTTTTTTTTTTTGAAATTGATGTGAGTAGGTTTTTGTGGTTTTTAAATTTTTTGTGGTTTTTAAATTTTTCCTAAACATAAAAAAGTGAATGGCATATAGGACATGTACTGCTAGTGCTCTAAAAGAAAAATCCTTAATTTGGCCCAATATAAATAAGAAAATGGTCAATTTTCTTTTGGATGATTATTAAGAAATGGTATTAGAATGCGTTTGAAATTGCGATTTTGTAAGAATAATCTGAGTTTTTAAAAGATATTGCAAAACATAAAGCGTTTGACATTGCAATTTAAAAAATACTTAATTTAAAATAAAAAATAAAAAAAATCTGCGATTTATATAAACAGGCTAGGGGATACTTATTTGAAAAAACATGAATTTAAACTAAAACTACAATTTTGCATAACAAATATTTGATAAAAATTATATTTTTTAACACATTTTACCAAACATCTTTACGATTTTAAAAATAGCAATTTCAAAAACACAATTTTAAATATCGTACTTATTAGTATCACAATCTCAAATGGGCTCTTATAATCGGTTTCATTT
>NC_081548.1:17631365-17636562 GCF_901000735.1 Corylus avellana | reverse complement strand
TGAGAGAGAGAAAGAGAGATTACATACCTCTTATAAAAAAAAATAATTAAACACTTTATTTGGATTGTTTAATGGCTTAAAGAAGAGAAATTTGGCTAATTGAATTTGAATTTGCAAATCACAAATTTGAAAATCGCCAAATCGCAACACAGTTTATGACTTTAGGTTTTACTTTATATATATATATGTGTGTGTGTGCGCGTGCGTGTGTGTGTGAATCAAATGCCCGAACCTCTGACAGGCTTGTGTGTGTGAGTGTGTGTGAATCAAATGCCAGAACCTCTAACAGGCTTATTTGTGTGTGTGTGTGAAAATCAAATGCCAGAACCTCTAACAGACTTGTGTGTGTGTGTGTGTGAATCAAATGCCAAAACCTCTGAGAATCAAATGCCAGAACCTCTAACAGGCTTGTGCGTGTGTGTGAATCAAATGCTAGAACCAATTTGAAAATCGCCAAATCGCAACACAGTTTATGACTTTAGGTTTTACTTTATATATATATATGTGTGTGTGTGCGCGTGCGTGTGTGTGTGAATCAAATGCCCGAACCTCTGACAGGCTTGTGTGTGTGAGTGTGTGTGAATCAAATGCCAGAACCTCTAACAGGCTTATTTGTGTGTGTGTGTGAAAATCAAATGCCAGAACCTCTAACAGACTTGTGTGTGTGTGTGTGTGAATCAAATGCCAAAACCTCTGAGAATCAAATGCCAGAACCTCTAACAGGCTTGTGCGTGTGTGTGAATCAAATGCTAGAACCTCTAACAGGCTTGTGTGTGTGTGTGTGTGAATCAAATGCCTGAACCTCTGACAGGCTTCTTGATTGTTGATGAAGAATGGCTTCTGAAATCATAGCAACACTCTTAAGAGAAAATAATTCTGAAGCTCTGAATACTAATAATTATCTCTTAGCACAATATAGAATTTGCTCCCTTAGTTACTTAGAAAAATCGTGCTCAGAAGAGCCATATAGTATTGTGTGTTGATAGAACATCTGACAGGCTTGTGTGTGTGAATCAAATGCCAGAACCTCTGACAGGCTACTTGATTGTTGATGAAGAATAGCTTCTGAAATCATAGCAACACTTTAAGAAAAAATAATTTTGAAGCTTTGAATACTAATAATTATCTCTTAGCACAATATAGAATTTGCTCCCTTAGTTGCATAGAAAAATCGTGCTCAGAAGAGCCATATATATAGGCAACTAAGAATTAGATTTCCTAATTGAATTAAAAAACCTTAATTTGGAAATTCCAAGCGGTGGTGTTCGGACATTGCGTTCTCCCGTTCGAATGGACCTAGGGTTTTTAAGAAATCCAAGTTGAAATTGGAAACCCTAACACCGCTATCGCACATTGTCGTTCCGACGGTCTTGTCTACTATTTGAATGCGGCAAGGTTAAACACCATCCTAAAGTCCCTCGTTTGAACCACCATGGAACCGCCTAGCGAACGAAGCTCTCTAGATTCACTATGTGCATTACCCAATCGGATGGCCCATCAAACATATAGCGAATGAAGTTCTTAGGTTTTACTATGGACTGCACTCGTTCAAATGGCCCTTCAAACGAGTGCAGTCTTCTTTATATTTCATCTGTTCGGATGCCTTGCAAACGCTTTAGCGAACGAGGCTCTCTGGAAATAGTACCGAGGCTTGTTGTTCGAACCACACCGAACATGCTTGCAACTGAAGCTTCAAATGAAGAAGAATTATAAAGTTTGAGCATCGAATTAGCCAATATAAATAACTAACAAAAGCGAATAGTCATAATATGCCTTTAACATTGATTGACATAAATATTTATGTATATAAATAACAAAATAACACATGAAATAAAACAATCAATGTTTTAAAGACAAAACCGTTAGTGCCAAAACATTGATTTCGATTATTTAAAGCAACAACAAATTTGAAGCAATGAATCTTGCGAATAGTAAATATGTTTATAACTTGCACTATAAGATATTTGTAAACTGTGCACTAAGATTTTTCCACAATAAAATAAAGAACTCGATGAATCATATGATAATAAAGATATACATGTGTACACAATAAACACTATATTGTTCATATGTATATAATAAAGATCGAATCCGCTTTTATTGCACATAATAGCCACAAGTTCATGCTTTTAATGATGCATATGTTCTATAATTATACACTTCATGCAAGCCATCGTTATATATTAAAATCATTGGGTAATTTCACTTAGCCCCCCTAAAATGTCACGCATTTTGCAAGCATCTCTCCAAACTTGAAAAACTCTCACTTTGATGTATCAATCTTTTGATTTTTTTCCAATTATCCCCCTCCATTAGGATTTAATAAAAAATCCTAACGGAAGGGTGTGAAATTCATAAAATGCCCTCATTTATTTATTTATTTATTAAAAAAAGAATTAGAAAAAGCCCATGACCCGTGGGTTCACCGTTGGATCTAACCCACCCACCTAGTGACCCACGGGTCATATTATTATTATTATTATATATTAAAAAAATAAAAGTGACCATTGAACGGCGGTCACTTGGTAACCCACGACAAAGTGACCCAAAGGAGGGTCATTTGTGACCCATTGTGGGTAGGGCTGGGCAAAAACCCACCCAACCTGCCCCGCCCCGCCCCGATCCGCCCCTCCCCGTGCGGATTTTAAGTGTATTTTTGCGGGTACGGGTAGATTTTTCCCAACCCGCGCGGGGCGGGGCGGGGCGGGTCGCAAGTTTTGAAAATTTTTCCTTGTGGGTACCCGCCCCGCCCTGCCCAACCCCACATAAGTATAAAGCATAAAAAACCCTAACCCTAATATTTTTTTCTTGCGTCGTTTCTCACTTTCTCCTCTCTCTCGTCTCTCACGCTTCTATCTCTCTTGCTCTCTCTCCATCTCTCGTCTGCTTCTCTCTTCGTCCACGCTGCCGCTCGACATCCTCCGACCACGGGCTACTGCGCCGCTCCCACCTCTAGACCACGATCCAGGTTTTTTTCTCTCTCTCAAGAGATCTCAAGTTTTTGGTCCAGATTTCAATTTTTTTTCTCCCTCAACCAGATTTAATTCCAAGTTCTTTGGTTTAGGTTTGATTCAAGGGTTCTGATGTGGGTTGTGTAACTTGTGTTTGTTTAGGAGGTGAAGAAACCTGCAGAAGAGATGAAACGAAATAGAGAGAAAAAAAAGAAGAGAAGCCGGTGGAGGAAAGAAATGAGAGGATCTGAGGAATAAAGAACCCAACCAGCACAACCTGCCCCGATCTACCCCGCCCTGCAACACCCGAACCAGCGCGGATTTTCTTCATTGTGCTCGGGTGGCGGGTTGAAATTTCCAGAACCTGCACTGTGCGGGGCGAGTGAGAAAAATGGCAATACCTGCCCTGCCCCGACCCGTGTCCACCCCTAGCCATGGGTCACCGAGGTGAACCACAATGGGTGTAATACCCCGGTCCCATATTGGGAAGATGAGAAGAAGTCCACATAGAGTGGATAGTTTATAAAAGATAGTCATAGGTGCTTAGTCCCACATTGCCTAGTTACTAGGTGAAACTGGGCTTTATAATGAATTCTAGGAAAACTCCAAATTGACTAGTCCTTTTGGGGTAATAGCGCAGATGTGGCTAGCGCTTTTTCTTGGGTCGTTACAAGTGGTATCAGAGCCACCTACTAACGCCAGGCCATGTGGTATTAAAGCACTGCATGACGTAGCCTTGACGAGGACGTCAGGAATTTAAGAGGGGGAGTTTGTAACACCCCGGTCCCATATTGGGAAGATGAGAAGAAGTCCACATAGAGTGGATAGTTTATAAAAGATAGTCATAGGTGCTTAGTCCCACATTGCCTAGTTACTAGGTGAAACTGGGCTTTATAATGAATTCTAGGAAAACTCCAAATTGACTAGTCCTTTTGGGGTAATAGCGCAGATGTGGCTAGCGCTTTTTCCTGGGTCGTTACAATGGGTCACTTTTTTTCTTTTCTTTTTTTAATATAATAATGATAATAATAATTTTTTATTTGTAAAGAAGGGTAAATTTGGAATGTTAAAAAAAATTTAGGGGTATAAAAGTCTTTTTACCCGTTCTACCGTTTGATTTAACTACAATCTCTAACAGAAGTGGGGTAATTGAAAAAAAATCAAAAGATCAATACACCAAAGTGAGTTTTTAAAGTTTGGAGGGGTATTTAGAAAAAGCATAACATTTGGGGTTAAGTGAAGTTACCCCTAAATTTATATTCATATATGTCAAACAAGTATGCAAGATGGCCACTAAATAAATTAGCAAGCTGGTAAAATATGCATTATATTCCACAACAATAGCAAACTATTACCAGCAAGTGCAATTCATGTAAGTCATGTAGTTCTAAAAAAAAATAAAAAAATAAATAAAGAAAAAAGAAAGTGCAATTCTTGTAAAAGGGTCCTAATTCTTTATTCTTCATACAATAACTTTATTAGAAATCATAACCTAAAAGAGATCACCAATATGCTTATATATTGGAACTTTACTATAACAATGTTATTAATTAGTCACATACCATAATTATGAAAAGGAGTGTACGTGACATGCATAAATAAACACAAATTTCAAATTCAATGTACTATAATTATAAAAACCTCAACTTAGCATCTAGTCATTTTGTTTTTGCATAAACAAGTGACAAATACAAAACATCACATTCGTATGGGAAAAAAATAAATTAAATAGATACGAATTTGATTAAAAGGTTAACTATATATATTTAACATATTTCTAATAGAAAATCATGAAAATTATATAACATGTAAACAAAAATTGACATAAGATAACTTCCAAAATCTTAACTATCATGAATTTCACTATAAATTGATAAAAAGAAACATACCAGAATTCATTGCTTCTTTAATTATTTTTTGAAAGCTTACATATCATAAATCGATTTCTCTCGCTTCACCCACTTGAGATACACAAAAATGATGAAAATTGCTTATAGTTATAGGGATCCAGATCCCCTCCCATTAGTAGGAAATATGAGATCCTCATATTCCTAATCTCAGCCCTTAGATGAATCTAAGGGTCCAAAATATCTCAATATCAAAAACCAAAAATAAACACAACCACACTGAATTATATATCAAATTTGAATTAAAAAATTAATTAATTAATTTTTTTTAAAATGATAAAAACCAAAGGGGTGGCTCCGCCCATCTGAGGCAGCGCATGGCCACCCCATCACCTAGGG
>NC_081548.1:17616401-17631265 GCF_901000735.1 Corylus avellana | reverse complement strand
TATATTTTTTTAATTAAAAAAAATTAAATTGGTGCCACGTGTCAACATCTGATTGGTCCACGTGTCAGTCCTAACGGTCAACTAACGGATGAACTAACTTGGTCTTTTATCAAAACTCAAGGAGGTCCTATAATAAAAATGAAACTCCAAGGGAGTAAAAATAAAGTTACCAAACCCCAGGGGGTATTTGGTATTTAACCCTTTCTTTAATTTTGTTTTTCCTTTACATGGTGTTCGAAAAGAGGGAAAATTGGGAGAAGACACGTGCATCCCATCCAATTTGAGGAAAACTTTTTTACCTCTTCCTTTAACTCCTTTGCAATGCAGTCCTCCAATACCAGCTGATTTATCACAAGAAAGCGAAAGCGAAAGCGAAAGCTCACGCAGCCATTTCTCAATGGCCGATTCCTCCGGAGGCGTTTCAGGCAAAGGACTCGTCACTCACGTCATCTTCGACATGGACGGTCTTCTTCTCGGTAATTTTATCAAACGCTTACCCACTGCATTGCTCTCTTTCCTCTTTCATTCAATTCCTTCTTAATTTGTTGTTGAGTTCCGTGTTCAGATCTCTTGAATTTGAGCCAGAATTTTATTGCTGATACTGCTTGGTTCAAGCGGCTGTTGTTTTAAGCTAAACTAGAATTACCCAGATAGTTCGTATGGCTATCCTAATCTATTTGAATTTGTTACATAAATTTTGCAAACGAGTGAGAAATTTCATGCTGGACATAAACGTCTTCTCCTAAATATTTTGCTACTTATGAGCGCTATTTGCTGATTGTGAATATTGTGGTCAGAGTTGGAGGTTAACGGTGTGGATATGCGGAGTATCTGCTGTTTTGGCCCTTACCCTCAAGTTTTGTTGTCTACCCAATGTTTAGCAACATGAGAAATGCTACACTCTCACTCCCACTCCCACACTCCAAGTGCCTAGTCTCTGACATGACAGTAAAAATCACCATTAGATTATGGATGGATCACTTTTGATCCAATGATAATGTTCACTGTCCATCAGAAAATGTGCATTTGGGAGTGCGGAAGTAGGAGTGTTTTTAGCATTTCTCTTAGCAACAGAAAACAAATTGGATCCATTTGTTAATGCTTTATAGAGGGTATTCTTGTTTGGAAAAGTGTCCTGACGTGATATAAAAGTGAAAATAGTTTTGAGTGTTTCATGTTTTGGGTTGAGAAAACAAAAGGGAGAAAGAAAAAGTTTTATCAAACAAAGCCAATGGCTGACTCTGGCCATAGAGACTGCAAAGATGTACCTAACAAAGTCCTACTTTTTTGGTGTTTGGTCCAAAATAGTCCTAATGGGTTGAGCAGTTACGCTGGTGAAGCTCTATCATTTGAGAGCCAGCTTTGCACTATAATTTTCACATTGTCAAATTAATTTTCCTGCTTCTGCTGCTGCTGCCCTTGTTGTTTTGCAAGATTGAAATAAAATTGATAGGTTGGGGACTTGTACTTTAAGCCAAAGTGCTGGAAAGAAACTAAGATTTTGATGAAAATATTGCTGCAGACACCGAGAAGTACTATACTGAAGTCCAGGAAATTATACTTGCTAGATACAATATACCTTTTGATTGGTCCCTGAAGGCAAAAATGATGGGAAAGAAAGCAATAGAAGCTGCACGGGTCTTTGTTGAAGAGACTGGAATCAGTGATTCTCTTACTGCTGAGGACTTTCTTGTAGAAAGAGAGGCCATGCTGCAGAAGTTGTTTCCAAATAGCGAGCTCATGCCAGGTATAACCTTTTAGAATATAACATGCTTCAAAGAATTAGAAAATATATTTTCTTATGATACTTAAGGAGGAGATAGTTAAGTTAATGTACATGCTAGGATGTTCTCTAGTTTATTTTTAAGGATATTGCAAGAGAGCTTAATAAGTGCACTGTGATAAAAGGTTATCATTGTTTTCCTGTTAAATTGGATCATCTAGGAAACAAAAACCACAAGTTTAAACAGCACTATATTATCTTATTCATACTAATATTTGGTGATATTAATTTTGCTATATAGATTATTAGAACAAAAATACAAGCCTCGTCTGATTCCCCGTAAGACTTGTCCAGAGACAACTACCATTTTTTTGTAGAAAATGGGCGGAAAATAAAGAGAAAAAAATAATATTTTTTGTGACTTTTTTTCTTGCAACCAATTCTCTCTCCAAATCTCTATTACATTGAAGAAGATATTTTGGTGGATGTCAGAGGAAAGTTTGGGATTATTTTATTCTCTCCTTTTCCCTTCTCATTTACTACCCAAACAATTGAAAAGAAGACGAATTTTAATATTTCACTTCTTTTACTCTCTAGTTGTAAACCAAACAATGTTAGTGATATGAGTCTAAGCCCAAAATTGCTTCTTCTTTTTTTGTTTGCCCCCGAACTAAACCAAAACAGATGCTTAGATCTTTGGTAATGGGATGACGGAAGTGATGGGAGTGCTCTTTGATTATTTTTGCATAGTTTCACTTATCAAAAAAAAATTATTTTTTCATAGTTTCTTCCCTCACTCTCTTGTGGTCAAAATCATTAGTATTGCCTTATGATCAAGAGAAGAGAAATGTGTTAGGAAGTATATGTTAACTAATGGGATGAGTGTCTGGTGTTGGGGTTCTAAAGAGTCAAGG
This sequence comes from Corylus avellana, assembly GCF_901000735.1. NCBI lineage: Eukaryota > Viridiplantae > Streptophyta > Magnoliopsida > Fagales > Betulaceae > Corylus > Corylus avellana. The sequence continues at coordinate 17,628,628 of NC_081548.1, read as the reverse complement.
ACTTCATAGATGGAACGGCTCTCTAAACGAATAGTTCGTGGACAATATTGTACTATTTCCTTGGTTGTATTGATTTTCTTTGGGGTGTTGATAAATTTAAGGATCAAAGGTGCTGATGATTTTCCAACATGGTTAATTATCATATTGTTTTTAGGGTAGAAGTTATCATTCCATCTTCTATGGTGATTCTAATCTTCAATAAAATGAAAGACAAGATGAAGTGATTTGACAAGACACTACGAGATTTGGTGTGCTGTAGCTGTTAATAACACATTAACAAATGAAAAGTATCAGGGGTGTGATATAATGGTTAAATTGTTATTGGTGACATCAACCAGTAGCTTTAGCAACAATCTTCAAACTTATGTAGACTACCCAAATGTGTGCTGAAAGGTTTGATATATGTGTAGGGGCTAGCCGCTTGATCAGACATCTTCATGCAAAGGGAATACCAATTTGCTTGGCAACAGGGTACAGTTTATTCATCTTTGTCACATTTAATGTGTTTTAATTGCTTTTCTTTTTTTCTTTTTTTCTTTTTTTCTTTTTTCTTTTTTTTTTTTTTCTCAGAAAGAGATTTGGACTAGTTCTTGTTGCAGCACATTTCCAATTTATTTTAGATTTGATGCAAAATTTATGGAATTTCAGAAGCATTACTCATTTGAGAATGTACCTTACAGTTCTCACAGGCGGCATTTTGAATTGAAAACACAACAACATGGTGAACTTTTTTCATTGATGCATCATGTTGTTCTTGGTGATGATCCAGAAGTTAAACAGGGCAAACCATCACCAGATATATTCCTTGCTGCTGCCAAGAGATTTGAGGTATAATCATCTTGCAAATCTTCCTTTCTGACTTTGATTGTTAACAGTATTCTCTACTGGAAATTATTGTTAGTTATGTTCTTTGATTACCCTAGAAATTTGGTTTTTGTTTTGTTTTTTTTAAAAAAAAAAAAAAAAAAAAAAATTATACCCATGAATTACAATGTAATGGCTCATGATAAATTTGTGGCTCCACAGGGTGGCCCTGTAGATCCACATAAAATTGTTGTGTTTGAAGATGCGCCATCTGGAGTTCAAGCAGCTAAGAATGCTGGGATGTAAGTGCATTTATATATATATATATATTCACTTTTGAAAACTAATGATAATTATGTTATTGGTAGTTTATTTTGTCCACAACGTGCAAAGTTCATTAACATCACCTAATTTGATGGCTCGTTTATATTCCTTATGTATGAATAAGTTACTGTTCAATGAATAGAATTGCTTAACAATCAACTAGGAAGCACGAATGTTTAGAAATCCTGAAGTCTATTTGACATGGCTCATTCACGGATACAACTCAGTCATGGTACATATTTGATACGTGTCAGTGAATTTTTTTTTAAAAAAAAAGATTAAATTCAAGTCAGATGCTTTGGAGCACAACAGCATACTTTGACAATATGGCGAAAGACAATTGGGATCAAAACAATTTTTTTTTAATAAAAAACGTGGTTCTAAATGTTATTTTTAAATGCTTTGGGATCAAATATTGGAAAGAAGGAGCTGAATGCTTTATTTTTAAACATTTGAAAGATCAAGTGGTGAATTGATTAATATTATTTTTGGAATATTCATGAATTTGAGGGTATTTATAAATGCTGGACATAGATGATACTTATTTTAGACTCTAATATGTTTTTTTTTTTTTTGGTCCTATTTATTATTGTTCAAATATTAGTCGTAGATATTTTCTTTATCCTTTTGGTGCTTGGTCTTCTAAATAAAAATAATAATACATGTGTCCTAACCATTACGTATCCTAGTTTTTCATGGATTTTTGAATCATTGTATCTGTATAATATAGCACCCGTTATCTTGTTGGTATCAGTGCTTCTTAGATTATTGATATGTTGCCACTATATCTTATGATTTTACATTGATTTGATGTTGGTGTCAATACTTAATGGAACAAGTCTAATGGTAACAATTTACCTTCCAGCTTCAGTATGTTAACATGTGGTTGAAACTAGGGTTATGTTAGTTAATGTGTTTTGATGAGTATTTTTTGTTTTTTGTTTAAAAAAGTGTCTTGATGTGACATAAAGTTAAAAATTAATTTTAGACGAGTTTTTTGGTGGGGTCCACATTTGAGAAAATGTTTTATATATAGTGCACGTTCTTATTGAGAAAGCCAAACAGATGTAGAGCCCTAAATTAAAAAATTATGAATTAAAAAGTCAGCTGCAGTAGCCGTGTAGCCACCCTGAACAGCACAGGGATGGCCACATTGTCACCCTAATCTTTTATTTTTAAACATAAGTTAGCTTTCACCCCTGTAAAAGCTAAGCACCTGTTTTGTTAAAATATTTGTACAACAAGGAGAGAAGATAGATTTATAAAACTGTTTTGTATTTTGGGTTGTTTAATAATATATTTGTCTTGAGGATAGAAAATAAAAAATAAACAAAATGGCCAGTATTATCTCAAATAAATGATAAGGAAGAACTCTAATACATTAAAATCACGAGTTTTTGGTGGCCTATGCATCCAGATTTTAACAGATGAGTTTCTTTAATTTAAAAATCATTCATGCAAGTTCTCTGTAAGAAACAAGCATACGCAATTTTTTTTTTTTTTAATGGATATTTGCTAATATTGAATTTAACACATCGAGTATGCTTGTTCATTTTGTTTCCTTTCTAGAGGAATTTTTTTTTTTATGTCGGGGAACCTCTCCAAGGTTGAACCCTTCGGACCCACCCCTGCAGAATAAACTCTGGTCCCGTGCACTGCACTCTCAGAAGTTTCTCTATACAAAACTTGTTAAATCGCTGGCTTTTCACCAAGGGGTGTTGCCCCAAATGATTGTTTGCACCCATAAGGTGTTGAACCTTGGACTTTGAAGGGGATGATACCTCAAGACCAAGGCCTCCACCACTTGGGCCAATCCCTTAGGGTTCCTTTCTAGAGGAATTGATTGGAGGGTGACATTTTTGCAAAAATTAGGGTCCACATTTGGTAAAGCAGCTTGTGCCATTGTTCCATTACTTGCTTGAGAGGTTTTAAGTTATTTTTGTTATGTGTCATTTGTTTTGCCATTCTCACCCATTTCTCAATTTTCTGCTTTGTCCTTATGTGACATCCCAAAAAATTAGTTTCACATTGGGAGGATGATTTACTCATATAGAGTGGTAGATTACAAAAAAACTTATGAGTGTTAAATTTAACATTAGTTTCTTACTAGGTGAGACTAAGCTTTATAAGTGATTATAAGGAGTTCTAGTTGAGGATGATTTACTCATATGGAGTAAATGGATTATAAAGAAACTCATGAGTGTTAAGTTCCACATTAGTTCCTTATTAGTTGAGACCGAACTTTATAAGTGATTTTAATTGCAACCTGATTAGTTTTTTTGGAGTAATAGCGCAAATGAGGTTATCGTTTTCATTGGATCGTTTCAAATGGTATTAGAGCAATCTAGTAACACCATGTGACACTGAAACACTATATGATGTGACTCTGACGAGGGAGACTGACATCCCAAAAAATTAGTCTCACATTTGAAAGATGATTTGTCACATTGGATTATAAATGAGCTCATTGGTTCCTTAATAGGTGGGACTAGGTTTTATAAATAATTGTAGAGAGCTCTAATTGCAACTTGACTAGTCTTTTTAGAGTTATAATGCAAATATAACTAACGTTTTCTTTGAGTTGTTACACCATTGAAGTATATATCCTCCTATACATTTTTTAGATTCTTATAAGAACTCCTGGTGATTAAGGCCCTCTTTCCTAGAGCGTCATGCTAGAAAATTCTCGACATATCATATTTTTCTTGATGACTGTTGAAACCTATAAACACATCAGATCATAAAAAATATTCTATGTTGATTAACTGTCTATCTTTTGCTTTATTATTATTGCTCCTTGCTGCATAATTGTCAAACTGCACAAAGAGCAAAAATTAGAATTACATATGCTTTTAACAATCTGAAACACAGGTTTTAATTCAACTGTATAGTTTCTTCTTATTCATGGCTGCTAGGTTTTTTTGACATTTTATATACAGGTCTGCGGTTATGGTTCCAGATCCAAGGCTGGATAGCTCTTATCATGGTGCTGCAGACCAAATTTTGAGCTCACTGCTTGATTTCAACCCAAGTGATTGGGGTTTGCCTCCATTCGAACTAACTGCAACCTAAACTTGCATATCCATCAATGTTGGTATATTTCTGATGAAGATTGAGGAAGAATTGCAATTATTGCCCATTTTTAGTAACTTACCCCACACTTTGATTCAAATTTTGCTAGTGTCAATGACACATGTTTTTTTTTACCATATCCACTTCCCGGTAAAAACATGACTCTGGGCACCTATACTGTTTGATAAGGATCAGCTTTGAGGTATTAGAGGGTGTATTTTTTTTTTTGTTTTTTACTGCTGAATTATGATAGGTAGAAAGAGATTTAGGATTTGAAACACAATTGTTTGTTTGGATGTAAAATGCTTTTTAAGAGACTATTTCCAGGATACCACTTATTTTCCATTAAGAATAATGTTTGAATACATTTTTGGGTGATGCATTATTGTTGACGCATGTGAGCCAAGGCTCTATGGATCTAAAGCTGTGAAGCCTATGAATGGGCAATCTTTTAGGGCAGGCAAACACGCAATAATACGCAACAACTTTTGCTTTCTGAAAAATTGATGAACAATTATGAAAGCACTTTTTAGAAAATTAACAAATAATAAATCTAGTGACAAGACAGTTAGTTGAGTCGAGTGATATATGTTGAACCTTGCCTTTGTTAAAGAAGGGTTCCTTGGAATTGAGTTTGTTTGTTGAATTAATTGTTGCCATCTCTGAAAGTGAAATAATTCATTTCCTCTCTTAATTTTTTTTCATTTTGATAATTTTTAAAATTACCCTTAGATCTATAGGCTAATGTGCAAGACTCACACATGAGCCTACATAAATGATATACTATTAATTAATGCTAACCATAGTAGGCACATAAATAGTGGGGAAAGAAATCACTAGTCTTCAAACATAAATGGAACCTAGCACGAAAGAATGTGAACACCTAACTGAACACCTTTCCGTTTGGGCTGTGTTGTTGGGGTGCCCACCTCTTTGTTGTTGTCCAACTCATTGTAACCCGCTCTCCATTATTTGAATAGAAAAAACAAAAAAAGGAACAATTAATGGAGTGAATTATTAGGTTAATTTAGGTACATTAGGTATATATGTGGGTGTCGATCAAAAGCTAATTCTACATAGTGTACAACATAGCCTTTGTGCCAAAGGGATATTAATTCTAGGCATTGAAATGCTTCAACTAGCTAGCCTTCGCTATTGGAAAGCATACCTAGCATCCATGTTATAGATCTTTCATCTTTTAAGTAAGGGCCTTTTTATTTATTTATTTATTTTTGTTTAGAATGAGTGGGCTAAAGGGGAATAGAAGGTTTAAAGTTTTAGGCCGGTTTGTTTTGGTGTAACATGTTTTCGACTGAAATCATTTTTTCAAGAAACTTATTTCAGATGAAAGTATCTTTCGGCATTTAGCTCGTACTGAAAATCAACAAGTATTTCTTAAATTTTCATATAATTTGAGGAACTGCAAGCAAAAAAGATACCGCAAAAAGGAGCTGTGAAAGAAGAGAGTGTAAGAATAGATAGAAGGCCTTCGTAAGTGAAATTAAGATCCAGTGTAATTCCATATTTATCAATTTGCCCATGCAATTATGAGAAGCCCCTTTGTGGAGCTTACTGGAAGGTGGTCAAGCAAATAGGCCCCATAAAGGGGCCCTCTCACAATAGCCTGTTCAAAGCATAGGAGAGCAACAAAAAATGATTTACCTAAACGAGAAAATGTTTTACTTAATCGAGAAGCGTAAATCATTTTATGCTTTATGAAGATTATTTTACTTGATTAACTAAAAACGTTTTTAAGTTTACCAATATTTTACGTGGTGCCCAACACTCTACGATAAGGAAAAAAAAAAAAAATCTATTTTCAAAAAATATTTTACACCAAATCAAACGAAACCTTAAGCTAATAACCTTAAACTGTGATCCATTAATTTTACACTTTAAAGTTGGAGTGCGTATTAAGTGGTAAAGTAGATTGCAATTAAAGTGGGAGGTTGGAGTAGTAGTTTATAAATTCCATGTGCCATATACAATTTCAACTACTCAGCAACTTTTGAATTCATTGAGATTCTCCAAAATATAATATTAATAATTAAGATCGAATTCTTAACAAAAGATGTACAGCAAACAAGGATGCATGCTGGACGGTTTGGCCACTTTTTGAACTACTACAACCGTTTTTAAATATATGCACGTGCACATATATAAAAAAAAAAAAAAAAAAAAATAAAAATAAAAAAACCTCCAAATTACTAGCCGTTTTCGATTTAACCCCCTAATGTTCCAAAAGTGATAAAATAACCTCCCAAACTATTGCATTTTGGCCACTCCGTTAGTCAAAACCATCAGTTTGGACGAAAACTGTAAAACGACGTCGTTTTGTTATGGGTAAGTTACTACAATGCCCTTTTATGAAAAAAAAAAATTTGGGAAAAAATATAAAAAAAGCCCCCCAAATTACCAGCCCTTTTTATTTTAACTTCTTAATGTTCAGAAAGTGATAAAGTAGCCCCCAACAAAACGACATCGTTTTGCAGTTTCCGTCCAAACTGACGGTTTTGACTAATGAAGTGGCCAAAATGCAATAGTTTAGTAGTTTTGGGGGCTACTTTATCACTTTTAAAACATTATAGGGTTAAATCGAAAACGATTAGTAGTTTGGGGGGCTTTTTTATATTTTTTCATATATATATATATATATATTCAACATCATCTTTGGTCATGAGTGTTTTTTAAGATACTCTTCTTTCAAATCAGGGTTAGGAGCAAGTCTTCTTGTTCTTCTGATTTCGACAAAACAGAGCAGGTTTTTGAATTGCAGCAGGCATCAGTGCAACCAATTTGAAAACAATTTTCAGATATTTCTGATGCAGATCGATAGTCAGAATCAGAGGATTCTAGAAAATCATTATCAGAGGAATAATCTGAAAAGGCATTATTTTGAAAAATTCTAAAGATTTTTTGTTTTTCATCGTTATTGATGTTTAAAGCATTAATCTCTTTTTTAATCTTTTTGGGAGGTTTTGGGCACTTGTCAGCATAGTGTCCTTCTTCTCTGCAATTAAAACATTTATTTTTTGAAAAATATTTTTCAAATTTGGATTGTTTACTCCGTTTAGGAGGAGGTTTAGAAAATTTAGGTTTATTAAATTTTCTTCTCTTGTTATTGTTGTAATATGGAGGGGGTGATTTCATGAGAGCTTTAGATTTCTTCCTATGCGTTTTGGAGGGAGTCATAGGAGGTAATTCAAACTGTTCACAAAAATTTTCCATTTCATACTTAGCTTTCTTGGCGTTTTTAAGCTGCTGTCTGATCATCTTTTGATCGATGCACATCTTAATACCAAGTTTTTTGACAGTTGAAAACAAATCACCATAAGTTAAATTTTCAAAATCGATGAGACCAGTGTCATTACTGATCAATTCATCTTTGACTTTGTGAGCAAATAATGAAGGCAATCCGTCAATGAACTTTTCTTTCCAATAAGGTTTTTGACTATCAGGTCTAACCATGACATGGGAAAGAAAGACATCTTGATACTATCTATAGTCAGACATAGTAGGGCATCGAAGATTGTTCAAATAATCAGAAATTCGAGAGGTAATATTGGAAGGAGTTCCGACAAAATGTTTGATAATTGTATAAATCAGAGAGTTAACGCTATCAGGTTCACCCATTCCGATTTTCTCATCGAAAATAGGCGTTCCTTCTTCATCACTCTTTACTGCTTTCCTGATCTGATCTCTTCGATCTTCAGTGAGATAATTATCCCACCAATTTCTCAAAGTACCAGAAAAACCAGTAGCAAGTAAATCCACAATATCAGCTTGACTTTATATATAGTATCTCCTCCAAAGAGGGTAGGCCGTAATTTTTTTTTTTTTTTTTTGAAAAATATTTTAGGGTTTAGTCAGTACAAAAAATGTGCAACAGGGAAAAACGGCTGACGAAGTTGCGTTATGGCAACGTCATGCATGCATGTGATGTGATGTGATGTGATGTGATGGTCCATAGTGAAAGTAGATTGAAAATGGCGGTTGAGCGTATAAAGTTATAAACCATATCGACAAGTACTTTCACAAGAAGATTTATTATATTGTTGCATGTTGCCTGTTGGGGCCTTGATTGGCAACACTTTTATGATAAAGCATTAACAATTATTTTTACATTTATATTACGTTATAATTAAAAAGCAAAAAACACAAGATAAATTTTTTGCCAAACGAGCCCTTCACGTGATTGGTCAGGTCCTAGCTAGGCCAATGGATGGTCATATTTTGCTGCTCGATCAACTAGTTATCACGTTACACGTATGAGATACACCTAACTAATTAAGGAAAAGTTTAATACTTAAACACGACTAAAATCCTATAAAATCACTAGAATAACTGCCTTGCATGTTTGGACGGATCAACTAGGATATAATTCTAAATTAAAATTTCCAATTACATGCATGCATCTCGTAGATCTGTCTTTCGAAATATGTGAGCAGTAAATATTATTGGTGAATAAGTATGAATTCATATTTTTTCATTTTTAAGGAAAATATTTTCCGATAAGGAACAATCAAAGTCGACAAAATGTTATATAACAAAGTATAAATAGTCTGAAGTTTATCTTGTGCCCAAATGGGGGTAGCCGAAAAGGGTGGTCGAACCATGCATGCACCTTCTAGCCATTCGGAAGTGGTTCGGTCACCTCATGACCATTTGGGAGTAGTCGAACTACTTCTATAACCAAGACAGTGGTTCAGCCACTCCTTATTCCTTTTTTTTTTTTTTATTAAATGTATTTTTGTTATTAGAGAACATTGACAATTATGATAGTTTGAAAGAAACATTATCGCAATCTAAAGCTTAGAGAAATATTGTAAATTGAGTAGTACATGGACTTTTTCCAAAAAAAAAAAAGAAAAGAAAAGATTGGAAGGGCATGAATCTTTCATCCTTGAAGATTAAAGACTTGTTTTCAAATAAAGAGCAAAATTTACAATTGAAAAAGTAGAAATGCAATTCCAATAAGGAATAGAAAGTTACATTTCCATGTTCCCATTGGGGTTTTTTTGATTAATGTAACTTCCCAATTGCCAACACCACCACCCACAAAATGCCATAAACCAGCAAGGTTTTATATCATATCCCTCCTCTTCTTCTCTTCCTACATTTTTTTTATTTTTTATTTTTATTTTTTTTTTGACATGTCCACACAAGAAGGGGATGAAATTCAAACTAGTGACTTTCGCTTTATGAGGCGTGATCTCGAGCCGATTGAGTTACCCTTTGGGAACTCCCTTCCTCGTATTTGACTTCACGGGCAGTATCCGAATTCTCTTTGCCACGCGCACAAAATCCCTGTTCACAAAAACTCACAAAACTAATTAACTAATTAATTTTTTTTTTGAAAAAAATAGTTTCAGTTTTTTTCATGAAAAATAAAAATAATAAATAATAAATAACGTACTTCCAATTAAGGTCGCTGGCGAGAAGAAGATCGTTTTCTATGTCTTCATAAGCAATGAGATGGCCGGGAATGGCGTTAGAGAGGTCAAGATTATCGTTCTCCGAAGTGAAACCATCGTCGCCGCCGTCCACAAACATCTCTCTCAGGGCCTTCGCTAGGCTATGGTAACTTGCATGCTTATGAAGGCTGATGCGCTGGCAGATCGAACGGCCTTCCAGCACGATTGTCACCGGCGGAACCACCGTGGAAACGATATCATCATCATCAAGCTCAGGGAACCGCCCCGGAAAATTGTTTTTGGGGTTGGGTCCAGAAGAATTAGTTGGCGGAGCTAGCGCTGCACCACCACTGACAATATTCCTCCTTTTCAAAGAGTCTTGTCTCTGAGCATCAAAACCATTCATTTTTTCTCTTCTTTTTTCTCGCTGCTTGCTTATCTTTTGGGAGGAGATATATAGGTAGGTAGAAAGCTGAGAAGGGTTAATTTGGTCCTTAGAGAGAAAGGAATTCATGCAGAGAAGTTTGGTGTTTGGTGGGACAGATTGTGTGTGTGAGTGAGAATATGGTGAGATGAGAGAAAGAGATATAGGGAGTGAGAGTGAGAGTCTTATTAGGCCCAATATATAAATAGATGATCAAACGATTCCCAACAATTATCTGTTGAATTGTATGCAATTAATTTGAGTAGATAACGTAAGAGTAAGAGATCTTATGAATTTTTTAACCGTTTAAATAAATTTTAAGTTGTTCGACTACCTAACTATCTGAATATATAGAATTTCTTACATTATTTGCTGAGAAAAGTCTACATACCTTACTCAAATTATCACCTAAATGACGATGTCTTCCACCTAAACTATCAAAAAATTAGCAATGTCTCTCTTAACGCCAACAAAAAGACAAAAATAACCTTAAAATTTTTTTAATAAGAAAAAAAAAATACTCAAATAAATTTGAGAAAAAGAAAAAAAAAATGAAATTCTTTTGAAATTCCATACCTTGGTTTTTAATTTTTATTTTTTTTTTAAAAAATAGTTTTAGTTTTAGTTTTAGTTTTTTTTAATTTTTAATTTTTATTGTAAAGGTGAAAGACATTGATAATTTCTGATAGTTTAGGAGAACGTCATCACAATTAAATTTTTTTTTAAAATATAATCAATTAAATGATAATTTAAAAAAGGTACCTTATGTTTAAATTGTTGGCATGGATAAGATGTAGGGAAAATAAAGAAGTGCGTGGGGGATGTTTGCTTGTGAGTGTCTTAGTTTTTGCTGTTTTATAAAAATCCTGTTGATTTTGCATTATCTAGGGCAGGTGTTTTTGTGACTAATTATTTTTTTAATACAACTTACAAAAAAATATATATTTTTTTAGTATAATATTTATGGGGATGGTGATAAGTCGCGTGGAGAACAAGCAAGCTGACAAAAAAAAAAAAAAAACAAGTAATTGAAATTTAAAATAATGAGATTATTAATTAAATAATGCAAAATACACAACCTTGAAAATCGAAAGGCATTGGCTACGGAGCCGACCGCGTTGCGGTCGCCGAACGGCTCGCTTCTTTGACTCTCAGATGGTCGGAAGCACCCGCCATTTGCGCCTTAGAAATTAATACGGGCCGCTCCCACTATGGATAGTAGAGCATCACCATGTCCACAAAAAATCACCTAATTTGCTTCTTTCTTTTTTCTTTTTTCTTTTTTTTTTTCTTTTTTTTTTCTTTTTTCGCAATTTGCTTTGCTTAAATTTGATGGATATTTTCTTTTTGGTCTCGTGCAGCAGATACAATTGGCCTGTATATGGTAATTGAGATGATTCATAATTTCATGGTATATATTAAATTTTATAGATTTAATAGTGTATATGTTGCTAGAAGGTAAATATGTTATCACGTCTTTTGAAAATTTTAAATGATATGATATCGTGTATATTATTAGAATAATGTAATAAACATTTCATAAAAAAATAAAAAATAAAAAAAAAGAATAATGTAATAAAAGAAAATGTTAACGGTAAAATAGATTATATTCCATGTACGGTGTACCTCTATTCTTTGGTTGAAAAATGCTAGATATTCCAAGATTTTCTTTTTAAAAGTTGGTTTCCAAATGATGTGTTACCATTCTATGAGTTAGTAACACACTTTTCAAAATAATAAATCTTATGAGATTGTGACACATCATTTGAGAACTAACTTTTGAGAGAAAAATTTAGGATGTATAGCACTCCGCTTCTTTGATTTTGTTTAGATTGCGTGTGTAATAACTGGGGCAAATAAATATGAAATAAAAATAGAGAACTAGAAATTATAGATAAATGTCAGGTTAAATAGGAATTGGATTGAGCACGGGGAGGGTTGTAGGCGCTCAGATCAAAAGGGGAAACAAAATATTAAGTTAGAAACTTTAGAAATTTGAGAAAAACTCAATGAGGTATAATTTTCTTACACCATCTTCCCTTTATTGTCATTTCCTTAAGTTTATGGATTATGACATGTAAATGTTGAGTTTTGAAGTTGTTGTGATGGTTGAATGGAAGTGTATTATAGTTGTTGCTAAAATGTTTAAGGTGTGATTTGGAGAAAGTGGAAGATATAGAAAACTAGGA
>NC_081548.1:17531358-17616356 GCF_901000735.1 Corylus avellana | reverse complement strand
CAAAAGAAATCTGGTTAATTAGTTTGGTTTGACGATAAAACAAGGCTAGCTTTGCAATTTACTCTATATACTAGTTGGACTTGGACCCGTGAGTGGACTGCTGGCTTTCGACATTCGTTAGAGGGATGTGGCCCATGTCGCATTGGGATATATAGCAATTTTTTTTTTTTTTTCTATAGCATTCCATATATTTTTAATAATTAATATGCAATTTAATTAACAGATCTATATATATATATATATATATATATATGTTAAGTTTTTTTTTTTTTTTTAGACATGTTAAAAGTATCGAAACACCTTGTGAGCTCTTAATTTTCACATTAGATCATACTCAAAATTAAAATCTAAAATATCATATTTAGTTAATAAAAAATCCTAACAATAAAAGTGAAATTAAAAAAGATTGAAAGATAGAATATTCACATTATAACTTCTGATAATTCAACTATACGCAAAGAAATAAATAAATAACTAAACTTAAATGGAAATGAAATGAAATTAAAACAAAGGACTGTGTAAGGCATAATTAACTACCCTTAAAAAAAAAAAAAAATACCTACCCTATTTAGTTTCATCTCTTGGAATTACCGTCATGACTATCACATGTGAAAAGACAATTGATTGATTGATTTTTTGACATGTCCATACAAATGAGAGAGGAAAATTCGAACTAGTGATATTCGTTTCTTTATGCGTAGTCCCAACCGATTGAACTAATTCTTGAGGACAATTTATTGATTGATTGATTACCTTTTTTGGTTGATTTGCAACGTGGACTAAGTTTAGATTTGGAATTTGGTCGCCCCCTATTTTCGGATCCAGATAACTTTTTAAGGTTAAGTGAATTAGTCATATTATCAATAATAATTAAAAATATATATATTAAAAAATACTTAAACATAAAAAATAATAATAAAAAAAAAAGATTAATAATATATATATTTAAAAAAAAAAAAAAAAAAAAAAAAAAAAAAAAAAACTCCATTTAAATTTGTTGTCTTGACGAGTGTTTTGTCTTATACCACAAATACAAGGTGAGCAAACAAGGTGAGCAAACAAGAACAAGTAGAAGCTGTGGAATTAGGAGGAAAATAAATTGTCAACATAAGACATGAGTGCGTCATGTTTTTTGTTGGACGAATTGGGAGGCCTTGTATATTGTTCAGTCTTTTTTGGCAGTTTCGTTTTGTGTGGTTGGTGGAGGTGGCCGGGGAGTTGGTGAAGCCTCTACTTTTTGACATCATCATTATCAAACCTACCCTAATTGTACTTACAACAATCCATCATTATTATTATTATTATTCTACAACAAATTATAGTTTTTTTTTTCCTAGTGATTATAAATTATTTCTTGACTTTTTGAAACTGACAATTTTAGATTTGATTGAAACCTACAACTTCAACGTCAGGCCCCTTTCAAATAAACCCATATATATAATCAAATCTTTTTACAGCACAAAAAAAAAAAAACAAACAAACAAACAAACTTTTTACATCACAAAATTGGTTCAATAAATTTAAGGTTTTTTTTTTTTTTGGGTAACACTTTTTAGATATATTATTTGCTTTTGGATTGAAAAAGTGTCTGGAAAGTAAAATTAATTTTGAATATTTTGTTTTGTTTTTTTGTTTTTTGTTTTTATTAAAAAAAGAAAAAAGAAAAAAGGATTTAAATGTGAGAAGTGAGATGCACACATGACATGTGGAGAGTACAAGGTACAAAGAAAGGACTCATGGTGACGGTTGTGGGGTGCATGGGTGGAGGCAATGGAAGACCACAACTACACTATTCATCATCCCACTATGCGGTAAAGAATAAATAGTACCGTGGTGTTTAACAAACACCCCATATATATATATATATATATGGCTTCCAAAAACGAAAAGAAAAAGGGAAAATAAGAAAGGGAAGGGTATACATTCTTTTTGGTAGCATATATTTGATATACTATACATGAGCAGGTTTTTTTTTTTTAATTATTATTATTATTTTTTTTTTTTTAAGTATACACGGACCATATTTTCATGTATAAAATATCTTGCTAAAAAAAAAACAATAATTTGAAGAGGTGGGAGACCCCAACAAACACCTTAAAATAGTCGTTATAGCGCATGAAATTAAAAATAAAATAAAACAAAAAATAGATTCAAATAGATTCGGTCTCATAATTCATTGATCAAAAGGCCAAGGAGAGGACCACCTTGATGGCGGTATATGATACAGGCCAATGACGCTAAAAGTAAGAGTGCACTGATGATAACTACGAGGAGGCGGTCGAAGAAGATACACTTCTTATATCCTCAAACAAAAATGTATGCTATGCGGCAATTGGATCTAGACATCCTCAGTCATTCTCATTTATTATAGGAATGGGGTGAGAACGAACTCTCAAAGGGAAAAGTTAGGATCAAGACATACAGGATGGGGCAATGCATTGGTCTCGCGCGCCATTGGCGAGGTTGGATGGTGGCAAGGATGGAGTTAGCTTTGAATTTGGGGGGACCTAAGGCCAAAAAAAAATTGAGGAGGGACCAATTGACAAAAAATTCCTTAAATTATTTTTTTTTTTACCTAAAAATTGTTTTTTTTTTTTTTTGCCTTAAAATTTTTTTTCTTGTAATTTTGGGGGGACCAAGGCCACTGCCGATCCCCCCCTAAATCCGTTTGTAGATGGTGGGCAGCTGAAGGTTGGGAGGCCAATGGAGGACCACGTGTGCGATAGAGATGGACAAACAGTGATAAATCTAACTTCCATCTTCCAACAAAGGAAGAAAATTAGAAAAAAAAAATACAAAAATACAAAAGATAAAAAAAATAAAATAAAAAATAGGCAAAGGAAGGGAAGAGTAAGTGGCGGAGGAGAGGGAGAGAAAAGTGGGATCTGATGCCGCTAGGTGGTGGCCAGTGGGTCACATGCACTACTGGAGGGGCTGGATGGCCGGTGGCTTGTGGTGGTGGATCATGAGGCGGGGAAGGCCAAGGGGAGTGCATGGGCGAAAGTGAACGAATGGCAATACATCTAGCCTTCAAGACAAAGCCCCATGGCGTGGGAACCGACTTATCTTTTTTTTATCAGAAATTGCACCAGAACAGTTGTAGCAGAGATCATTACTCTCTGGTTGTCACATTGCTATTTGTCGCTTATTAAATAATTAATCGCAACCCTCGTTGATTTATTTTTTGTATCAGCGATAATCTTTGATTTATGTTGAACTTGAATTCTCAGGCCAAGGGCAATCAATATCATGACAAAAAGAACTTGTTTACTTCATAGTAAGCATAAATCCACGCAATACAATTACATAAAAGGAGAAAATCATGTGTCATTGAACCATCTTGCTGGTTCTACAAGGAATATTGGAGCTCATAACCTCTGCCTACCAATAATTATAATACTTAATATATATATAAACAAAAAAAAAAAAATCGTTCATATGGAACATGTAAAAAGAATCACAGAACCGACTTCTAGGGGGAAAAAAACATGTGCAATTGTCCTTAAACGGTAATTGAAGGCATCACAATAAGCCACCCGCCCGCACACACTTGTTTTACCCCCCACCCTTGTATTCTACCCAATTTCTATAGGCTTCTTCCTCCTTTACCAGATGCTGAAAGGAATCGTTACCATACATCACGCAGATACCTGCCATTCATTTGCAGATTCTTTACCATGCTCTCAGCTTTGGAGCTGTTGAGAGATCCCTGAAATCCATAAGCCAGCTTTATTAGTGATTTAAATAGATAATATGAAAGAGTCTATATGAGATTCACCCGACTCGGTAAATGGTCAGCCATCCCAAAATTTATTTGTGCGCAAATATCTAATCAATCATTTTTGACTTCACCTGTTCTTGCACGATGGTGTGGAGCGTTCGGTGGACATCCCTAGCCATGCCTTTGGCATCCCCACATACATAAATGTAACCTCCTTCGGAAATCGCATTCCAAATATCTGCAGCCTGCATGAAAGGGAAACACGTGGCTTAGCATTTTTGAAGTTATTGTGAATTTTACTCCTGAGGCTGAATAGGGGTGGTGGGTGGGTGGGATAGGTCTGGTACCTTCTCGATCATTTTATGCTGCACATATTCCTTTGTAGGCCCCTCACGCGAGAAGGCAACAACTAGCTCAGAAAGAGCACCAGTCTCCACAAAGTTGTTCAGCTCATCTTCATAGATGTAATCCTGGGAACAATAAAGAGAGATGATGTGACTACACTTTCTTTTTTTTTCTTTTTTTTTCTTTTTTCTTTGTCTTTTTTATTTGATAGTGGCCTGACTTACCATTTGACGGTTCCTGCATCCAAAGAATAAGATGGAAGATCCCAGTTCAGCTCCCTCTCTTTTGAGAGCTAATCTTTCCTGAAAAAGTAATAATTGCTTGCAATTAGCTCAGCTGCTTCAATGCAATATGAAGAATCACGAACAAAGTGACTGAATATCAATGCAAGTTTTTTTTTAAAAAAAAAAAAACCTGTAGGAAACCCCTGAATGGAGCAAATCCGGTGCCAGGGCCAATCATAATAACAGGCACTTTAGTATCTGCAGGGAGTTTGAAGTTTGATTGCCTAACAAAAATGGGAGCCCAACTGCAATCATGGCTTTTCTCCATGGGCACAGCATTCTGGAAAGGAACAACGAAAAAAGTGTATCACTATAAGAAATCCAATTGACGCATTTAACAGCCACATGAATTTAAAATTGTTTGCTGAGAAAATCATGGATATAAAGAGAATGACAAAATAAACTAGGTACCTTCATCCAAGTAGAGCAAACTCCTTTGTGAATCCGCCCAGCTGGTGTTTTCTCATAAACTAATGCACATGTAACATGAATCCTAGAGGGCGCCATCCTGCAGAACATATTTGCATATCATGATTAGATAGATAACAAAATAAATGAAATGCCAGGAAGAGTGAAGAACTAAACAGACAGTAATCTATCTTATATCATTTGCCTGGTAGTTAAGCAAGTGACGATTACTACATTGTTTTCCTACATCAAAACATCCTTAGCACCTCCTAAAGTTCCCTTCCTCTATTGGGATTATGAAAATCTGACATGTAAACATATTTATCCTCAAGACCTCAACTATAAAAAATGACAACTTTTCCCTTTAGTGGGACCAATCCTTAAAACTTATTTTGCTCGAATTCAAAGAAACAGTATTCAGTCAGCATAACTGACAAGCATAAAGCAGGAAATAGATAAAAATCTTGATACGATGTAGATCATCACAACATCATTGGTCCAAGTATCACGAAACCTCTCTTCTCCGAATAACATGGTTGAAGTCTGATACTTTACTATTTGCCAAAGAAAGAAAAGGGAGACAGAAAACTAAAGAGCATACATATGTACCTTGGGGATGATGAGATTGAATAGTATCTGGGCTGCAAGCGTGGGGCAACTGCTGCAAAGAAGACACCAAGTGGGGGCTTTGCTGATGAAAATTCAGCCATGACTTCCAAGAGGCTTCTCTGACTAGCAACCACCCATTGTGCATATTCATCCTGTACAGGTTTACACTAAAACTTACTTCGATGTATAAATAAAAAGGTCAATAAGTGACTAATTTCATATCAAAATATTCACAACCTTTCCAGCAGGTGATGCAAGATGTCTTAATCGGTCAGCTTCAGTTGGATCAGAAGCATGAGCTGCTAATGCGAGTAGGGAAGACTGGAATATATGCACTTGGGTTGTTAATCATTCAAAGTAACAAACAAACTTCATTGGAAAACATGTATGAAACATTGACCCAAAACAAACCTTTTTGGGTGAACTCAAAAGATCAGCATATCGAGTCAGTGCTGTTCTTAAAGAACAGGGTGGGAAAGGAGGTAGTAAGGAGCCTCCGCTAACTGGTGTGCCATCCTCTCTTTCAGTGTGGATGGAGAAATAAGTATCTGGTGACAAACCCAATAAGCTTAGTGCCTCCTCTACAATTTCGCTTAGATTCTCGCAGTAAACACCAACATGATCCCCAGTTTCATATCTGAGAAAGAAACAAGAATGACTACAAGAGGAAATATTTACGCATTACCAATATACAAGTAAGTATTTCTTTCAGGTTTTTGTTAATCTTCAAATTGTCACCATTTCTAGTACGAGAAATATTTGATAAATCATCAGGAACAAATGTAATTACGTAATTACACCATTTAATAACATATTCACCCCACCCCCCCCAAAAAAAAAAGGGGGAAAAGTAAGCAGGCTTACGAAAGTCCAGAGTCAGAAATGTCAAATTCCAGGTGGGTGCAAGAACGATCAGATGCAGAAGTGTGAAGCTCCTTTCTCACAGCGACATTGGACCTTCATGCAGTGATCAGCTAATAGGTTAGTTACAAAGAAAAAAAAATATTTGAAATGAATTGCAAACTGGAAATCCATAAAGTACTTTCACCATTCATACCTGCATGGATGTTGAGCATCATAAACCGCATTGCCATTTCCATTAGCTAAACTTTTGTCAACTACTGATGCATCAGCACTGTCATAGAACACAACCCGATATTCCAATACAGCAGCAGTGTACGGGGTAGTAACTGTTGTTGGATCATCCTCATCTCGAAGCAATTGATCCAACTCAGGCCACACCAATTCCCGCCTAGACATAGTAAAAATCAATGAAGAAAAAAATGAGTTGCTTAAAACATAATAAAAATAAGTAAATGGTAGAAAGAAGTTTGTGCAGTCGATCAACATAGCAACTAAGGTTCCCATACCAAGCAGTGAAGTCATCTTCAATGCATTGATCATCATCTCCAAGACCCACTGGAACAAGGCGCTTCCCACCTGAAAATGCAAAAATAAAGATTATGTTGGCAAAGAATATCTGCTTAGTAAAAAACAAAATTGTTGGCAGACAAGAAAATTAAGGAGAAAACATATCAGTACATAGACCATGTCAGAAACCTTTCAAATTCAAGGTCCACATTGCCGAGAGGAATAACATTTTTCTCCAATAATCTTTATTAGTCATTTAATTTCTGTTTATTCATTTGGATACAAGATCAACAATTCACCAAAACAACCTATGCATTTTAGAGAGAATGAAACCAAAATAGCAAGTGCTATTCTTATCGAAAATTTCATAATCAGGGGAGCAAGCTGGTAAAGTAGCATTAAAAGTAACAATCACGCATGTGAAAGAAGCTATATATATATATATATAGCCTAACATCCATTCGATAAATCATCATCATATCAGAGTGGAACATCTTATAATCCACAAATTCCTAAAAATTTCAACACCGACGAATAATTAGAAAACATAAAAACATACCCTGCTCGGTAAGGATGTCATCCACCACCTTGGCAACCTGTTTCCCAGTGACAGTAAACATGAATCAAACATTGCCCAACACAAGCAAACAGAAAAACCTATAACTCCATAGCCCGGCAGCTATAAACTGGAGCGACATGAACTCAATATTAAATAAGAATCTGAATGCCAACCTTGTTGAAATGTTCATACTGCCTATTGCCAAGCCCAAACACTCCGTACTGAAGGTTCTGAAGCCACTCCCCTCTCTCCTTCCCCTGAATCCACAATCACACATTAAGAAACGAAAAAGATAACCATCAAATCTAGCTCTTGATAACCCAGAGTTATAATCCTTCCACCCAAAAAAAAAAAAAAATGACATATCCAAGTTTACCTCTGAAAACCATTTATAGAACCTGGCCGCATTGTCGGTCGGTTCACCATCTCCATATCTACACATCCACAATTTACCAAATCGATTAACCACATGAATTTTTTTTCTAAATAAAATAAAATAAACATTACAGCATAGAAACTTACGTGGCCAAGAAGAAGAAAGCCAAGCCCTCTTTCTTCATTTTCTCCTCGTACTCTTCGTCGTCGGCCGCATAATCGTCCTACAAAGTCGATTACCAGACTTTCAACAACGAAGAAACGAAATTCAATTCCACATAAAAGTCAACCATACATCCACAAATACATACCAGATCAACTACTTTAAACGTCGCCTTCTCGTACCGCACTTTCGCCTCCTCGGCTAATGCCTAAATCGAGTCAATCAAGATAAAGCAACCATAAGCTCAAAGCCTCACACATACATGCACGTGTATGTATACATAGAAATGAAATTATGTATCCATGTAGAGGCGAACCTTTGCGAATCCTTCGGCAGTACCGGTCTGCGTGCCGAAGAAGATGGTGACCTTCTTTGAGCCATCGTCAACTTCCACCTCCGGCGCTTTAACGATCAACGGCTTGAGAGGCTCCACGGCTTTTGGTTTGGAACCGTTGGATCTCCGCCAAATCAAGACGATGACGCAGCCGATGAGGACCGCAATGGAAGTGGTCAAAATCATTACAATCTCACGGTTCTCGAAGATAAGGGAAGCCACCTCGTTTGCGGAGTCGGAAGACACGTTGGAGGGGTCCACTTTGCCCTTGATGATTGCCGACATGAGATCCAACGGCGAGCTGGACGACGATTGCATAGTTGTGAAAGACGGAGAACGCCGGCGAAGGAAACGATTGCAGCAGGTAAATTGGAAGAAGCGTAAGGAGGGAAATGAAGAGAGCCTCTCAGCTTGGGTAGTTGGTGGGTGCGAAGTAGTTGAAGAGAGACACCCTGAGAGAGAAAGGGGCGGGGTAGGAAGGGGTTATATTGTGGAGGGAGGGAGAAAGTGCGCGAGCGTGCGACGAACCTCAACCAAACCAACGCCCACCAAACCAGACTAGTCAAACCCACCTAACACCCATGTTAACCATGGTTAACACCCTGGGTCAGCTTGCATTTTTCCCTTTCCTTTTTTTTTTCTTTTAAGCCGTGGCTGAATGAATGCGACAGATTTTTTATTTTTTGCGCGCTAAATATAACGCAAAACAGAAATTGGAAAGGATAATTGGAGTTCCGAAAATGCCATTTTCCGACTTTTTCACGAAAAGGTGGCGAGGAGGAAGGAAGGAAAAAAAAACTGCCCTCGTGTGCTTCGCTCTTCCACAGTCCACACCAACCATTTTTAGTCTCTCCCTAGAAGTTTTTCTTAGAGTTTGGTTAAATTTAGAAAACTAAACTTCTTTTTTACTTTTCTATTTAGATAAATTATACAACAACTTTCATTACTCTTTTTCTTTATGCTATTTAATTTTTTTTTCAAATAAATATTAAAAAAATTATATTAAATTAATATTAATATAAGTAAAAGTGCTATCTTACATGCCCTTGCTTGGTTTAATCTAAGATAACACTTTTAATTCTTTGGTGTTCCTTTGGTAGGAAGTATGTTTGCATATGGCTTCTTTTTTTTCTTTTTCTTTTTTTTAAACATTTAACATTTAAGGAAGAAAACGAGATCGAAGACGGTTGTTAGTGCGTTAACACTTGAATTATGTGAATCGTGAATCGTGATTTTTGCTATAAAATGATGTCTCGTTCAATAATTTCTTTTTAGGGAGATTTTATTTTATTTTTAAAAATGTTTTAATGTGACAAAAGAAAAACGTTACTCAGCATTTTTAAGTAGCATTCTTGTCTTTTTTAAATAAATAAATATGAATATACCACGTAAACAAGAATACTAGAAAAATGCTATTTGAAATTGAGCAGCATCATTTCTCGTGACAGAAATAAAGTAATTTTAAATGTTTTGTATTCTGTATTATATTTTTTTAAAAAAAATCAAAGTGAATATTTTTAAAATTGGATTTTTTTTTTTTTTTTTTTTTTTGGCATCTGAATATGTGACCCGGGTTTTTTTTTTTAAGGTTTCACTTTCACAAGGCAACAGACGCCGGGGTACACCGCACACAAACGTTGGGCTCACAACACGACGACGTGGAAGAAGTGGAGTCACAGGAATCCCAGTGTTTCAATTCAGGTGCGCCTACGTCACGCCCCAAGTGTTTTGATTGGGCAATTTTGTGGGTTAAGACCGAGTTTACCATCCAAGCCAAAATATATTAAAAAAAAAATCAAGTTTGTGGGATTGGGATTTGCCTCGATTTTCACGTCAGTTGATTGCCGACCGTTTCTCATCCAACCGTTTGCTGGATGGGAAGACGTATCGTCCTGAAGATCTCTTTTCGGACAAAGATTCCCTTCGTTTCCCTCATAATAATTTCATGATCACATTTCTAATAATAATTTAATCCAAAAACTTTAATTAGAAGTTTTGAGAAGATTACTCAAATTCTAAAAAATCTCAATTATCCAATTTTTAATAATAATTTAATTGAAAAACTTCAATTAGAATCTTTAAACTACTACATATTTTGAGAAAATTTCTAAAGTTTTAAAAATTCTCAATTTTACCATCGTAACTTTAAACATGATTAAATGGCATTTATATCTTTGAATTTTTTATAAAATTTTAAATTTACCATTTTGGCCCATATATTTTTCTTTTAAAAAACGAAAATTAAGGGTATTTTGGTATTTTTGTCAATTTTTGTTAAAGTTGACAAATGGGGTATATTATGTCAAATTGAAAGTTTAGGAGTTAAAATTGAGAATTTTTCTCAAAACGTCTGATAGTTCAGGGTCCTTCATAAAGTTTTCCTTAATTTAATACTATATTATCCCTTGCCTATGGACAAAGAAATTAAATTGCTGTTCAAAAGGGCAAAAAAAAATCAATAATGTTGGTTGATCACGAATCGAAGAAGACAATATAGCTCTTCTAATCAGTCTATGTAAGGAAATCTGGTGAAGATAATAAGCCTAATTAATAATTTAAACTTGTTTATCATGCTGACATGTAAGTTGAAACTGGGATTGGTAGAAAGAGTTGTTGGGGCAGTGGAGAGAACAGCTATTCCTTGGATTGTCAATGCACTTATTCGTTCTCTCCTTTTCTGTATACTTATCATACCACGTTTTTTAGTGAAGAAAATTATGATACCACCAACTTACAAATTACGTGAGGATATTCTTTTTCTTTTCTTTTTTTAATTCAATTATCACTTTTATTATTGAACGCTAAGGAGTTACAATTTTTTTTAAAGAGAAAACTTCACAAAATTCTCATGAACTTTATCAAGTTCTCCCAAAATGAGGGAGAAACAGAGCAAACTCTTCTATGCGGATGAAGAACAGAGCAACCAATTTGGAATGTTTAGTATGCGGGAGAGATTGAACAAGAACCAAAAGAGAATCAATTAAATATCTTCTTTGATTAATTAATCTCGAGCTACAATAAGAATGAAGTGTACTTTATACACTGGTTACATTGAGCTTCGAGTTAACATAATGATAACAAGAAGAATAACTAGCGGTTTAAACTAAGTCAATACAATTGCATTAACAACTTGAACTATATTTACAACTGAAAAATATTAGTTAGCTATGTACACGTGTGTGCAGCTCTTCGTGTCTTTGACTTGCTAATAAACTTCTACGCCTTTTAAAAGTATCTTTAAAGTTCAAAAGCTCTCAATTAAGGTTATCAAACTTTCAATTTCTTTCAATGAAAAAATACTTTTTTGCCCCTTATCAATGGTGTAACAACTTTATTTCCGTTTTTTACGAAAGTTTGACGAAGATACAATCTCTGTTTTTAGCCATTATCTAAATACCATCTTTGACACAAAATGAAACTGAGGGGGGAAAAAATAAAGTTGTTAAACCACATGGGGTCAAATGTATTTAACCCTTCTTTTAATTACCCTATTCCGGTAGAATTTTTCGTTAAATCTTATTAAAATTTTCAAAATATCTTTATTTTTTTATTAGAAAAAAAAATGAAATAAAAAATTATAAAGATTCATGTGTTTATTTTATTTAAAAAAAAAACATCTTTTCAATATACAAGGTGAACTGGATGATGTTCTTGTTGCTTAAGCATTGCCTCTTCTTGAACAAGCATATTGACCACTTCATTTACATTTCACTTATCCTTAATAATTTTGTAATGAATTAAAATAGCCCATACTGAGGAGGAAAGGAATTCAGTATAATTTGCATGAAAAGAACTCGTCCACATTCAACCCAAGAGCTTTTAGTTTAGCAGCTAGATTTTTCATTTCAAGGATCTCCTCATGCGTCAAATTCATAGTAGTAAGTTCAGCCATCAATGTCACAACAAGAGACTTTTAGCTGAACGTAAACGTTCTTCCATAGTTAGGAAGCATTAACTTAATATTATTCGCTATGCTCATTCGCATAAACATAATGCTCAATCTATCAAGACTTGTATACAATATTTTCTTTTGCACTGACTGAATCAATAATAGCAGACAATTTCTCGGTAGGAAGTACCGAATCAAGATCTAGAACACCAAGGTGAGACTAAACTTGTTCAAACCAGTTTGAGAAATTCGTTCCATTAAGAATTACAACAAATGAAGCATACAAATGTAGCGAAATAGGATTGACACTTCAATTAAATAAATGCTCACTACATTAATTATTTGAGTTAACACACGTCAAATAATATTCTAAACAATAGGCCCATAGGGTACTATTTTAACTCACATTTGGTTGAAAGTTACGATATACTAAAATTTAATCATTATGGTGATTCCCTTTCATATGTAGGAATAATTAATAATGCATCCGTAATTTGGTAGGTCAATTACCTTTGAGTATCTGGCTCCAAGTCTCAATTAAGGATGCACACTAATTATCATATTTCAGTATATCAATCACTTGAAAGGTAGTACACATTTGGGCCAATCCAAAATATTCATGTAATTAAAAAACCATAAAAATTTTGCAATGTCATTATCTCAATACATGGGATATGGATATTAAGTTTTAAATATATGACTTGAAATCTATTAATCTTTCTAGTTGGGTCACTTTGGTGATTACCAAATTATTTTATAATATAAATTTCAATTCGAAATAATGACAATGCAAAGCTGAAATTATAAAGCTAGACTCCAACTACACTAAAGGGGGATGAATAGATGTTTATAAAAAATAATGCGAAATTAAAACTAAGAAGCATGCAACAATCAATCACCGAAAATCATCAAAGCAATAAACAACAGACACACGAATTTTGGTGACAAAGTAGAAACCTTTGAAGAACTCTTCAAAAGGAAAAAACCATTCAATCATGTACTATAGAAAAATGAGAAATTACAAGTTGTTCACATTTACAAAACCTTTGAAGTTGAAACAAACTTGTTTAGACAAGCAGTGGCGGAGCTAGGATTTTGGTTCAGATGGGTCAAGATTAAAAAATAAAATTGAACAAAAATTTATTAAAATATTAAAAAAAATATAGTTAACAAAATTAATTAATTATTGTTTAAAACATATAAATGTAAATTATAATTTATTTTTGCTTTTTATATTCATAAACAATTAATCTATATTGACCAATCTAAATATAAATTTGTAATTAGACATTTTTTATTCAATAGTAAATTAGCGTGAAAAATTGATTACATACCTCTTAGAAAAAAATAATTAAACACTTTATTTGGATTTTTTAATGGCTTAAAGAAGAGAAATTTGGCTAATTGAATTTGAATTTGCAAATCACAAATTTGAAGTCACCAAATCGCAACACAGTTTGGCGATCGCAACACAGTTTATGACTTTAGGTTTTACTTTATATATATGTGTGTGTGTGCGTGCGTGTGTGTGTGAATCAAATGCCAGAACCTCTAACAGGCTTGTGTGTGTGTGTGTGAAAATCAAATGCCAAAACCTCTGACAAGCTTGTGTGTGTGAGTGTGTGTGTGTGTGTGTGAAAATCAAATGCCAAAACCTCTGACAAGCTTGTGTGTGTGAGTGTGTGTGTGTGTGTGAATCAAATGCCAGAACCTCTAACAGGCTTATTTGTGTGTGTGTGAAAATCAAATGCCAGAACCTCTGACAGGCTTGTGTGTGTGTGTGTGTGAATCAAATGCCAAAACCTCTGAGAATCAAATGCCATAACCTCTAACAGGCTTGTGTGTGTGTGTGAATCAAATGCCAGAACCTCTGACAGGCTTGTGTGTGTGTGTGAATCAAATGCCAAAACCTCTGATAGGCTTCTTGATTGTTGATGAAGAATGGCTTCTGAAATCATAGCAACACTCTAAGAGAAAATAATTCTGGAGCTCTAAATACTAATAATTATCTCTTAGCACAATATAGAATTTGCTCCCTTGGTTACTTAGAAAAATCTTGCTCAGAAGAGCCATATAGTATTGTGTGTTGCTAGAACATCTGACAGGCTTGTGTGTGTGAATCAAATGCCAGAACCTCTGACAAGCTTGTGTGTGTGTGTGAATTAAATGCCAGAACCTCTGACAGGCTACTTGATTGTTGATAAAGAATAGCTTCTGAAATCATAGCAACACTTTAAGAAAAAATAATTCTGAAGCTTTGAATACTAATAATTATCTCTTAGCACAATATAGAATTTGCTCCCTTAATTGCTTAGAAAAATCGTGCTCAGAAGAGCCATATATATAGGCAACTAAGAATTAGATTTCCTAATTGAATTAAAAAACCTTAATTTGGAAATTCCAAGCGGTGGTGTTCGGACATTGCGTTCTCCCGTTCGAATGGACCTAGGGTTTTTAAGAAATCCAAGTTGAAATTGGAAACCTTAACACCGCTATCGCACATTGTCGTTCCGACGGTCTTGTCTACTGTTTGAATGCGGCAAGGTTAAACACCATCCTAAAGTCCCTCGTTCGAACCACCATGGAACGGCCTAGCGAACGAAGCTCTCTAGATTCACTATGTGCATTACCCAATCGGATGGCCCATCAAACATATAGCGAATGAAGTTCTTAGGTTTTACTATGGACTGCACTCGTTCAAATGGCCCTTCGAACGAGTGCAGTCTTCTTTATACTTCATCTGTTCGGATGCCTTGCAAATGCTCCAACGAACGAGGCTCTCTGGAAATAGTACCGAGGCTTGTTGTTCGAACCACACTGAACATGCTTGCAACCAAAGCTTCAAACGAAGAAGAATTATAAAGTTTGAGCATCGAATTAGCCAATATAAATAACTAACAAAAGTGAATAGTCATAATATGCCTTTAACATTGATTGACATAAATATTTATGTATATAAATAACAAAATAACACATGAAATAAAACAATCAATGTTTTAAAGACAAAACTGTTAGTGAGAAAACATTGATTTCGATTATTTAAAGCAACAACAAATTTGAAGCAATGAATCTTGCGAATAGTAAATATGTTTATAACTTGCACTATAAGATATTTGTAAACTGTGCACTAAGATTTTTCCACAATAAAATAAAGAACTCGATGAATCATATGATAATAAAGATATACATGTGTACACAATAAACACTATATTGTTCATATGTATATAATAAAGACCGAATCCGCTTTTATTGCACATAATGGCACAAGTTCATGCTTTTAATGATGCATATGTTCTATAATTATACACTTCATGCAAGCCATCGTTATATATTAAAATCATTGGGTAATTTCACTTAGCCCCCCTAAAAATGTCACGCATTTTGCAAGCATCTCTCCAAACTTGAAAAACTCTCACTTTGATGTATCGATCTTTTGATTTTTTTCCAATTATCCCCCTCCATTAGGATTTAATAAAAAATCCTAACGGAAGGGTGTGAAATTCATAAAATGGCCTCATTTATTTATTAAAAAAAGAATTAGAAAAATCCCATGACCCGTGGGTTCACCGTTGGATCTAACCCACCCACCTAGTGACCCATGGGTCATATTATTATTATTCTTATATATTAAAAAAAAATAAAAGTGACCATTGAACGGCGGGTCACTTGGTAACCCACGACAAAGTGACCCATAGGAGGGTCATTTGTGACCTGCTGTGGGTAGGGCTAGGCAAAAACCCACCCAACCACGCCCAGCCCGCCCCGATCAGCCCACCCGCTTGATTTTAAGTGTATTTTTGGTGGGGTGGGTGCAACGGCGGCGGGCGGGTCGCAAGTTTTGAAAATTTTTCCTTGTGGGTACCAGCCCGCCAACTTACCCAATAAGTATGCATAAAACCCTAACCCTATTTTTTTTTTCTTGTGCCGTTTCTCACTTTCTCCTCTCTCTCGTCTCTCACGCTTCTATCTCTCTTGCTCTCTCTCCATCTCTTGTCTGCTTCTCTCTTCGTCTACGCCGCCGCTCAACATCCTCCGGCCACGGGCTACTGCGCCACTCCCATCTCTAGACCAGGATCCAGGTTTTTTTCTCTCTCTCAAGAGATCTCAAGTTTTTGGTTCAGATTTCAAATTTTTTTCTCCCTCGTCCAGATTTAATTCCAAGTTCTTTGGTTTAGGTTTGATTCAAGGGTTTTGATGTAGGTTGTGTAACTTGTGTTTGTTTAGGAGGTGAAGAAACCTGCAGAAGAGATGAAACGAAATAGAGAGAAAGAAAGAAGAGAAGCCGGCGGAGGAAAGAAATGAGAGGATCTGAGGAATAGAGAACCCAACCCGCACAACCTGCCCCGGTCTACCCCGCCCCGCAACACCTGAAGCCGCGCGGATTTTCTTCATTGTGCTCGGGTGGCGGGTTGGAATGTCCAGAACCCGCACTGTGCGGGGCGGGTGAGAAAAATGGTGATACCCGCCCCGACCCGACCCGTGCCCACCCCTAGCCGTGGGTCACCGAGGTGAACCACAATGGGTCACTTTTTTTCTTTTCTTTGTTTAATATAATAATGATAATAATAATTTTTTATTTGTAAATAAGGGTAAATTTGGAATGTTAAAAAAATTTTAGGGGTATAAAGGTCTTTTTACCCCTTCTACCGTTTGATTTAACTACAATCTCTAACGGAAGTGGGGTAATTGAAAAAAATCAAAAGATCAATACACCAAAGTGAGTTTTTAAAGTTTGGAGGGGTATTTAGAAAAAGCATAACATTTGATGGGGTTAAGTGAAGTTAGCCTTAAATTCATATTCATATATGTCAAACAAGTATGCAAGATGGCCTCTAAATAAATTAGCAAGCTGGTAAAATATGCATTATATTCCACAACAATAGCAAACTATTACCAGCAAGTGCAATTCATGTAAGTCATGTAGTTCTAAAAAAAATAAATAAATAAATAAAGAAAAAAGAAAGTGCAATTCGTGTAAAAGGGTCCTAATTCTTTATTGTTCATACAATAACTTTGTTAGAAATCATAACCTAAAAGAGATCACCAATATGCTTATATATTGGAACTTTACTATAACAATGTTATTAATTAGTCACATACCATAATTATGAAAATGAGTGTACGTGACATGCATAAATAAACACAAATTTCAAATCCAATGTACTATAATTATAGAAACCTCAACTTAGCATCTAGTCATTTTGTTTTTGCATAAACAAGTGACAAATACAAAACATCACATCACATTCGTATGGGCAAAAATAAATTAAATAGATACGAATTTGATTAAAAGGTTAACTATATATATTTAACATATTTCTAATAGAAAATCATGAAAATTATATAACATGTAAACAAAAATTGACATAACATAACTTCCAAGATCGTAACTATCATGAATTTCACTATAAATTGATAAAAAGAAACATACCAGAATTCATTGCTTCTTTAATTATTTTTTGAAAGCTTAAATATCATAAATCGATTTCTCTCGCTTGACCCACTTGAGATACACAAAAATGATGAAAATTGCTTATAGTTATAGGGATCCAGATCCCCTCCCATTAGTAAGAAATATGAGATCCTCATATTCCTAATCTCAGCCCTTAGATGAATCTAAGGGTCCAAAATATCTCAATATCAAAAACCAAAAATAAACACAACCACACAGAATTATATATCAAATTTGAATTTAAAAAATAATTAATTAATTTTTAAAAAAATGATAAAAACCAGAGGGGTGGCTCCGCCCATCTGGAGGCAGCGCATGGCCACCCCCATCGTGCCTGTAGGGTCCACAGCACCTTAGACTACTGGGGCATGGCTGTACACTGCTCTGAGCAGCTGGGTCGCTACGGCCCCATGGTCGTCGGGGCCGTCCTCCCCTGGGGCGAGCCTCTAAAGTTTTTTTTTTTTTTTTCATTTTGTTTAAAAATAATTAATTAATTAATTTTTTAATTCAAATTTGATATATAATCCAGTGTGGTTGTATTTATTTTTAGGTTTTGATATTGGAATGTCTTAGACCCTTAGATTCATCTAAGGGTTGAGATTAGGAATACGAGGGTCTCATATTTCTACCCTATAAATATTATTTATAGGGTAGAAAGAGGACTAGTTTCTTTATTCACCATTAATTGTACTTCACATCAAAGTAAGAGTTAAATAAAAAACAACTTCTCTTAATTACTTAAGCATGTTTGGGAGTGCGTTTCTAAAGAAATAATCTGCGTTTTTAAACCAAATCGCAATTTTGGAGTGTTTGAGATTGCGATTTTAAAAACGCAAATTTTAAAATAGTGAAAAAATCCTGTGCGATTTTAACATGTTTTACCAAACGCTTATACGATTTTAAAAAGTGGCGATTTTAAAAACGCAATTTTTAAAATCGCATTTATTGAAATCGCATTCCCAAAATCAACAATTTATTAAGGATTAGGATTAAACAACCTCATAACTTTAAAGTCTAAGATCCACAGCCGATTAAGCTACTTCTTAAAGATATCATGATTTTAGAATTATTGAAAGGATAAATCTTCTTCATTTTTTCTTCTTTCTATCAAAAGTATTATAGGAACGTGTTATTTTGCTGATGTTTTGCATGCCCAAAGTTCAAACACAACCAAATAAGAGAGTGCCGTTGTCAAAAGCATTATAGGAAAATGTTCATTTTGTTAAAGCCACGTTGTCAAATTATACGCATAACACCAAGTTGAAAGTACTGTATAGGTTGTTAGATTACTTTTCATTAAGAAACAAATGTTTGATTTAATGGTGTATTAGGTCATGTTTGAAAGTGGAATTGTCAAAGGCTCCAAAATGTTTATTCATGCAAACAGTGAAAGTCAATTATTGTGTTGACCATCTGCTTGGATTGACCATTCCATTACCTTCATTTTCTCTTGTGAATCACATGGTCTTCTTCTATTTTTTCTTGGGTTAAGGAACACCTCTTATTATCTCCCAATTATTTTATTATGCTCGTGTGACATTCTCAATTCACCAGAATCAACCCTCGTTAAAAGATAAAAAAAAATATTGATAAATTAACAATTCCACATTAACATAGTAAAATAATAATAAAATAATTGTATGGTAAAAAATAAATATTCAAACTTATTTTATGTTCACAAACGATTCATTTATTTATTAAATCGAGATTAAATCGATTTTTTACTAACCGGTCCCAGTGGCCCGGCTCCTTTAACAGGCTGACCACAGATAGGTCATCTTTTTGCAACAAATCAAGCTTTATTACAATAGGCCTTACTCATCCTGCCTAGTCTGAAGGAGGATTTTAGAACCAAAAGCCAAGCCATGTAAGTACTATATATATATATCAAATGATCATGTTAATATTAAAGATAATAAATCAACCCATCGTCCAGGAGGAAGAGTTCCTCTAATTCTATGAATTTTTCTATAATACTCTTTTCTTGCATGATATTCAAGAAAATTTTGGATTGCCTAATATCCCACCAATTAGTAACCCAAGATGTCAGACTTTTAGTAAATGAGAGAGATATACCGGGGCAAAAATCCTATAGATGCAAGATATAGAAGGGGAATGAATACTTTTTTTTTTTGGCCATTTTTTCGTCTTTGAATTTTTAATGAACTCGCCTTATTCTCATTTGTCGACTCCATATGATATTAACTAATATTCATATCAAGAATTTCAAATATATATATAACGGAAATCTTTGCGATTTCATTGATAAAAAGATCAAAACCAAGCATAAAACTCTGAAAAATCATAATCCAATGTTATGAGATTACAAAGTTATAAATACAATTACAGTTCTTACAATTGAGCATTATTTATGATCTCAACTTTTATGCTAACATGTACAACTGCAGTTTTGGAACAGATCTGCTTTCAAGCAGACTAGATCTAAGACATAGATAGCCATATTCCCAACCTTTATTTTCCTGGCATATTAAGTCTAGGGCAAAGATCAAGAAATAAATTCAATAGCATAATCAAGAAATATGACCATTATTGTTTTTCATTTTTTTTCTCACATAAATTTCTTTAAATAACTCTTATAATAAGAATATTGATGTATACATATAGCTCATGCTCTCTCAACGAGACAAAAATTAGCCATAAATCAGTTTAATATATTGTCATATGTCTCTTAACATGTAAGAAACACATATTTTTTTAATAACATATAATTTTCACGTATTTTTTTTATTAGCGTTAATAAAAAATAAAAAAAACATATACTTTTCACATACTTTATGAACACATATTACTTTATTTGACTAATTTGTAACTAATTACTGTGGCTCTCAACATATAAAGAGAGAAATAGTGATCAAAATCCTCTATTTATACACACTTATTCATTATTAATTAAAGGCATGCATTTTCTTCCAACAACCAACAACTTCTTTCCTCGATAATTGAAACCTTTAATGCAGCATTTTAAAGAACTATTGTTTTCCTGCCTACCCATCTGTCAAGCAGTTGGAGAGAATTTTCTAACTGTGATTCTTCATGCTAAAAAACCATGTTTTTGTTACTATATATATATATATAAGAGAAAGGCTATTTTTATAATATATAATCAGATGCTTCACATGCTTGCATTTTCATTTATAATTTCTCTCATATTAATATTGTATTTCAACTCTCACCAATTCAGCTACCGATAATAACCATAATTATTCATTCCAATTAAATGACAACCACCAATAACTATAGTTATGTCATCATCTCGCTCATATTTATAATTCCATATGGACCACCAACAATAACAATAGAGTAATGATACCTATCATTATTTTATGTGATTTTTATATTTATTATTGAATCAAAATTTAATAGTAATTTATTTCAAATTCAATAATAATTTTAAACATCCCATTAATTTTTAGAGAATAAAAAAAATAAAATAATAGCATATAACATTACTCGTAACAATAACCCGGACGAGTATCCTGAATTTCTTAATGACATTGTATTTGATTTATTATAAATGAATGAATGATAGCTGTAATAGCTGTAAAATTCTTTATTTGATAAAAAAAATTTTGGAAAAACTTCATATACCCCCTCTTTTATTTTTTATTTTTTGAAATCCATATATCCCCTCATTATGTAAGAGAGAGGCTGCCAGGAGGCCCCAAAGGAATTAGCAACATTCCCAGCATATTTAAACACCGAGAAAACATCTCGCATTCTCGCTCTCTTGTGAGCTCCCTCTTTCTCTCCTTTTGGTGAGACTTTTCTCAAAGACTTTGTCTTTCTTTTTCTGCTTGTTTCAAGGGTTTGGTTCCTGTCTTCTTCACTGTCTTCTACTACTTTGTGGTCTCTGTTCTAGCTGGGTTTCTTACTATGGCCGATATCCCAATCTCTCAAGATGCTCTTCAAGTGCTTTCAATTGGAATTAATTCAGTACAAGTAATGAAATGCTAGTTTTTTTCTTTCTTTCTTTCTTTTTTATTTTTCCTTAATTTTTAAATAAGCAAAAAAGGGCAAAAGGATATTGGCCATTAATTACTTTAAATCAAACAGAAAATGGACGACGTAAAATATCTATTGACAATGATAATCTCAAATTCAATAACGATTTTAAAAATCACATCATATCATATTTAGAATGATTCAAGAAAGACTTTAATTCTCTTTCTAGTTTCTAGCTTCTATCATATTGTGCAATGCTTAAATATTTAATTTTAAATGTAGGTAATTGACATCGAACTCAAAACCTGTATATAATATTATATTAAATTACCACTTGTCCTTTACATAAATAGATAAATTTAACCATCTCAAACTATCGTAGATGATGCAGCAAGTTCTTAAGGTAAAGCCAGGGATATTTCAATTCTGACTCTGATGTTCGGACCTCCGACGTCGTTTTTTGCCATTAACTCCGGCCGGTGCCGATTGATGCAGGGATGGTCCAAGACGCCATTAGCAAGAAGGTAAAATAGTTGTTGGAACCACACTACACGTGGCTTGATTACAAGACAACAACAAAATTACAAAGCAAAACACCCCAAACCGCGTGGTAAATAGTTGATACGGGGTATAACGGTCGTTTTATTCAAAATGGGTTAATTAAAGAAGAAAAACTCTATGAAGACATATATGTCTTAACCGTTTCCTAATAAAAAATTAAAATAAAACCAAAAACATGATCTCATAAGTTAAAGACAAAAGGTGTTTACTTTTTAAAATAAACTTTGATGTGAGAGATACGTTTCTAAATGAAGTGATCGACAATGATATGTAGGGACTCAAATCTACTTGAATAATTTGTTTTCGATTTTTTTTTAAAATTTATTTATTTATTTAAAGTTTTGACGTTCATGTGAAGTGGGTCTGTTGCAATGATTTTGAGAAAATAACAGAGAATGAACCAAATTATCTAAAATTATTTGTCTCTATTTTATTTTTATTTCCATAATTCTCTTTATTTTTCTATTTGTTTATATTTTCTTTGATCGAAAGTAGTCGAATTCTTTATAATAAGTAATTCTTTATAAGAAGTAATTTACACAATTTTTTCACACTTATAGTTGGCTTTTAAAACCACCATTGAGTATGACCAAAAAAAAAAAGAAGTTAGGCGTCAATATTTTTTTTTTTTTTTCCATATTTAATCAATCTCATCTTACAAATCAATCATTAAATTTGTGTGGTGGACCCTTCAAATCTAATGATTGATTTATTTAATTTGTAGAAGAATATGGGTTAAATATGTGAAACTTATTGACCCATAGCATTTCTAAAAAAAAAAAGAAAAAAAAAAGATGAATATTAGGCTTACAAAAAAATCTTTTACAAATTAATGTAGCATAACATAATTGGAAATGAAATAAATTTAAATTTTGAGAAATCCAAATATATTGTGTCACATCAGTTTGTAAATTTTTTAAAAAAAATTTATTTGTAAACCCAACATTATCTTAAAAAAATTGTATAAAAGTTGATTAGTGTCCAAGGATAGGGAGCACTCTTGGCTATGTTTGCCAAGAGGCTGGGCTCGACCAAGACCTCAATCCCAAAAAAAAAAAAAAAAATGTCTTATACATTCACGTCAAAATTCACTTCAACATTTCTAAATTTTATATCACATCAATTATTTTTTTTATTATTATTATTCAAATAAAAAAATCACTACAAAACAAATTTTTTACATATTTTCATACAATATATATATATATTCATTTTTTCCAACAAAACATTTTCACTAAAACAAAAAAAAAAAACACATTCCTAGTCAAACAAAAAAAATAGCACTACAGATCAGACCGGCCCGGTCCAGCCTCTTGGAAAACATAGCCGAAAGAGGCGGCCAAATTGACCGCCAGCAAGGCATTTCCATTGAGGTCATTGATGACTGCTGAAGCAACAGCGAAGAGAAGTCAAATGGCCACGTCAAAGTTGACATTTAGGGAGCCAAAGTGGCGACCAGTCCTCTCAGCAAGCAGAAATTTCATTGAGAGGAATGCCCAACTGCAAATGGAGGTGAATTAAGTAAGGCCTTCAACCAGAACAGCAATGGGGAGAGAGCTGAACACGTAAGTGTTTAATGGCCATTTGGTGGGATGCACATGCTAATTAGCCTCTTTCCTTATAAGCCATGTTTTATTTTAATGTTTTTTCGGTGCAACTGTTTCACCATTATCTCATAAAATAATAATAATAATAATAATAAAATAAATTTTTTTTTTTTTAAAAAAAAAGAGAGGAACACAAAAAAGACCACTCCAAAAAGACTTCACTCGGTGACATTTTCACTTATGTGAAAATGTAGAGTCATTTTACTTTTAAATTGGTGGTTTCGATTATTTTACCTATGATGTCAAACATTGTGTTGCCAGAAGTTTGGCGTGCCTGATTTTAAGAATATAATTGCTAAAAAAAATGAAAATGAAAAAAGAAAAAAAAAAAAAAAAAACCACTCCAGAAGGACTTCACTCGGTGACATTTTCGCTTATGTGAAAATGTAGTCATTTTACTTTTAAATCGGTGGTTTCAATTATTTTACCCAAATGATAGTAACATTGTGAAGAGATTCTGACCATTAATTAGATAAAGGATCTGTTCCGTTTAACAGTCTACTAAATAGATTACTCATTTATTTTAATACAAGAAAACCGGAGTTAATGCTCACAATCTTTTGAAACATAAGGGATGTGATATTAAGTATTGAAGTTGCTTGATGAACATTATACGCCAAAAAGAAGAAAAGGGGTAAGCAAGACAGCCACCGGCCCACCAAGAACACTTAAATGAGTTACGATAGCACCCTTTAAACAATAAATTGCCGGTCTCATTTGGTGGCCAGTGGCCACAGTAGGTAATGGGGAACCATCTCCAATTTCCTCTCTTGAAATATGAACTTCACTTTTTGACTTTTCTTTTAATAGAAAGAAAACAGCCACTGACTAAGAGTTAAGTTAAAAATATATTTATTTATTTAGCCTTTAAAAAAAAAAAAAAAAAAAAAACTTTTATAGATTAATTATGAAGGAGATGACATTTGAAAGGTGTTTGATATTAGAACATACTTCAGTTTCTATTTTCTATTTGAATTTTTTAAATGCTTTGTTGTAAGTTTGGATTTTGTAATTGTTCTTCTAAACATTTTATAATAAATTTCTTGTTTTAAGACATTTACTTGTTCGTTTTTTCTGTGTATTTTTGTGCTATCTTTCCTTTTTTCTAATTAAAAAAAAAAAAGGTAGAATAGAGCGACCAACTAATATGACTATAGTAGCACTTACCCGCTAGGAACTAATGACAAGAGCCTAAACAATGGGAAACCACATGCCCTCTCTTAAACGTATGACTCAAAATGGTTAATACTAATTAGGCAAGCTAGTGTGGAGATTCTTATTGACCAACGCTCTAATACGTGACCACTAACCAATCACTTAAAAAAAATTGAGGCCACTAAACCACCACCACTAATAATTGTTATCTTTCCCTTTTGTTATAACATTTGATATTTTTTGCAATTGAGTAATCACATATTAAGTTTATATCTCTGATATGGAGCGGTGAATTGGAAGTAACTTTTTTATCTAAATTTTACACTACTTATTTGTTCTTGCAGAACTTGGATTGGATAAATTAGTGTTTGAAATTGTGTTCCTAAAATTACTCTTCGTGCCCTATTTTAATCAAAATAAATCTCGTTTTGAAACATATTTTATTAAAGAGAAGCGCATCTAAAATTTCCTAACTAATTTTAAGTTTCAATCCATTCGCAGAAGATTTTTCCTCTACTTAGATGGCATAATTCCTTCTTAGATACAATTCATATCAGAACCTAGTTTTAAAAAAAGATATTCAGTGTCTATTACAATTCTTATTTCTGTAAATCATTTTTTTTTAATTTATTCTTCTAATTAGAATCAGTTTTGAAAATTAATATCCATTTCTATAATTGTGAATTAGAATCTTGGGAGGAAAAAAATTTAAAAAAAAAACTTTGTAAAAGAGGTTAAAGGGGAAAGAAAAGAGAAATGCTATACACAAATTTTATGTCATTTTACTGATGTGACGTTGCAAATCAATCCTTACTAAAAATAAAAACAAAAAATCTAAACATTGATTTACAATGCCAGCAAAGTGAGATAAAAGTGTGGAATAAAAATATGGTTATACCGTAGCTCCAAAGAAAATGATGATAGAAAAGAACCCACATGCGCGAGCTTCTGTCATGAGAATATTCCATTTTCCTTACAACCAGGCTGCAACCACTGTAATAAAGATACTT
Organism: Corylus avellana; assembly: GCF_901000735.1. Lineage (NCBI taxonomy): Eukaryota > Viridiplantae > Streptophyta > Magnoliopsida > Fagales > Betulaceae > Corylus > Corylus avellana. The sequence goes on along the minus strand of NC_081548.1, from coordinate 17,590,550 downwards.
CACATAGATAGAGGAAATAGAATCACATGTATAAGTTTGATTTCACTAAGATATTACAGGATGAAGCTAATTTGATTATAGATCTTGTAAGCATACAAGGGAAAGCTACATACTATTACATTAACATCACAGCTGAAAACAAGGGCTTCTAGGTTTTACAGACAAAAGGATAGGATCAATGTGTACACTCTGCTCAGAATAAGTCTACAAAATTACAAGCTTGCTACCTGCAATTCGTCTCCGCATAAAAGCTTACTTCAATTCCTGGCATGACCCGAAACTTTGCCATACTAGTTAATTTCTTACCACCTGAACATCAGATAAGCACGTCAGACCAACATTACTAAAATTGTGGCTATTATGGTTGACACCACAAACTTCACTTTACATAATCTTATTCTTTCTTTTTAGAAGGAAACCCTAAGCTCCCAAGGAACTCTAATTATCTAAGAAAAAGATTTCAATTAAATAATAACAAACAGAGGGATATAAATCCGTCGTCATATAAGAAGCCTGCATCAAACACATGGGGTGGGAAGAGCGTTTTGTGGGGAGAGGGGAGGAGTAGATGGACAAACTTTCAGGGAAACCTTGAAAATTGTGGTTGCTGCTCTCTAACTTGATCCGATATATACCTAGATTGGGTACAATACCTAAAAGGTGCACATCCATTGACAATCAAGTTATTGGTAAGTAGCCCTCTAGCTTCATAATTTTCATTCTAATTGATGAGCTTAATCCCCTTAGACGAAGTACCACCTTATTAAATTTTTTAGTGCATTTTCTTATTTGGATATGAACAAAAAAAGAAAAAAAGAAAAGAAGTTTCAAACTTTTTATGTCCTTGACTAGTAAAAAGAGATATTTGTATTCGAAAGAGAAATATACTTTTGTTTTAAATAAGCAATTGGCCTAAAGGGAAGGGGGAAGGGGGAAGGGTCGAAAGAAAAACGTACTTAAAATATAATGATGGCTCAAACTCGTAACACCTATAGAATAAATGGAATCTCTTTTTTGGCACAAACTCTTAGCATCATATCCCGGGTTTCCTTTAAGTGGTCTTAGGAAACAAACCATTCAGCATCTCAGTATTTGTTTTCATATCATATGGTACTGATACACACTGAATATCATTAAAATTTGGGCACCGCTTTCAAATTTCAAGTCAAAACGCTTGAAGAAAACAATTGACAACATTTCTTAGATCTTAGGAAATGGTTCATTTTAAGTAGTGATTTCAAATCCAGAAAAGACCAAACATCAACATCCCTAGCACAGTGGACTCCAGACTTCCACAATATCCTCAATATTATCCCATCAATTCACACAAATATAAGAGTGTTCATGACATTAATTTCAATGAGTACGTTTCTAGCATCTAAGCCAAATTCCATAAGCTCCGAAAAGAACCAAGAACTAATTACCATAAGAAACTTTCACCAATATATACCTAGTCTCAGTTTTACAAGATCCATTGCTGGAGTCCAAATGACAAGAATAAGAAATATGATCGATAGAAAGAATTGTACCTCAGCTGGTGATGAAATGATAGAATCCCTGTCAAAATTAGTATGTCCATTTAGGCATAAAGACATAAAATAATGGTACATTTTTCACCAACGGACATAAGGAATATGGGAATACCTTGGCCTCTCAGATTTAGCAAGATGTTTAGACATTATTGATGCCTGTAGTGAAGCAATTATTGTATTTCTATTAATCTTCAAACCAAAGACAATAAATAAGGGACAAATGTACTAGATTATTAGATATTTGAAATGTAACCAGTTAGATGCGAGCCATGGTTCTTATTAAATGAATTGGAAGGGAGGAATGCATTGTTTCACAGACAAATATTTTTTACAAACTCCAAATTAGAAACTTAACTCGACTGAAAAGACTATCTATCATAGCAGTTTTCTTCTTCAATGTGGAAAGCAGTAGAATACCGAGTGCACATAGATGTACTATTTTTAGGCATCATTGAACAAGTTCTCCAGAAGTTCATGGTTTACAGATCTAGATCTTCCATGCAATAACTCAAAAGAGCTAAAATCGATCAATCCCTCCTAGCATTGTGTAAAGTATTCAGAATCTCAGATGTAATTAGAAAGCTTGCTTATAAAACACGAATTATATGGTTTTCATCTATGTAAGCTATAAAATGAGCAAAGCAAGACTATAGGGATAAATTAAACAGAGAATAACTGGGTATGGACATTCAACTTAATAACATTGGTTTCACTTGGAAGGTGATCCATATCATAAAAAATTTGCAATAAGATAAGCAAGGAGCAGAAATTTTTTTTTAAAAAAAAAACACACCTGATCTAGATAACAATAAAAATAGGCAATTATTTTTAATATCCGATTGAAATAAACGGAGTGTAATACCTGCTCCTGAATTATGCTCCTCGCCTCAACAAGTTGAGCTTCAAGCTCAAGTTCTCTCTCAGTTGCTTCAGAAGTAACTTCTGCATCTTTCTGGGCATCTTGCAATTGACCCATACGCTCCTTGAAATTTCAAAGCATAAACACCAAACATGTTAAAAAATGTATTGTGCACAGGAAGCATAAGATGAACTGGTAAAGAAAGCCAAAAAGAAAAAAGAGCTACCTTTATGGAAGCCATCTTATTTCGGAGACTTTCCTCTATTTGATCTCTAGCCATGCGGAAGGGTAGGTCAAAGACATCCTGCAAGCATTAAACTCTTAAGGCTTACATGCAACACCAGCCAAAGGAAAAGAACGCGCTTGTATCATTTAGAAAATTGACATACCGTCCTCCCTCCCAATGGGGACTTTGAGGGGTCAGTTTCAACTCCTTCATTGACAGCCGGAGAATGCTTGGACAATCCATTAGGAGCATTTAAAAAATCACGCATATCCATCTGTAAGCCAATCATGCCTGCAGGAGTTAGAACCCATTGCTCTACCAACAGAAATGAAAGTTTCTTATATGGGGGGGAGGAAGAAGCTTGGGGCATTTGAAGTGAAATTTTAGGGTTCTGTTTTTATATATATAGTCTAACATGCACATGTGCAACTGTGCAAAACTGCCATGGAACGTGTACAAGCTTTTCTTTCTTTTCTTTTCTTTTCTTTTTTGTTAAGCAAATAAAAAATTGTAGAAACATTGGAATCCCTTCCCCAATAGAGTTGCATCACAATTTCAGTGGGAATACACATCCCAAAACTCAGGAAAGTTGAGGAATGCAAATACTGAGCTACCACGATAAACAATCTATCAATATAGTGAGTTTGTTGGATAATGCTTAAAGGAAAGTAGTGCACTTTGCAATATATTAGAGCATTGGAAACACATAGGGTCTAGCATATACACAAAAAATGTATCACTGAAATAAATTACTATTTTGATGATTGTTTTACTATGTATTATCTTGCAAACAAACACAAAAGCATCAAAAAATATATATTTAATGTAATAAAATTTGTAAAAGACATTTAAATATTCGGAGATGCCATTTGACTGTGTCAAAACACACATTGGTGACTGTTTACAATTCAAACCATATAATAATGACAACAAAATGTTCTCTACATTTGTATATTCATATACGTGAACAAGGATTTTGTTTTAGCAAACCTATCTTATTTTCTGATGTAGGACATGTGTGTCCCCACCCCCAAGAATAAATAGTTTACTTTTAATCATTTCCCTACTAGGAGTATATTTACTTTTCCTATTAGAATTATATTTACTTTCCCTACTAGGATTATGTTTACTTTTCTACTAAGATTAGATTTACTTTCTCTACTAGAAGTAGGTTTACCTTTTCTCCAAAGATTTCTCTTCTATAAATAGGCTAGTCTATTATGTAAAACTCAATCAATTGAATTATTATCAAATCAGAGAATTATCTCTCAAATACTCTGCAGAGTTTATCTATTTTTTAGTTTGCGGGCTTGTTTTTATCTTTTTGGGTAAAAGACGAAGACGCTTCTCTTTACAAAATCAAAGACGTCGCTCTTTGATTAGTTACCTTAGTCTTCCGCTACGTCAGTTGGTATCAAAGCAGGCTTTATCCTGATCATGACCAATCAGCGCAACGGTGACGAACCCCTTAACGACGCTACTCGTGACAAGGAGGCTCCTTCGAGAGCCGAATTCCAAGAGTTCCAGCAAATCCAGCAAACGATGCAACAGGAGATACGACAGGAGATGCGCCAGATGCGGGAGATGATAGAGCGCATGCACATAGGTCCTAATCGTAATCACAAGGACAATGATGCCCATGATGACGATGGGATCCGAGTGAGGCCTATTCCTCACTAACGACCTTCACCCATAAAACGACCACCGGCCTATGACGATCTTAGTGATGATGAAGACTTCGCTGAAGGAGTATTTGGACGGGACATTGGGGTAGATCGAAGGGGAGGATTATGTAGAGGAGTCGGTTGTGGCAGCGCAGGCTTCAGAGGTTATGAGCACAGTGGAGCTGGCCATATGGGGAATGTCTATGAAGGCCCTGGCTACCGGGATGCTTATGGAGAGCAACCCAGACGTCATGATTACGGTAGGGAGGAATCCCACGAATACCGAATGAAGATTGATCTCCCATCATTCAACGGGCATCTTCACATTGAAGATTTCTTAGATTGGGTGATGGAGGTAGAGAGGTTCTTCGATTACATGAGTATTCGCAAGGATCGCAAGGTGAAGTTAGTGGCATACAAGTTCAAGGGAGGAGCTTCTGCTTGGTGGGAAAAATTACAGATTTCCCGAGCCCAACAAGGGAAGGGACCTGTAACTTCATGGTTGAAGATGAAGCGGCTACTCAAAGCACGGTTTTTACCACCGGACTTTGAGCAACGGCTATTCCAACAATACCAAGAGTGTCGCAAAGGAGGTCGGACCATCCAGGCATATGCTGATGATTTCTATCGCCTATCTGCTTGAAATGATCTCATGGAGACAGAGGATCAACAAGTTGCAAGGTTTATTGGTGGACTGCGTGTGGCAATACAAGATAAGGTTTCTATGCATCCTATCTTTACTTTGAACGAGGCAGTTAGTTTGGCAACCCGAGCAGAGAAGCAATTGAAGAGGCCTAGAGCACCAACCTAGGAGCAAAACCCGAGCGATTCGACGAGATCAACACAGGGTCGGGGAAAACAACCTCTAGTCCCGACAGTCACACCAAGTCAACCAGTGATTTCCACGGGAAAAGGAGCCAGTAGCAGTTCAAGCACCTCGAGACAACCAGCCAAAAATCCATACGCACGGCCCGGTCTAGACAAGTGTTTCAAATGCAACCAACTGGGACATAGGGCGCATCAATGTCCCCAGAGGCAGATGGTAAACTTGATCGAACCCGAGCCAGAGGAAGGGTCTGAGAATGGAAATATTGATACATCCGAGTATGAGGAAGAGGAGTTGACTGAAGCTGATGAGGGAATCCCACTTTCCCAATCGTTAGTAATTCAACGTTTACTCTTAATCCCGAGGCAAGAGGATCAATCTCAAAGGCACAAGATTTTTCGTACTCGCTGCACAGTCAACCAGAGGGTATGTGATGTGATTATTGATAGTGGTAGCGAGGAAAACGTAGTGTCTAAGGAGATGGTTTCAAAGTTGGGTTTGAAAACTGAGAAGCACCCAATTCCATATAAGATTGGACGGATCAAGCGGGGAACCGAGACACTAATAACCGAGAGATGTCGTTTCACATTTTCGATCAGTAAGTATTACTCGGATTCTATTTTGTGTGATGTTGTGGAGATGGATGCATGCCACTTAATCTTGGGAAGACCGTGGCAGTTTGACATGGATGCCCAGTAGCAAGGAAGAGCCAATGTCTACACTATCTTTTGGGATGTTCGAAAGATAACATTTCGACCCTTACAAGAAGTCGAAAATTCTACTCATTCCAAGGGAAAGCCGGTCCTCCTATCCACTGGATCAGAATTTATAGAAGAAGTTAAGGAGGCCCGAGACATACATCATAGCATTGGTGACCGAGGGAACCCCGGGCTCCGTCTCACAAGAAGTTCCCGAGATAATGTGACCGATGTTAGAAGAATTCCAAGACATCGTGCCTGAAGAGATGCCCGAAAGACTGCCGCCCATGAGAGATATCCAGCACTATATTGACTTAGTGCCGGGAGCAACTCTCTCGAACTTGCCACATTATCGAATCAACCCAAAGGAGAATGCTATTTTGCAAGAGCAGTAGAGAGGTTAATTTGGAAGGGACGCTTGTGAGAGAGTATGAGTCCATGCGCAATACCGGCCCTACTTGTATCGAAGAAAGATGGGAGTTAGCGAATGTGCGTGGATAGCCGGGCAATAAACAAGATCACGATCAAGTATCGGTTTCCTATTCCCCGAATAGGTGACATGTTTGATATGCTATCTGGGGCTAAGATTTTTTCAAAGATTGACTTGAGGAGTGGATATCACCAAATCCGTATACGACCGGGAGATGAATGGAAAACTGCATTCAAGACTAAAGAGGGGCTTTATGAGTGGATGGTGATGCCTTTCGGCCTTTCGAATGCACCAAGCACTTTCATGCGACTCATGAATCAAGTACTGAAACCTTTTATCGAAAAATTTGTCGTTGTCTATTTCGATGATATTCTTATCTATAGTCGCAACCCGGTAGATCACATGCATCACGTGAGGAAAGTGTTGGAGGTCCTCCGTGAAAATAAGTTGTTTATCAACTTAAAGAAGTGTAGTTTCATGATGGATCAGTTACTCTTCCTCAGATTTGTAGTCGGTGCCGATGGAATCCAAGTGGATGAAGAGAAGGTGAGAACAATCCGAGAATGGCCCACACCCAAGTCAGTGGGAGAAGTAAGAAGTTTGCATGGGTTAGCAACTTTCTATAGAAGGTTCATTCGGAATTTCAGTAGTATTGTAGCACTGATCACCGAGTGTATGAAGAAAGGAAAATTCAATTGGGGTGACGAAGCCAAGTAAAGTTTCTCAATCATCAAAGAAAAGCTATGCACAGCACCTGTACTTGCCTTATCTGACTTTGACAAGCTGTTTGAAGTTGAATGTGATGCATCAATCGTCGGGATAGGAGCTGTGCTATCTCAAGAAGGGAAGCCCGTAGAATTTTTTAGTGAAAAATATCATAGAAGCAAGACAAAAGTGGTCAACATATGAGTTGGAGCTTTATGCTGTCTTGAGAGCCCTCAAGGTGTGGGAGCACTACCTGATCCAACGAGAGTTTGACCTCTATACCGACCATCAAGCATTAAAGTTCATCAATAGTCAAAAGAATCTGAATCGGATGCACGCTCGGTGGGTTTCTTACATCCAACGATTCACTTTTTCTCTCAAGCATAAGTCGGGAAAACTGAATCGTGTAGCTGACGCTTTAAGCCGCCGAGCTACCCTGCTGATCACCATGAAAGCTGAAGTGACTAGATTCGAGTGCCTAAAGGAGTTATACGAGGAAGATGAAGATTTTGGTGAAACCTGGAAGCATTGCAAGGCGAGGCAATCAATTTCTGAGATACATATTCAGGAGGGGTATTTATTTCGTGGGAATCGGCTGTGCATTCCAAAGAGTTCCTTACGGGAACAAATAATCCGAGAATTACATGCTGGAGGATTGGGTGGTCATCTGGGAAGAGACAAGACTATTGCTCTGGTAGAGGAGCGGTATTACTGGCCGCAACTGAAGAAAGAAGTAGGTATTTTTGTCCAATGATGCCAGACTTGTCAGGTCGCCAATGGGCAAACCCAAAATATGGGATTATACATGCCTCTACTAATACCAGAAGCACTGTGGGAAGATGTATCCATGGATTTTGTATTGGGTCTCCCGAGAACCCAACGAGGAGCAGATTCTATAATGGTAATTGTGGATAGATTTTCCAAAATGGCTCACTTTGTTGCTTGCAAGAAAACATCTGATTCTGTTCAAGAGGCCAATCTATTCTTCCGAAAGGTGGTTCGATTGCATGGAGTCCCAAAGTCTCACTTCTGACCAAGACACCAAGTTCTAGTCTCACTTTTGGCGAACATTATGGAGGCGGTTCGACACAGCATTGAACTTTAGTAGCATGAGCCATCCGCAAACAGACGGGCAGACAGAAGTTGTTAATCAAACTCTAGGTAATTTACTTCGATGTATTGCAGGTGACAAACCGAAGCAGTGGGACCTGGCTTTAACTCAGGCCGAGTTTGCCTACAATAACATGGTGAATCGATCTACTGGGAAGGCACCATTTGAAGTCATCTATGGGAGAACTCCGAGACTTGCAATAGATCTTGCAGCTTTACCTAAGCTACCAGGTGCAAGTGTGGCAGCGGATCATTTAGCAGAACGGGGTGAAAGCTACCCAAGAGGGAGTTCGTCAGCATCTAGAAGAATCCTATGCTAAGTACAAGATAGCAGCAGACAAGGGTCAGCGATCAAAGATTTTTCAAGAAGGAGATCTTGTGATGGTGTATCTACGCAAGGGGCGACTGACTGGTACTTCTGGAAAGCTGAGGAATAAGAAGTATGGTCCATGCAAGGTACTAAAAAGGATTAACGACAATGCATATGTCATCGATCTTCCAAAAGAAATGGCGATATCCTCAACATTCAACGTGGCAAACATTTTTGAATATTTTCCACCAGAGGAGTCGGAACTTAACTCGAGGATGAGCTCTTTTCAAGAAGGAGAGACTGATGTAGGACATGTGTGTCCCCACCCCCAAGAATAAATAGTTTACTTTTAATCATTTCCCTACTAGGAGTATATTTACTTTTCCTATTAGAATTATGTTTATTTTTCCTACTAGGATTATGTTTACTTTTCTACTAAGATTAGATTTACTTTCTCTACTAGAAGTAGGTTCACTTTTTCTCCAAGGATTTCTCTTCTATAAATAGGCTAGTCTATTATGTAAAACTCAATCAATTGAATTATTATCAAATTAGAGAATTATCTCTCAAATACTCTGCGGAGTTTATCTTTTTTTTAGCCTGTGGGCTTGTTTTTAACTTTTTGGGTAGAAGACGAAGACGCTTCTCCCTGCAGAATCAAAGACGCTACTCTTTGATTAATTACCTTAGTCTTCCGCTACGTCATTTTCTAAAAGAAATTAGGCTTCTTTGACATTAACAATAACACCATCCAACATTCCCAACACTGATTTTACAGCGTTGAGGACCAGAAATAGTAAGTGAGATTTACTGATTTAGCATTTGTGCGCTAAGAAACAAAATTACCTTCGATAGTAGTTTGTCATTAGATAAGAAAAATAGAATAGACCAGCTATGTAAATCAAGCATCACCATTTGTTAGTTCTATAAGGAAACAACGTAAACCTTAACCAATATTAGATATTACACTCAGTAAGCACACTTTACAATGCATTCAAATAACCCCCTTATACATGAGTGAAAAGTAGAGTCACTAAGCCCCAAAATGGTAACCATAACAACATTAGTAGAATGGTAAACATATACCTGCATTGACCGTAGTAATGCCCTTAAATCAGCATTCTCTGTCATCAACTCTTGATTTTTTGCCTCGTAAGCATCCACCTGCAAAGTTTACGTCAACCATACGTTAACTAGTTGGTCTACAAATCTAAATACGTCAATCAGGCTACATACAATCTTTTTATAGAAATCATTGTCAGCCTTTTTCCCATTCCACGTTCCACGCTGTCGCCCTTCTTTCTGTGCACATTTATAAAAGACCTTAGGTGGATAAATAGAAATCAATCAGACATATTGTATTGCCCTTATTGCCCAATAAGTACCTGAAGCAAATTCATTATCTCCATTCCTGATCTAGATTCCTTCTTTTTCTCCATCAACACTTGGTTTAGCCTTTCCTGAAAGTAAAATATAGTGATTCCACATGTCAATATCTATTGTCTTGACCACTCATGTAGACCTTCATTAATAAAAATCCTACTCTATGAACATGAATAGCCAACTCCCAGGGGTAAAACAGAAAAAATGGAAGATTCCCCACCTGCAACTTTATGTACTCTTTTTCTTTTTTCTTCATCTCATGTACTTGTTGAGTCTTCACTTGCTTTTGCAACATCAGAATGTCATTGATATTTGTCAGGATTGGTTTCATTTAATGTAGTAGCTAGCAAAAGCACTCCAATAAATCAAAACTATTAACCTGATTGCCAATAACCATTCTTTGAAACTCATCTCGCTCCTGATGTAACTTTTCGATTTGGGCCTTAAAAGCTGCCGTAGCTTTAGCTTCCTAATCAGACAAAACTACTAAAAGATATCAACAAAACCATCAAACTGATTTAAGAAAAATGAAAAAAAAAAAAAAAAAAAAAAAAAAAAAAAAAAAAAAAAAACTTTACTTTGACAAGACAGTAAGTTACAAACCGTTCGTGTAATGGTTGCAATCTCCCTATCTTTGCCTTGTAATTGTGCCTCAAGCCTCTCAACTTTGGCCTCTAGTCTTGATATGTCCGATAGTAGCCTATACCATGAAAAAACAAGAAGCATTATTTCAGATACTGAAATTCCAAAATTCCAATTCTTGCTTGCTAAATTTGAATGTAAGATCTACCTGAATCACACCATTCTAAAATGCATCAATCTGTTACTGGGCTCAAACAACCGCCCCTCAAAATTCTAATCAACCTTAATTTAATAAGTTGAAAAAAAAAAAAAATTTCCACAGATTCTGACCTAATATATGCAAAATGAGTAAACGCTCTAAATTACTTTTACATATATCTATACCGAGTGAATGAAAATAAACTCAGAGACATCAAATCATAAAAGGAAGATTCCAGACCAGATCATCTAAACAAATGCATCATCTAAACAAAAATGATCAACTGAATTCAGATTCATTAGAAATGTCACCATGAACCATTGTTAAAAATAATCAACTGAATTCAAACTAATCAGACATGTTAATGCGATCAAACAGTACAGAAATTGAGCTCAAATCGGTTACCGCTGTCTCTGCTCATTAGCAGAGTCTCTAAATTCAACATCACGCTGCCTCTGCTGAAGCAACGAGTATACACAATTGCAAGTCCTCGCAACCGAAACCTACAAAGCACAGCAAGGACAGTAAAATAAAAACAATAACAACATGATGAACAAATCCAAGCAAAGCCAAACCGAAGATCAACATCAACACGCACCGGATCATTCGCGAACAGATCGAGCGAAGCCTGGAATCCGTACGTAACAAGCGTTTGGTTCAGGTACTTGGTGCAGTGCTCCAAGTTTCCGACATCCGCAAATGCGTACTCTCTGAAGCACAAATCAGAATCCTAAACATCAAAATAAACTAACACACATACATACACATATAATGTGCACTCTCTGATGTACAAGCACAAAATCAAAAACCCTAGAGATCGGCATGGACATGTGAATGGCTGAACGTAAGGGAATATGGAGGAATAGAAACCCTAAAGTGAAGAGAAGCTCACCCGATTGCGATGGCAGGCGGAGGGGATGGCTGCAAAGTAGTGAGAGAGTTAGAGAGAGAAAATGAGAGAAGTCGAAGCGCATTGTTAGGGTTTAGAGAGATCGTACTCTGAGATCAAAGCCCGCGTCAATCGCTGACATTGTTGAGAGCTGAGTTTGAGAGAGAAAGAGTGTGTGTGTGTGAGAGAGAGAGTGACAGTGTGATGGGGCTTCCACCTTTGGAGCCTAGAGTCTCTGCGGATCTGACTTGTGATGAGCGGTTGGGAAATTTAAAAACTTGACATTTTTGTAAAAAACAAAAAAAAAAATGTAAAAAACGGATTTGATTGGACTTCGGTGGAAAAGGTTGTGAACCGGTGGTTAAAGTCGGGGTGCTTTGAATCAGTGTAGCCGAATGTAACGAGATTTTGTACAACCTGCTATAATATTTCCTTAATAATTTTTTTTTTTTTTTTTTGGTAAATTTTATTTAATCTCCTTAAACTATTACTTTAATGATAATTTACCTCCTAAACTATCAATTAGGACAATTTATTCTCTAAACTACCAAAATAATGACAATATATTCTTCAATGCTAACAAAATGACAAAATTACTCCTATAAAATTTTTAATAAGTCAAAAATACCTTTAAAAGTTGGAAAAAAAAACTAAAATTTAGTATTTTTATTTTTACTTTAATAAGAGTAATTTCGTTATTTTTTTAAAATTGGAGGTACATTGTCATTATTTTATTTAAATGCACTCCACAAATTCTCTAAATATTTTCCTATACCTTTAAATTGTTGTTTTTACTTTTCTTTTTTTTCTTTTTTTTTTCTTGCCACAGGAGTGAGTGAACAAAGGGGAATAAAGAAAAGTGTATCCATTGAGGTCAAATGAGGTGTTGGAAGAGAAACTGCCCAAATTATCTGTTCCCAAGACACCTATCAAGTTGTGCATAATGCGCAATTCTGCTACAAGACAAGATACATCCACATTTAGGGTTGTTCAGCACATGTGTTAAAAGGGAAGTTTGATAAGTTGGAACCAACGACAAAAGCATGCTTGTTTGTTGGGTATCCAAAAAGTACCGAGGGTACATTGTTCTACATTCCTGACGAAAGGAAGGTGTTTGTTTGCACAAACTCCCTGTTTCTTGAGGAAGACTCTAGGAGAAATGTCAAATACTAGAGCGAGCAAATCTCGAGTTGTCTAGAGATGATGAGGTCGTGTCAAATACACCACAAGTCATTATTGATGAGATACCTAGTACATCATAGTGTAAACTATAGTTCATAGTCAATAATGAAATTGAGCATTCCATAAGTATTGTGGAAACACTACTCTTCAAGAAGGAATCTATAATCATTTGATTTAATCAAAGCGACATTAACTATCCTCTTGAGATCAAGTTATCAGGAATTGATTATTCAAAGTATGTGACCGAAACATTTTAGTAAGAGTTACTAAAATTAAATGTATAAAATGAAATGTGATTTCATGAGTACAAGAATAATCAAGAGATTAAATTGGGTACTCAAGGATTAAGAGATAATGAATTAAAGTAAGAATTTATTTATGACTTTAATTCAACTTTTAATTATTTGATGGATTGATCAAATAATGCATTGATAAAAACTCATTGGGAGATTTGATTAATCAAAATAAATACTAAAGTGCAATTCCAATTATTTAGTGAAATTAATTGTAATTAATAGTGACTTATAACAATCCCTGTAGCCTTTTTTCCCTTATTCAATTAGGAAAAAAAAAATAGTGACTTATAACAAGTCATGAGATGACAAGTATCTCAAGCTAATTATTAGGGGTAATTATCTTTTCTCCCCATGAATTACAACGCATTTTCACTTTATCTCCATGAATTGCCAACTCTACTGACCGACCCCCATGAACTACCATTTTGTGCCAAAACCTCACTTCTGTCAGTCAAATGCGTTAACTCAGACGGTCAAAGTGACAATGCATTGCAGTTCATGGGGCAAAGTGACGATGAATTTTGGAATAACATTGGTCGAATTGAAAAAAAAAATTGCAAGTTTTGGGGGGTGCATTACAAAAATTGAAACATTGGAGGTCGAATTGAAAATCGCCCCAAACTTTAGGGGGGTAAAGTGTAATTTTCCCCTTTTTTTTTAAAAAAAAAAAAAAAAAAAAGGTCACAAGGTGGCCCAACCGTGGGTCACCTTGTTTTTTTTTATAACAATTTTAATTTTTTTTTTTAATATGAAATTAAGGGTAAATTTGAAATTTTATAAAAAAGCCAGGGGTATAATGGTCATTTGATCACTTTTAACGCTTAGAAATTGACGAAATAAGGTAAAGTGCATCAAATTGAAAGTTTAAGAAGTGAAATTGAGAGTTTTTAAAATTTATGAAGGTCTTCTCAAAACGTGTGGTAATTTAGAGGTCTAAAGTGAAATTTCTCTTTCTTATTATCTAATTCCCTCATTTCTTGATGCAATAAGAAATAGTCATTCATTACTTGTTTAGTACTAAAACTGAATATCGTACACTTGCTAACACTACTTCAAATTTTCTTTAGTTATATTGGTTATTGCAAACATGAGTGCCACTCAAACCAACTCACCTATTTGTTATGACAATTGATTTTTCATTCACATGCACATAATGTTGGGAATATATATCAAAGAGATACAACAACAACAACAAAATCCTTAAGAAAGAGCACGAAAAAAGCATAGCATCAAATTACACAAAACAAAAATTTGCATAGGCATGAGATTAATGTACCTCCAAAGTGAGCTACTTGGTGTAGAGGGCTGATTGAATCTCTTGCTTTGTACACCTAGGCTTGAGTTTTGAAACTTCTAAACCTTCTTCTCAATTATGATTATGAGACTAAGAGTCTGTTTGAGATTGCGGTTTCAATAAGTACAATTTTAAAAATAGCATTTTTGAAATTGCTACTTTTTAAAATCGTAAAGGCGTTTGGTAAAACATGTTAAAAAATACTTTTTTATTAAATATTTGTTATGCGAATTCATGATTTTGATTTAAATTCGCACTTTTTCAAATAAGCACCCCCTACCCTGCTTGTTGAAATCGCATTTTTTTTTCTTATTTTAAATTAAGTGCTTTTTAAATCGCAATGCCAAACGCCTTACGTTTTGCGACATCTTTTAAAAACACAGATTATTTTTATGAAATCGCAATCTCAAATGCACCGTAAGAAAGTGGGCTTTTATGCCAACACAAGATCCTTTTATATAGAGCATGTAAAACCTAGTGGCGCTTGGACTATGATTCCTTGTCAAATTAAGTAGGACTTGAAAAATCTAGAACTCTATCCTTATATACACCACCATATGGGGCAAATCCTTGTCCAATTAGGTCAAGCCCCTTAAAAGACAATAATTGGCTTGAGAATGGACCTAAAGAAAAAAATAAAACTAGCTATAATAGGTCTAGGAAACTTGTTATCTCATGGCTTGTTCTAGATTACTATTAATTATAATTTATTTTATTAAAAATTTTAATTTCACTATATTATTTTATTTTTATTAATCAAAACTCCCTTGATTTCTTATAATTGCTATTGACCCCTCCATAAAATATCCATAGTAGAATTAAAGTCATAAAGCATACTATCACTATCATTCAATATCTTTTTTATCCTTGAGTTTCCAATTTAATTTCTTGATTATTGTTGTACTCTTGAAAGCATATTTCATTAGTATATTAAATTTTAAGTAAATCCTTATTTTGGCCAAAGATTTAGAATAATCAATTCTCATTAAATTTTTTTGCAGGGGATACTTCATATATCTACGCTTAAAAACAATGTGATTAAGTATTCCATCTTGAGGAGTAGAGTTCTCATAATGCTAGATATGATTACTCAACACATTGAGTTTTTGACCATGAAAGATCTCACTCCTAAATGTATCAAAGTGACATTCACTTCACATTTGAGTTTACATACATTCTTCTTAACATTGAAATTAAGTCATGCTATAGGTAGTCGTGAGTTCAATTATTCATATTGACAGTAGTTAATAGAATAACAACTCACTTGGTCCAGTTTAGTATACTATAACCACACCAAAATATCAATAAGACACTTCCACTTCCATAATCAAGATAAGTCACCAATATATATATATATATATATAAGGCAAAGAAACAATATGTTTTTTCCTGTGCCAAAAAGCAGTAGGAAGGTCAGAACAAACAGTATCAATTATCAGAGTATTAAAAGCATTAATCTTTGATCGCAACAGTTTATCAAAAAGTTGTTCAGCAATTTTTTTGTATTTGACTTCTTGTTTCAAGAAGTTCAAATGCTTAGTTTTAGCAGAGATTATCTTCAATCTACTAGTATCAATATCAAATTTCGAAGCAAAATGAAATTTTATTTCGACACCCATTTTAACAACTAAAACACCAGTTTCATCAACAGAGAAATGATAAAGCATGGCAATAAAAAGGAGTCCAAGAATAACTTTATCAAACATGTTTTTAACAAGAATGGAAGGAATGTGAAAACAAATATTGTCTTAACAAACATGAACATTATTCAATTCATACTTAATATGTAGGCAGTTACCACTGGCAGAGTTTAATCTTTCAATAAATTTTTCAAAATATTTACTGGGGATTAGTCCTTCTTGAATGCAATTCAAATCAAAATCAAAATCAATCATTGCAATAACATCAAGAGTATAATCTTGGGAAACAATAATACTTACCTTGGAATACCATTTAGGAGGAACAACTTTGTTAATAAGACTAACAATCTTATCATCACCATTTGAAAAGATTACTTTATTGCTGGATTCCGCTTCATCAGTTTGCACAGATTGTTTCACATTTTCTTCATTATCAGAATTGTTATCATGAAAACAGTTTTGAAGATTCAAACGCAAAAGTTGTTTTTTTAAATCTTTATTATTAGTTTTAATAGTATGTAAATCATTTTTCAAATCAATAATTTCCTTCTTGATATTACTAATCTCGTGTTGCAACTCTGAGATAGTAATCACTTTGGATTTTTGTTAAGAAAATCTTTCCAAAGTTTCATCAAGAAAGATCGTTGAGTTAATAGGCTTAAAATGGGCAAAACTGGTCTGCCACAAAATATTAGTATAGAAAGTGAGGTCTTCAAAGGATGTTCAAGGATTTAATGAAACCAGTGAGGAAAGTAAGAGAGTGCCAATTGGGAAGGTTCTTTAATAGAGATACGGTTAATTTCAACATGAAACAGGTGTTGTGAATATGGAACACGAACATAAGCGGAGGCTTGTTCGTATTTAACAAATGGAGTCCTGGGTTTCTGTGAAGAAACAACAAATGGATCATAAGCAAAGATAATGACACTGGAATAAGTAACAAGAGATGCTGGATTAAAGGCCGAAAATCGGTTAGCAATAGTAACATGTGAAGTAATAGGGGAGGACTTTAGTTTTAAGACCAAAGCATCAGCAATCTTCTTGTCCTTGTCCTTTTTGCTTGCCATGGTGGCACTGTAAAAATTCACGGGTAAAAAAGTCTGGAATTGAATTGTCACTGCCTTTAATATATTCAATATAAAAATCAAAAACACTTAAAATAGCTTGCCATATATATATATAATATTTGATCATTTGTGGCAACAAAATGCGCCGCTAATGATAGAAAGTCGCCGGTAATAGCTTTCCATTACAGCTTCAACATAGGAAAAAAATGTATGTCAATTTATTAGCGTTGACAAAATTGTTGCCGCTAATAGTCGCTCATTAGCGGCGACTCTTGGGTTGCCACTAATAATCTTGATGCTAATGATGCAAATTCTTGTAGTATATATATAATATCATAGAAATAAAATTGACTTTTATGACATAAAACCTAGCACATAACAATGTCTTCCATGAGCACACTAAATACATAGAGGTGATTGTCATTTTGTGTGGCATAAACTACAACAGGAACTCTGTGCCTATGTCATATTGCCTTTACCGATTAACTGGTCAATGTAATCAGTAAAACATATCCTCCTAGCAATTTCTTTGACCTCATTTTCAACTCAAGGTGGTATCTATGTTCTTACCTTAGAGTTGAAAGAATATTTTAGAATCCAAGAAATGATAAATGATAAAATTCATTCTTTCAACCATTTTTATATTGTGAATGAATGAATTCACCATTAAATTTATGTGAGACTTACACGAATCAACAAATCCAATGGTCAATTTATTGGATTTACAAAAAAATATGGTTGAAAGATGGTTATTTAATATAAGATATATTGCATTATATGCTCTGTATTAGATGTCCAAACCCAGAGGATCTTGTTACCTTATTTGTTTCGTAAAAGATATCGATATCTCGTTCTATTTGCCATGTGTTTAGTTTATTAAAGGGAAAAATATAGTTTAGCCTTCCAAATTACCAGCCGTTTTCGATTTAGTCCCCTAATGTTTCAAAAGCGATAAAGTAGCCCCCCAAACTACCAAACTTTTGCATTTTGGCCACTCCGTTAGTCAAAACCGTCAGTTTTGATGAAAACTACAAAACGACATCGTTTCGTTAAGGGTAAGTTACCAGAATGCCCTTTTGAAAAAAAAATATCAATTTTAAAAAGTGTTTAGGAAACGACATCGTTTTCAATCTAGTCCCTAAACACACAGCAGCTTCGTTTTCACTCTCTGTGTTTTTGTGCTTGTTCGGATTTCATGGCGATGTGGCAAAGGTGGCGGGTTCTTGGCATGGGAACGTACGGCACTGTGTTCTTGGTTGAACCCGGTGATCCCACGGCTCCATTGATCGCCGTTAAGACGTGCCCTCTTGAGAAGTCGTCCTCCCTCCTGTTGGAGGAAAGAGTGTTGGTGCAGCTGTGTGGTTGTCTGAATATTGTTTCCTGCCTTGGGAGTTCACTCACCGTCAAAGACAGTACCGGACTCTACAATTTGTTTCTTGAATTTGCGGTCGGAGGTACTCTTGAAGATTTGATCAAGAAAGAGTTGGGTTTGTGCGAGTGGGACATGCGCCGCTATGTGCGTATGATCGTCCAGGGTCTCTGTTCTGTGCATGGAAAGGGTATGGTGCACTGCAATCTCAAACCCAGTAATATCTTGGTCTTTCCCGATGAAGGAGGTGTGTTGAATGTTGATCGGCTCAAGATCGTTGACTTTGAGCTTGCCAAGGAAGGCTGAGACTACAAAGAAGAAATGGGATTTTGGAGGTTCAAGTTTCGGGGCACCCCTTACTACATGTTGCGGGAGTCGGTTGCTTTTGGCGAGATTGGGGCGCCGTTGGACATATGGTCACTGGGTTGTATTCTGGTTGAGATGGTTATTGGGAAGCCTACCTTGTGGAAGTATCGAAATCTAAACGCCAAGAAACCAGGTGTTTTTTACAACATATGGTTACTTGATCTTGTTAGCAAATTCTTTGGATCTTTGTTCTCAATTTTAATTTCAAAAATGGAAACGGCAAGAAACCCTCCTGATGATCATCGTTTCTCTGCCGGCAATGGCAAGTCCGGCAGCACACACCTCGTCACCGAAAGTTCTGTTTAGTTTCACCATCTCTGCTTTGACTTTATCTAACTCTTTATAAATGCCTTCCATTTCCCTTACTTTTGAATGTGGATTTCAAAGAATCTAAACTCTTAACTAAAAAGCCAAAACAACAAACCATAGGAAACTTACATCGCCTGGTACTTCCTACACAGGGTAAAGCCCAACCCAAAAACACAGGAGGAACACAGAACAGGAGGCACAAATCCAAGAACAGAGCAGATGAAACAAATGAGGAACAGGGGGAAGGAGAACATACCCAAAATAGAAATTTGGAGAAAAAATTTCCTCTAATTTGACCCATGCCGTGGGTCTCTGGTGACCCAAGCGGGTCTTGGCTAGAGACCCATCGTGGGCCTGTTGACCCATGACTGGGTCTGGCAGCCAGACCCGCGTGGGTCACGGCGACCCATGCCTTTCTCTCTATCTCTTAAGTAGCCACTGTTTGTCCTAGAAATATCAACAACAACACTCAACGAAACTCTAGAGCGAACCGATCTAGTGCGAATGAATGATTTTCCAGTGAACTAACCTTGCCGGAGGAGCCCTTAAAACCATCGTAGCCTTCGCCGGATCCGTGGAAGTCGCGGCAAGTGAGCCAGCCCCGGTGATCTTCTCTGGAGTCACAAATTTTTTCGCATCATCGGGTAAGCAAGCTTTCTTCGTTTTGGTCTGCCCATGTCAGTACTTGTAGCATTTTTTCTCTAGTTTTTTTTTTTTTTTTTCGTCTTGCCAATGGCCACGTCAGTACGTAAACTTTGTTTGTAAAAGTTGTGCATAGACGTAGTAGCTCTCTTCTTCGTTTTTACGGTTGTATGGAGAAGAAAACCAAGAAACCAAGCTGTTGCGACGTCGTTTCCTAAACCCTTTTTAAAATTGATATTTTTTTTTTCAAAAGGGCATTCTAGTAACTTACCCGTAATGAAACGACGTCGTTTTGCAGTTTTCATCCAAGCTGACGGTTTTGACTAACGGAGTGGCCAAAATGCAAAAGTTTGGTAGTTTGGGGGGCTACTTTATCACTTTTGGAACATTAGGGGGCTAAATCGAAAACGGCTAGTAGTTTGGGGGGCTAAATTATATTTTTCCCTTTATTAAATTTTATTTTCCTTATATTCTTTGTACTACATATATATTATACGAACAAACTACAGTACTCCAATATAGATAGGTATGGTGTAACAAACCAGTTTCACTTTAGGGAGAAAATTAGTCCACATAGACTGGATGGATAATAAATGAACTCATGAGTGTTAAGTCTCACGCACATACACATGGGTTTCTTCTAAGTAAGACTGGCTTTATATGCAATTTTGGAGAGATTCAATTGCAACTTGATTAGTCGTTTTAAATATAATTAGCGTTTTTTTTTTTAAGTTACAAATGGTATTAGAGCCACCTAGTAATACCATGTGATATCATAACACTATATGACTTAGCTCTAACAAGGACATCATAGATTTGAGGGGGGGAGATTGTAACACCCAATTAAATTGCACATTGAAAAGATGATTAGCTTAGAATTTATAAGTGATTATAAAGAACTTCAATTGTAACTTCGGTAGTCCTATTAGAGTGATGATGCAGACATGTTTAACACTTTTCTTTAAATCGTTACATGCATATGGTCATACAGTTTTCGACACAAAATATTCTTCTTTCGTTTTTCTTTCTTCTACCATTTTCTTCACAAAATTCTGGATCTTTGAACATAAATATCCATGGCTCAATCCAGTTAACTCGATCTAGGTCATGTTTCGTGCAACATATTAGCAGTAAATATATACTCAGAAAAAAAATCAGTACACTGTACATAGCAGCTCATCTAAATTTACGGAAGCATGCACTTGAACAAATTTTCATTTGTTTAAATGTTTTGATGTTTTCGATCGGTCCACACGCAATGTAGGCAGTTTCTAATGAAGAAACTTCTGATTTGGATAGGCCTCTTATGCCAACTCACTCACCGGCTTTTTTCTTGAGGCTGGTGAGAATTATTATGAAGCATTTCAATTCTCCAATTTCACACTTGTAATATAAAAACTAGAAAAAGATGGAATTTACGTTTTTAATTTCTTAGTCTTTGCACATGGAGGCCAGTTTTTTCTCTTTGTTTTGGTGAACTACTTTTGCGTTACTCAAATTAATTAATATAAAGCATCCCTACTTGTAATTTGAGGAATCACTTGTACAAGTAAGAAGTATAGTAAATGATTATAAAAAAAAGAAGTATAGTAAACCTCTTACTTGTAAACCTCGAAAGTCAACTAAATATACAATATTTGTGCAGTGGTAGCTATTCCATGAATCAAAATAAAAAACTATATATTATGTTTATGTAATGGGAAAGCCTGTAGGCTATATTAATTTACTCCAAAGTCCAAGTAGCTGTTCTCCATTATGAGGCAGTCTAGCTCGATCGTTTTATCTGACCAAAAATTCTAGGGGCACTACCGGTTTTTATTATTATTATTATTTTTTAAAGAAACTTCACTTAACTTTAATGAACTTTCATCTAATTTGTAATTATTCTCTTAAACTTTTAAAAAAAAAAAATTCAATTTAAAAAATAAACAGGGGCATTTTGATTTTTGAGAATTTTGTCAAAATTTAACGAAAAATCTTAACAAATTGATGAAGTTGAAAAAAATTGAAAGATTGATACACTAAATTGAGAGTTTTTAAGTTTAGGGGGATAATTATGAAATCAACAATAATTCAGGAAGATTAATTAAGTGAAGTTTCGCCTGATTTTTATTACGTAGAACCCTTTTAAAGCAAGGCCATCACCACTCATCCTGTCAAGTAAATCTTAGATATATACACGATTCCACCCGTGAGAACCGTATATCGGTAATTGAGTGAGGATTCAAAGCCAATGCATACGAGCATATATATATATATATATAATGAATAATTATAATACTACGAGCTTTTGCATTGCCATGATGTGAGATAAGCAAATATCAACGCTTGCATGGAACTTTCCCATAGTGAAAGTAGCTATCTTCATCCATTTCAAGTTATCCTTCATTCAGAGCATCAGCATATATGGAGCGGTAATTAGGACGCAAAGCTAATTAGCCTTGTCTTAAGGATTTGGCAATTGCACATGCAAATTGCAATACAACACAACCAACATAAATGTCTAACGTGATCGTAAGAAGAAAGTTACAATTCTTTCTTTTTCCACTTCTTTAATTGCTTCTTATATATATATTTTTTTAAAAATAAATAAATGCGACATGCGCCCTTAGACTCCGTCATCCCTCTTAGAATACGGAGTATCAAATCCTCTCTATATATACCCATTACATCGAATTCCCCAAAAACCCAACAACCAAAACCGTTGATTTTTCTGAGTTTCTTTAGAAAAACATGGATCATCATGAGCGTCGACGCAGGGGTGCAGCAGCAGAGAGAGGAGATGATCAGTTCTTTCATAAAACCCTTTCGAGGAATTCTTCTGTGGGCTGCTCTTCTCGTCTCTATTACTACCGAAGCGCCGAAGGAGTTCCCTTCAACTGGGAAAGGCAACCTGGGACTCCCAAACACCTACCAAAGGATGAAACAATCCCCCCGCTCAGCCCTCCGCCAGCTGCGCGCAGTTTAGAGCTTCCTAAGCCGCGCTTTGAACAGCCCAAGCCTCAAGCCGTCACCTGGCCAAGGCTCATTAGGTTCTGGAACAAATGCAGGACAAACAAACAACGTAAGATTAATACTGTCAACGCAGGTTTTCAGGCTACCAGGTCGGATAAATTTGAAAAGTTGGAGTTTTTTAGCTCCGACTACTGCAGTGAATTTATGGCGTCTGCACGAAATTCAAGCTCTTCATCCTCTCCCTCTTTGTCTTTCTCAAATGGTCCTTCTGTGCAGTCATCAAGATTGGGGAGTCTGGGCAGGGATTCATTTCATGGGCATCTTAGTTGCAGTCCTTGGAAAATAACTGCAATTGTGCTTTCAATTTCAAGGCGAGGCCAGGGTGATATTATGTGAATTTTATTATGTTTTAGGATCGTACGTAGCTTGTAATTTTTGTGTTATGTTTTGTAATATCTCTAAACCTCAGTGACTATATATATAAATTTGATTGTGTCAATTGCTTTTCTTAGGGATTATGTTCGCTAATTATGTGTTTAAAACAATTTGATCATGTAAGACAAAGTTTGTTAATTAAGCTGAGTTTAATTAATACTTAATTGGGCTCGTTTTCAAAACCTTGGTTTTTATTGAAGAATCGAGACATTCGTTTGGAGTGCTCGTTCGAATGAGCTACATCAACAAAGAGGTACTACCAATAAAAAAAACCGGGGATTTTTTGACATTTGTTTTAGTGTCCTTTTTACTAAACATCATTAATTAATGTTTTTATATTGTTTGTAATTAAACAATATAAATCTAGCGTGGTCGCTTTTTATAAACGTCTTAAATTCTCTTTTACAATTGTTATTGTTTAGATATTTTTTCGTTATTGTGTCTGTTTGTTTTGCAGTAGTTATGTTGGTTATAGAAATATTATATCACTTTATTGATAATGGAGGAGAAATTATGTATGCATGTGAATGTGAAGCATCTTCTTGATAAGAACCTGCCTTTTTGTTTGAAATGCCTCTCAAACATTCCAGACCAATCTATTAAATTACTTGTTTAAGCTCAAAAAATTGGAAAAATACCTCTGTTATGAGCTGATCGTGAGCATGAGCATGAGCTGGCTATATGTTAGTGTGTAATGTGTTAATTAATGGTAATTGGTAAGAAAAAATTTGGTAGTTCATGTAAATTTGGCATAAGATAAAGGGACTGCTAATTAGATATTTAAAGAAATGGAATTAAAGAAGAAAAGGATCGAAATGTCTCTCTAGCAGGGGGTTTAGAGAAAATATTTTGAATTTTTCCCCTCCCTTGCTTTCCCATATTTGCTTAAAAATAAAAAAATAAAAGAGAGAGAAAATATTTTGAAGGAGATTTCATTTAGAGATAAAAAAATCGTACATATTAATTTTTGTTAGAGAGAAAATTGGTAATTAAGTTTTATTAATTTCTAACCTACATTATTAAGGGATCAGCATTGTAATCTACCCTCAAAGCAACAATTATCGAGGCTCGCGGCTCACCTAGCAACCCTATCACCCCCGAGGTTCACCCCTGCGCATTCAATATCCCCCAGCGAACCTCAACCATCACTAGCCATGGCAACCACCACGTACGGAACATTTAGTTCAATACGTCTCATCCATCCATAAAATGTGGTTGCCCTGTCCTTTCAAGCAAAGGCTGGCCCACTTTCTAATGAAGCCACGCCAGACCAATCCCCGACTATATGGCATGGGCGAACTCAATCTTGCACAAATCCCAAGAAGATTGAGCGATGGACAATTGGGGATCGCGGGAGACCGTTAGATTGAATGACTTTGTGAGCCTTGAACCATGCAAAAAAATATATGTATATAAGAGAACCACTTTCTTAAAGAGAGCAGGAGGCACATTCATAATAGAACTTGTCTTGTTCCTTTTCCACTCTCTTGTTTCGTTGTTAATTAATACAATCATCACCATTTAGCAACCTCGCGAGTCCCATCTACAAATATCGTTTGTGACCGAAAACTGTGTTAACAATTTTGATTAAACAAACAAAATTTTTGAGAGATAATTGGCTAATGAGGATAAATGTATCTAGATTTCTTTCTTTCTTTCTTACTTTTCTTTTCTTTTGTACTTTCCCTTGCACCCTTTCTGCACTTAAAAATTTTCAATTGGAATGATATATTGTAATTTTTGGAAGTGAATGGTATTTTAAGTTATGGCTGGCTTAGGAGAGTTTGAAATTGGCTAGATTTCACTTAACTTTCATAATTATTCTTTTAGAGCATTCTGAATGAACTCTCCGTTCTTTAGCTAAAATTTGATTAAAATTTGCCTGGAAGCCTGGTATAGTGATGCAATGTGTTTTATTACTCTGTTAATACTATTACTACTTAATGCAGTTTGGATAGTTGGTACAAAAGGTTCCCCTGCCTTCTGCTTATCTAGGGCCATCAGATCCTGGAACAATCTCCACTTTGGCAAATCCTGAAACAATCTCCACTTTTTTGCAAAAAATGTTTTAATAATTGTAGTTTTTCAATTTTTTTTTTTTTAAAAATTGTGTGAGGTATAAGGACACGTGCCAATTTTTGAAGGGTATTGACGTGAATTTGCGTTAATTTATGAACGGAAGTTGAACAAAGGTTTCATCTCAGTTTTTAGCTATAAGTGAGGTACCATTTACAATACAAATTGAAATGTAGGCAAAAAAAATAAAGTTCTTAAATTAAATGGAGAAAAAAGTATTTAACCCTAACATTTTTAATGAATGGATTGCTGAAAAAAAAAAAAAAAACTTTAATTATTTATTTATTTGAAAATATCTTTAAATTGTTATTTTAGATTTTTGTTTTTGTTAAAAAAAAAAAAAAGTAGGAAAACTGTCTATTTGCCTCCACGCTTTGACCCAAAAAAGGGAAGGAAATGCCTACGGATACCGCGTATGAAAAGAGTTTAAATTTAGTAAAGAAAATAAAAAAAACAAACAAATTGGTCCTGACCTTTCCCACCCACACTCATAGAAGCAATGTACGGGAGCCAATTCGACGGCGGGGCCGCCTTCTCCGGCGGCGGCTTCATGCCCTCTCAGACAACCCAGGCCGCGGATCCCTCCTTCTCTTCCTCCAAGGTAACTCTCTCTCTCTCTCTCTCTCTCTCTCTCTCTCTCTCGTGCTTTTGTCTTTTCTTTTCTTTCAACTAAACATCTGTTTGGTCTCCGAGAACACGGAGGAAAATCAAAATAATGAAAACTAAGTTAAGAGGAAGGAAATATTGGAATCCGCCTTCGCTGCTCCCTTCAACTAATTGGTTTCTAATAACACTGTTAAAGGAGTGAAATGTAGTTTTCGAATTTGCCAAATAGAGATTTAGGGTTTTGTCCTTTGTTTTTTTCGGCTAGTGGTTACGGTTTAACTGTTGTGTAATTGCAATACTGAATTTACCAGATGGTTCTATTAGGCTTAGTTTTTGTGATTACCGCTGTTTTCTTTAATTTTCTTGGCAGTCGAACTGGACATTTTCTTATTTTGAAGGAATCGGACCTTTCGAATTCTACTCTTTGCTTTTGAAATGTGTATGCGAACAAACACATTGCATCGGTCTTGATTTAGTGGACTGTTTTGTTCTAACGTGCCTTCTATGAAGTACGGAAAATGTTGATATTATTTTTATTCCTATTATTTTTCATCAACTACAGAGTTTTAGGATTTCAAGTTTCTCTTCCTTTCTTTGCAGAATCGTGAAATCCAGTCGTTGCTTCCACTGACTGTGAAGCAGATTAAAGAAGCTTTTTTGTTGAGTGATGATAAATCTAATTTTACTATTGACGGTGTCGATGTGAACAATGTGGGTTTCTCGAAACTTGGCTTTGCATGTGTCTATTCATTTGATTTTTCCTATCATGCCAGGCCTTTTGAGATTGAAATATGTTTAGGTTACGCTTGTGGGAATGGTATGCAACAGAACTGGAAGAATTACTGATGTTACTTTCATACTTGATGATGGGACTGGAAGGATTGAGTGTAACAAATGGTGAATCTTCTTAAATTTGTTTTACTTTCATATCAAATTTGATTTGACAAGAATTAGTTAATTTAATTACTTGATTCCATGCCAATTATGGGGTTTTTTTGTTCTTTCTTCTATGTGTAGGGTTCAAGAATTGGTAGACTCGAATGAAGTGGAGGGAATCTTGTATGTTTAATTTTAAAATGTGCACATTCCTCCTTGTGAAGGAGTATTCAGCTATAGCACTTCTTTACTCCTTATACTTTAAATAGTTAGGTTTTTATTTTATTTTTTTAATTTGGATATTTATCCTATTAGTTTTATTAAAGTAGTTTGTTTAGAGAAATTATCTCATTTTAATTTTGCCCCATGTTAGTCAACAAATCAATCAAACCATGGATGGATCCAGGGGGCAGGCCCCCCCAAAAAAAGTTTAGCCCCAAAACTTGTTAAAAAATATTATTATTAGGTTTTGTTTTGTACTTTTTTATTACTGGTCCCCTAAAAAAAAACAAAAAAAAAAAAAAAATAGTGCAGTCAGTCTCCCCCAATTTAAAATTCCTAGTTTTGTCCTTGAATCACAGTTTTCTCCTCACCAATATCATGTGGTGAGCATTTTGGGGGAAAGAAATGAAAACTAGAATAGTCATAATATCTCGGAATTAAAGGGTTTTCTAAGATTCCAACGTTTCTTTTTTTGGTTTTTTTTTCACCTCTCTTAAACTTCCTCCAAGCAAGTGGATTGTTTTGGAATAATGGGTCAGTTTTATATCAATATGTGTATAAAAATTGTGTTCTTTCCCTTCTAAAAAACCTGTAATATACTATCTGAATGTTATTGAAATGATATGTTTCACTTTAGGGATGGAATGTATGTTCGCATCCATGGACACTTGAAAGGCTTTATGGGAAAGCGGACCTTAAATGTTTTCTCTATAAGGTACAGACTCAATGTTACCTTATGTTTTACATTTTAGCTTTTATATTTTTGTGTTCGTAATGTAGAACTTACAATATTGTACCTCATGTAAATTGTCTTTGGGTGTGTTTTATATATTTTTGGGAAACTTCACTTAACTCTCCTGAAGTTTCATCATTTTTGAAAACTTTCAATTTAGTATTTCAAACTTCAATTGTTTGCAATATCACCCCTTCCGTTAGGGTTTGGGGTTAAACTAGAAGGTCAAAGGGTAAAGTGACCCTTATACCTTTGTAAACTTTATAAAATTACAAAATTACCCTTAAATTACAATTAATTTGTTTTAAAAAATGAGGGTATTTTGAGAATGTTTTCCCCTATTAGATTCTAAGGGAAAATCCTAATTGAGGGGTGAAATTGAAATTTTTTAAAGTTCAAAACACTAAATTGAGAGTTTTTAAAACTTTGGGGGGAAGGTTGTAAAAGTGATGAAAGTTCAGGGGGGTTAAGTAAAGTTTTCATCACTTAACATCCTTGATTTTGGCTGCAATGCATGACCTATTAATATGTAGGATCACATTGGTGGTGCTTATTTACTTAACATGAATAGTTAACTTTATTGTTGGGTACAATAACATTGTCTCGGTCAATTATTCCAACTTTTTGGTCTGCATATTTCAAGTTTTTTTTTTTTTTTTTTTTTTTAGAACTCTTAGTTTTGGAAGAGATTTCTTGTGGACTGGTATAGTAAAAAGATAAGTGTCACCTATTGGACACTGCTGTTGTGCGATTTAAGATTGTGGTCAATCTATGGGAGGTTGTGTGACTACGGGGCTAGCTCTCTCTGTGGAAATCAATTGTGATTTCCTCTTGAATCTCGCAGTTATATCTCAAGTAATAGCCCTCCAAGACATTAGACAATAGTATCAACATGCAAAAGAATGAGGACAAATTTGGAAAGTTAACAAGTTTTAGAGAGTAATAAAGTGGGCCTACCCTTGATTTCGTATATTTATAGCGAGTTTTAACTGAATCATGATTATACTTAAGCTACTTAGACAAAAATGGAACCCCCTATGTTGTCATGTTGACCTGTTCCCTTCTTGTGATGTAATTGATCTCACAAAACCATGTCAGTGGTATAACTTTGATTCCATGAAGGTTCTTTTTACTTTTTTAAAATTGAACTTGATGTTGCTTTCAGGCCCATTACTGACTTTAACGAGATTGCAAGCCACTTCATTGATTGTATTTATGTCCATCTCTATAATACCAGGTTACGGGTATTGGTCTAACTACTACAAATGTCATTCAAGCTTTACATGACATATTGATTACATCTGTACGGATATAATCTATGTATATGCTCTGGCCTTCTGATGTTACTTGTATTTATGCTTATAGAAACTACAAGGTGGTGTTACCACACAGCAGCAGATGGCAAATTCAACTAGTACACCTATGAAGGGCTCCCCAGCTGCCCCACCACATCAAGTAAAAGATCTGATTGGAAATTTAATTTTGGTGAGTTTTTAATTATTATGCTTACTGGTCCTACATTTTTCCTTTTCAGTTCTCTGGTCAATATAATGTAGGACAGAAGAACATTGAACAAATGGTCTTAGATTTTTTGCAGCTGCCTTCATCCAAGTAAGTACTTCTAATCTTGAAAGGACAATGATTGTGTAAATTCTCCCTATGGCTCTTATTGTAATACCAAGATCCCCCCTCCTTTTGCATTTCTGCAGTTGCTTGCGTTGTTGTGTCAAACATGCATGTGTGTATATATATGAGTATATCTTCAATGAGGTTGTGCTTTTGTGCCCACCATTAAATGAGTGACAAATCAGCATGGAGCAAATTGGAAAAAGGTATTGAATGCACCAGATTATACCAAACCTTTCTCACTCAGCTTTTCTCACGCAAACATCAAACTCATTCTTTCTCACACAAATCCCCAGCCCACCGCCTAGAGTGAGACGCCGCCACGCCACTCCCCGCCCAGACCCTAAATGAAATAATTAGACTTAAAATTTATAACAATAGTTTTCTTCCACTATTTCGCTTCTTTCTCTTTGGCTGTGCGATTCAGCCGTTTCTTTTTCTTCTAGTTTTTTCCTTTCCTCTGCTTGTCTTTGTTTTGTTCTTCCTCTTTAATTATCACTTTTGCATTTGTTTGGGTTCGTCATCAAGCAAGTTCTGTTGAAACCACAAATTGATGTACAAGCAACAAAATGAAACAAAAAAAAAAACCGAAAAAACAAAAACTTAACCTGCAAAACCACCAGAAAACAACCACCAGCAGAAGCTCAAATCTGAAGCTCATTACCCAGCAAATTCAAGCACAACCGCCCAGCCAAAAAATGGATTGGAGCAACCCATTACTTAGAACTTACTGGTGGAGGATCAGTGGGCTGGGCGGTGTGGGTGGGGCTGTCATTGGGCGGTGGCGGCATGTTCCGGCCATGGCGGTGGGCTGGGCAGCGATGGTTTGATATGTTGGAGAAAGAATAAGAAAGGAGAAAGAATGGGTTTGATGTTTGCGTGAGAAAAGCAGAGTGAGAAAGGGGAAAAATGGGTTTCATACGTTGGGTTTCTCATAGGTTGGTATATTCTGGTGCATTCATTACCTTTTTCTAATTTGCTCCAGGTTGACCCGTCACTTATTTAATGGTGGGCACAAAAGGTGGCTTTTGTGCCTCTCTTGTTGATGCTTTCAGATTTTTCTTGTTTGATCCCTATAATTATATTCCAAAATAGGGTATTTCAGTAACACAAGGTTACTCTATCTTAAATCACTATTTATTTTAAAAGCTTAAGTCACACGAGGTTACTCTATGTTATTCATAGCTTAAACTCTCTCCTAATACGTGAAATATTTAATTGAAATGGGAGGTGAACCTTTACTCAAATATTATGTTGAAAAGTCACCATTTATCTTCAAAGCTTAAACCAATAGGTTGCAGTTTGCAAAACTTCGGAACTATATTTTCTTTTCCACCATTAAGGGTAGATTGGTCATTGTAGGCGCCTTAAAAAAACACTAGATTGTCATCGGGAAGCTGAGAAGATGCTCTCGTATATACATACATACACACGTATGTAGGTGAGTACATAAGCCAGCATTTTCAAAATGATGGGTTTTTCAGGTTGACAAATATTTTACGCCACATCAAACACTCAAAAATATGAAAAACATTTTTCATAAAAAAAAATTTACGCCGAAACAAACGGGGCCTTGGTGGAAATTGTTTGTCATTAGCAAATTCATTATTAGATGGACGGTTTGGGTAGAAGTATGCTTTTGGCCAAAAGAAGCATTTCTTATTTTGATGCTTGTGCAAACAAGGTCAGTTTTTCTGAAGGAGTCACAGAAAGTCACTAAAAAACTTTGTGCCCAATGCCGAGGTGAGAGAGGGCGTGGGAGGGGATTCGCAGATCACTTCTTCATTGGGATAATTGTATATGTAGCATGCATTAGTTTGTTCTGCGTGTGCGTGCATGAATTATTCCATTTACTGGTTCCTTCTGTTTCTGTTTTGTCCCGGAATAGTTAGCAGTAAGCCCAATTTATTTTAAAGTTTTATATCATATCTTACCTGCATATTTTCATTTGCATGCTCCTCCCTTCCTTGATCCTGTGCTTATCGCTGTGTAGTCTACTACTGCTGACACCTTTTGATCTTCCCATATTTCAGTGCAGATGAAAAGGGGGTACACTGTGATGTTATTGCCCGTCAGTTAAGAGTTTCAATGGATAAGCTCATGTCTCTCTCTCTCTCTCTCTCTCTCTCTCTCTCTCTCCCTGTGGCCTTCTAACAGAAATGTCTATAACTTTAAATTTCCTGGTTGTCTACAGGTCATCTATTCAAAATCTTGTAGAGGAAGGCTTGATTTACTCCACAACCGATGATTTTCACTTTAAGTCAACTATCAACGGTTGACATCTCGTGTATAAGCTTTTGAAATGAGGACAGTCTTTGTCTCAGTTAGGTCTTCTTGTGATCTCTCTGCTTTTATTTTTACATTCATCTGCATTTTGGAGATGTGAGATAAGAGGATTTAAATGTCAAGTGACAGTTTAGCACTTTTTTTTTTTTTTTTTTTTAATGAATGTCACCTATCTTCTTTAGATAATAGATGATGGCTTGATATTTTGTTGCCAATGCTACTTTGTGCAAAATGGCAGGTTGTATAGTTATCCCCTAGTTCATTTCAAATAAGTTTTGTTTGGCCAAAAAAGCCCCCGGTTTATAGGTAGAGAATTTCTCTTTGCTTCTGTAGTAGCTCAGTATCCCATCGTAATTTGCCTTGTTAGAAGCTTGTTTATGAAGCTCTCCAGCCGGACAAAATCTTCCACCTTTCAGCAAATGCACTACTGTGCAAGCTAATATTTCTGCTT
Organism: Corylus avellana; assembly: GCF_901000735.1. Classification (NCBI taxonomy): domain Eukaryota; kingdom Viridiplantae; phylum Streptophyta; class Magnoliopsida; order Fagales; family Betulaceae; genus Corylus; species Corylus avellana. The sequence continues at coordinate 17,558,706 of NC_081548.1, read as the reverse complement.
GGAAAAATATCTCCCCTTGGAGATTGGGCTTCCCCTCCCAATGGCAATGGATCGATAAAGGCAATTTTCGATGTTGCAATCCCCTCGAATATTGCTGTGTGCTGCTGCTGTATTGAGTGACCCTAATGGAAACATTTTTTTTTTAAAAAAAATTTGAATAAGGAAGAGATTACCGGAAATGATCATTTTTACTCCTGATCCAAAAGGAAAGAGGGAATGATCCTAAAAATGAAAAAGGGGTGGGTTTCCCAACAATAGATCCAAAACAAACTAAAGACAGAAACAACATAAAAATCCTAGTAACAGTTGGGAAACATAAAAGACGAAAACGAGAGAGAAATCCAAGTAAAAGTTGAAAAACATCTTAGTGCCAAGTCCATAAGAGTCCATAAGATTTTTCATCAAGTTTGATCTAATAAAATTACCATCCACTTTGCAATTTTTCTGACTGAAAGATTGAAATTGGAGTCCAACTTAACCCATGCTGTTACCAATTCAATCATGGAAAAGACACGAAGAAAGAAAGAAAGAAAAAGAAAAGGAGACGTTAAAAAAAAAAATTACAATTAGAAGAAGAAAAAAAAAAAAAGTTGTTGCAAACATGAGGAGGTTGGTGTTACAATTTACAAAGGTCACATGCCTTCAATCCCACCGATTCACCGACCTCCTCGTCCTGCAGCTCGGGATAAGAGCAAGCAATTGATGCACTCAGGAGATGGCACGTGCAGTGGCACGTGTCCACATACAGTATTGACTAGCTTAATTACCCCAACTGCGTCCTTTTATAATTAATTAATATCCCACTTGATGGTGAGCAAATCTTGAATCCCACAACAAAGCTCACGTTGAAAATAATATCCACATGAATTAATTCTTTTTTAACGCCAAAAGGAAAAACCTTTTTCCCTTAGGATTTGTGGGGAATCGGCATCTTCATATCAAATTTCACAAAGAAAATATGTAAAAATTATCATTTAATTTAAATTTTTAATAACAAATTAATCCAAGAAAATCATCATATTTAAGAAGAACGAAAAGACAGCAGCCTCCCAATTAACACACTGACTGACCCCTCGTCTTACCGAAACTAAAATCCATCGCACGAACGAGAATCTCATCAACGTTGTTGGGCCCACATGTCCGCACAAGAGGACACATGTCTCAAAGGATACAGTAGATCAGACAGCAGACCTTTCCCATACACAGAATGGACATTAAAATAATATTACCCAAAAAAAAAAGAATAATTCCCAATTATAAAAAAAAAAAAAAAAAGGTCATGTCATGTGAGAGGCGATCATGAATTAATAATAAAATATTTCACTGACCACAAAACCCACTCCTTTACTTTACACATAGTGTTTGACCGTGGAAAACAATTAGAGGCCTTGAATTACGACAGCCAGCCAATTTTTTACTTTAAATTTGGTTGTATTTTAGTGGGTTTGAAGCTTACATGATTACCTTTTACTGTAAAAGAGAATATAATAAAAGAAATGAAAACGAAGAACACAACACTCCCGCCGAACTCTCTGCCAATCTGGTGAGACTTGAGTTGCAACCTTTTGCTTGTTTTTTTTTTTCATGGCTTTTTGGTTTGCTTAGTGTAAAAGCAGGTTTAACTCTTATCCGGGTTTTGGGGTCTTGCTTTTTCCACTACCTATTTTTTACCTAATTCTCTATTGTCTATTCTCCAATCATGTCATGTGAGCTTTGCTTGTCTTTCAGTTTGTGTTGGGTGATTGGTCCTGTGTCGAGGTCACCCCCAGCTGCTCCCACTTGGGACATGTGGCCGAAGGGTGCGGAGGAAAGGTGGAAATTGGGGGTGTTAGCTCACCCAAATCCACTTCCTGTCTGGGTATTGGGGTTAAACATCCATTACATTAATTAGTTAAAGCTTACTAAAAATATTCATTACTTTCAAAGTATGACACGTTTGATAAGTACGTAGAATAGATCTTGATCTCATGATGTGAGGCTATTTAGGGCTTTTTCCCTAAGGGGGTGGCGGGACGGTCCTTTGGACAGTTAGCCATAGGTTGATTTGACTGTTCAAGGTGGTGCAACGAAGGGCCAACGTCCCGTAGCTCACACTAAGGACATTCGGGCAGTACAACGACGTGTTTATGTGTGTAATCACATTGCATGCACATATATCCTTTCTTATATGGTTAATTTGTATGGAAATAATACCTAGATATTGTTTTACCACACTAGGTATATTATCATAGTCTCCTAATAATTTTGGCATTAATATGATATATTTAAAAGTATTATAATGCTATCCGAGCATTACAATGGTTTTGTAGTTTTTTTTTTTTTTTTTCACGTATTTTTATACATGTGTTACCACAACATTAGTATTATAATCGGCCGTTTCTTTCGAAATATTTGGCAATTACAACGGCATTATTATAATGCTAACTAAACATGTTTATGCATCGTAACAACTATTGTAATGTGTAAACATTATTTTAAATATAAATGGGTATTACAATCATGTTATATTATTATTTAATTACATTCCTAAGGCTATTTGGACATTAAAACGAAATATTAAGTTCTTAGACCATTAAAAATAGAGCTTTATTAGGATTATACCGAGCATTTTTCATAAAAACGCTCACGAACTTCAAAAATGTGTTCCCCGGATTCCTGAGCACTTCACACCAACCATAGAACACTTAGAATCACTTTAGAAACTTTATAGTGAATTTTGGAGTGAAAATTGTGGAGTCATGACATTTAAATAAACTCCGATTAGCTTAAAATTTTAAGGGAATTAAATGACTCGTAATCGTAAACGAACATTTGACATATTGCTCCCCCATTATTTAACGTGACCGACGTTCCCGGGCTCATATTCTCCGTAGTTCATTTTCAACCCTAAAACAAATTCCGATCGATCTTATATTTCTAAGGTTTGTGTATAATTCATAGAAAAACTTAATAATACTTTACTATAAGTATTTTAATTATATTTTTCTATTATCTTATGTGATCGTAATTAATGATCAGCATTACACTAGGACTAAAAACATTCTCTAAAAAATCATTATACGTCAAATCAAACACAACCTTAAAAGAAAATAATGTTTTTTCGTAAACAATTATATATATTTTAACACTCATCGTATACTTTCTTTCTATTTTTCAAGAGCTCCTATACATATATTTGGCAAAATTATCTCAATAGGGAAGCAACATAATAGGGGTAAATGGATCTATCATTCTCTAGAATTTGTTATTTAATTTAGTGTTAGCCGTGCACTTGCAAGCACGTAGTTTCTAACATTTTTTTTTTTAGGATCAAATAATTGCCCATTCAAAGTAATGGACATACCATGGGATTATTATATACGTTGTTTGCACCCAACAACGTACCTTTTTCTTCCAAGTTAGAAGAAAATCTTTTTTTTTTTTTTTTTTTTGTAAATATTTTTAGTGAATTTATATTTATATTAATTAACAGTCTCAAACTTTACTTAATCAATTTTTTAAGTTCCGAATCTTCAATTTTTTAATTTTAAGACCAGACTTTTGAGTCATTTCGAATCCAAGAAATTTCTAGACATTTTTGTCAATTTTTGGATGATTTTTTTCTTTCTTTTTATTTGTACTTTCTCTAGATCTCTCTCTCTCTCTCTCTCTCTCTCTTTCACACACACACACAAGCCATCACCAATATTGACTATTTGACTTTATCTCCATGACAATGTTTATAGAGATCCAACCATGGCTGGAGGACCGAGCTAGGACCCACCTCTATGGGCATGGAAGGCATACCTTCATGGCCATGAAATGGAGCATGGTATGGGAGACTAACCTCTATAATCGCTAGCTGTAGCATGATTGGGACAGAGGAGAAAGAAGTATGTAATTTGACATAAATTTTTTTTTTTCTTTTATCAAAAATTGATGAAAATCCTAACAAATATCTTGGATTTTAAATAGATCAAAACTCAGATTTTTTTTTTTAAAAAAAAAAAAAAAAAAAGAAAGAAAAGATGCAGGGTTTCTCTCCTTCAAGTTACAGAGAAAATACTATATCAGATAAGAAACTTTTCTTCTCTTTAACTCCAAGACAAATGAACTTCTAGGACTCAAATTATTAAACTTAATTGGAGACATATTTATTTGATTTTATATCTGTACGTATATTTTTTGCAAATCGAAACCTTAAATACTGCCATAGGCATTACCTTAACTTAAGGTACCACGTACTCTTACTTAGGGAAAAAAAAAGAAAGTACCACGTACTCTTACAGAAAAGATAGTAAATAATCACTATCCGATGAAACGTAACATGGCGATGTTTAGGACCAGCCGACACGTGGTCTGAATCATTAAAGAAATATTACTAAAATCCACACGTGTCAAGCCGATGACATGCAGGCTGGTGGACGCCACTACTGTAAATCTATCCTCTAGCAGAAGGCAGCAGGACCCTCCCTCCATGCCTCTTTCTCTCACCCATGCTTTGGATCCCACAAACGTCACCGTATCACTACTACGCGAAACAACTTTCACTCGCACCTTCCTTGTGTCAAATTAAATTATCCTTTTAATTTTAATTTTAATTTTTTTTAAAAAAGCAAAGCTAAATATAAATTAAATAATTACAATAAATCAGCACGTGAGGTGGACGCACTGTTTGTGAAGTTGGAGCATTTATCTAATACCGCGTACGAAGGGGGGGTTTTATTGTAGAGTGCAGACAAGAGTTAGAGTTACATAAGAATGCACCAAAATCAAATACTCAAGGTGCGGAGAGGCGGAGGGTGTCATTTTATGGAGGCAAAAAATGAGGAGGTGTTAATAGGGACAAAAGAAAAACGACGCGCGGCAGAAGTAGGGACCAATTAAGATGATTTATACACAAAATCCTCCCCCCGTGGGTCACCGTATCATACATGCAAAAATACACAAATAATGCTCTTTCTTCAGTCAAGAGGGAGAGAAAGAGAAAGAGAAAGAGACGAACACACCGCCTTGTCATCCCATGAAAAGGTTCCACTTGCTTTGCTCAATCAAATCCTTCAATTAATATGGAATATTATATGATTAATTCTTCTTCCCTTAAGAGAAATATAGCTTCGATGTTCGTGCACCTCTCTCTCTCTCTCTTTATTCACGTTCATCTTTCTTTCTTTCTTTCTCTCCTGCCCTCTATATCTGTGTCATTCCTCGGCCTCTTTTCATTACTACCTATTTACCTCTTCTTCTCTCTCTCTCTCTCTCTCTCTCATATATTTTTTGATTTTGCTATTTCCAAAGACGCATAACACCAACTCTACCCATCTCTTTCACGCTCATCAACGACATGGATTCTTCTTCTTCGTCTCAGAACTGGCTCGGCTTCTCTCTTTCCAACCATCCCCACCAACACTCCTCATCCCTCTCCCTCTTCCACGCCTTCACTTCCCCCACCCAAGGTCCACTCTCTCTCTCTCTCTCTCTCGGGTGTAGAGCCGAGGCTGCACATTTCTATGCGCAATATATATAATTTTTATTTATTTTTTTGGGTATTACAGGTACTGGGGTTGACGAAGCGCCGGAAAAAGATGCAGCTGCTGGTGCAACTGACCTGTCCATGTTCACAGCTGGGCCGAAGCTCGAGGACTTCCTCGGTGGCTCCAACGCCACAGCTGGAGCCGCGCCGCTGCCTCACTTTTCTAACGAGACGCCCATGGCTCTGACTATGTCTGAGCCTGCAGAGATTTATGACTCTGAGCTCAAGACCATAGCCGCCAGCTTCCTCCGCGGCTTCTCTACCGAACAACAAACCCAAGCTCAAGCTCATGCCCAAGCCCAGGCCCAAAAGCAGCCGTTGGCAGCAGCCGACCCGCCGCCCAAGAAGCCCGTCGATACCTTCGGCCAACGCACCTCCATCTACCGCGGCGTTACCCGGTAAAATAATATTCTTTTATTTTAATTATTTCCTCTTTTTTCAAAAACAAAATTACTTATTTTTTTTCTTTTCTTCTTCACATATGAAAATATTAGGCATAGATGGACAGGCAGATATGAAGCTCATCTTTGGGACAACAGCTGCAGAAGAGAAGGGCAAAGTCGGAAAGGAAGACAAGGTTATTTTTTCTTTTATTTTCTTATAAAAAAAAAAAAAAAAAAAAAAGGTTTTAGGGTTTTTGTGATTGTTTCTAACGTGCACCTGGGGTGCGTACTGAATAATCCTGGTCCACGAGATCTGGGTCTGAGACCTTTGAGAATGGTCCTCTGTGACCGGAATAAATGGGAGTAAAAGAATGTAACGCGGCTCGAATCCCAAGAACACCTACAAAGGGCTCAGATCGGATCTTCTGGGCTTTCAGTACGCTACAGGCGCGCGTTAGTTTCCGCCTAGCTAATTCAGCTATTGTGCGCTAGTTTTTTTTTTTCTTTTAAATTAAGCTTTTGTTTGAAGGTTCTTTTTCTGATGTGGGTTGTGTTGTTCGTTTCCTTGGCATGTATGAATGATTGCTGCCATGGATGCTAATGTCATAATCATCATCACCATCTCAGTTTATTTGGGTGAGTTTTCTTTCTCTCTTTGTCTCTTCCATATAAGTAAACAGTACTTGTACTATATAATTATGGTCATGATCATTTCATTCACCATCATATAACATTAAAAATGTTCTTTCATCAATGTGTTTCCTAGTACGATCGAAGTGACCTTAGATTTTGTTTACTGTAACAGATTCTTTTTTTGCATGAACGTGTAATCTTCTTCAGATTCCTCGTTGATTCACATTGAATGTTTTTCTTTCTTTTTTTTGTTTTTAGGAGGGTACGATAAAGAAGAGAAAGCTGCAAGAGCTTATGATCTGGCAGCTCTCAAATACTGGGGTCCGACCACCACTACAAATTTTTCAGTGAGTTTGTCAGATTAAATGGATGAGATTAATTTTTATTTTATATTACTATTTTCCGATGTTGAAGTTTGGATCCAACTCTTTGTGAAGGTTTCCAACTATGAGAAAGAACTGGAAGAGATGAAGAACATGACTAGGCAGGAGTTTGTCGCTTCTCTACGAAGGTATTTTTAATAACCCATTTTGAATATTTGATTTTACTTTTTACCACTGTTTTCCTTTTTTTTATTTTTTATTTTTTGTGTTGATCAAGGGGGTAAATCTTTTTGGTGTTGGGTTTGAGACATGTTTGCCTCCTTTATTTATGTTCAGGAAAAGTAGTGGGTTCTCTAGAGGAGCCTCTATCTACAGAGGTGTCACAAGGTTTGCTACATTATTAATTCCCTCATACTTTGTTTTATATATTTTGTCTGCAGTAAATAATATACAAATTTATGTGTGCTCTTTATTTATTTATCCTTTTTTTTTTTTTTTTCTCAGGCACCATCAACATGGTAGATGGCAGGCAAGAATAGGGAGAGTTGCTGGCAACAAAGATCTCTACCTTGGCACCTTCAGTGAGCTTTCATTCCTTTGACAATGCATTTTTTCTTTTTTGGTTGGGTTGTTTATCATGAAATAATGTTAAATAATAAGCGATAAATTTAATAATTTATCCTACTGAGGAGTGGGGCCGAACTTTTTTTTTTTTTTAATTAGTAACGACCAACACGTAAAATATTTAACTAATATGAAAACTGAAGTGAATGACGAAAAAACTTTTAATTTTAATATCACGTTAAATTATTATTTATTTCAAAAGTTTAAATTTTATTAAAATGACTAAATTTAATAATTTAATTTATATTCTAACAAACAGGCACCCAAGAAGAAGCGGCTGAAGCTTATGACATTGCAGCTATCAAATTCAGAGGCCTAAATGCTGTGACAAACTTCGACATGAGCCGCTACGACGTGAAGAGCATTGCCAATAGCAACCTTCCGATCGGAGGAATGTCAGGGAAATCTAAAAATTCTTCCGAGTCAGCTTCGGACAGCAAGACTGTCGACGGAAGCCGGTCGGACGACCGTGATCTTTCCTCGTCGTCGACCATAACTTTTGCATCACAGCCCTCCACCTCATCCCTAAGCTTTGCAATACCCATCAAACAAGACCCATCAGATTACTGGTCCATTCTTGGATACCACAACACATCTTTCAACAATGCCAAGAACAACCCTAGTAGTACTGCTGCCTTTCAGAGCTCCACCTCTCCCTTCAACATGGAGTTTTCTGCAGCTTCAAACTCCTCTGCCAATGAAAGCAGCAGTGGGGGGATTTTCAATGGAGGATATGTTCATCATCAGCAACAGAATAATGGGAACAACTCAATCCCATTTGCCACCCCCATTGCCTTAAATAGTAACAATAGTTACGAGAGCTCCTCTGGTTATGGAAGCAGCTGGATTGGCCCAGCTCTGCACACATTCCAAACTCATGCAAAGCAGAGCCTTTTTCAGACACCGATTTTTGGCATAGAATGAGCATGAATTTGTGCAAAAATTGTGAAAGCGAAGGGCATGAATTTGTTGGTGGAGGGTGGAGTTTAGTTGAATAGATGGGGTGGACTGACAAATCATAATTCCTAGGAGCAGAGCTGACGTTGTAGTACTGACTGTAGTGGTTCTTTGTTGAGGTCATGGTTCCTTCTTTTTTGGCTTTTTCATTTTTCTTTTTTGCCCTTTCTCTTTTTCTTTTTACTGACATGATTTACATGGGTATAATGGGGAAGAACACTTTTGTCATCTTTCCTCCTTGTTGGTACTAAACTATCAATGTGAAAGTTTTCCATGTTATCTCCTCTTTTCGCATCTTATTGTTTAAATATGTTATCCAATTATTTAAAAGTTTGAGCTTATAATTTATAATATTTTTTTAACATTTTTTTACGTGTAGGTTAAAATTTCTTTTAATAGGTGGGATTTTAACACATAAAATATTTAAATAGATTGGGTAAATAACAGAGTTAGGTTCGAATTTAAGACTTTAGGCTTTGATAACCAGTTAAATTAAATATTTTACGTTTTTAAAATAAAGTTTAAGCTCACACGTAAGTGGGAGCGTTAGAATATAATTAATTAATTAAATTCATCTTTCTTCTTATAAATTTAAAGTTTTTGAGACAAGTGGTAATTTAACAAAGGTCGTTTGAACTTTCACTCCATCATTTATTCCTTTATTTAATTAAAAATATTACAAGTGTAAGTCATTCATCCCTCTATTTAATTAAAAATTCACTTTAAAGCTATGAATTACCACGCGATTTGAGAGCTAAACTTTCAAAATTTTTCAATTTGGACTATTGACCTTTCAATTGCAGTCAATTTGAACCCCTCCGTCAGATTTAACTATTAACTTTCCTGATGTATCCCTAAAAAGACCAAAATATCTCTGATTTTTTTTTAACTTTATTTTTTTAAAATTTGGAATTAAGGGAAAATTTGAAATTTTATATAAAAAAAAAAATTAGGGGTATAAATGTCATTATTTCACTTTTAACTTTTAAAATCTGACGGAGAGGTTTAAATTGATTGCAATTAAAAGTTCAAGGGTCTCAATTGATATGTTTTGAAGTTTGGGGAGAGCTTCTCAAATCGCTTGGTAATTCACGAGTCTAAAGTGAAGTTACCCCTGAAAAATATTACTTGTATTGGGTCTCACTATTAAAATAAAGTTTAAGTTCACAAGTAAGGAGTCTTGAATAAATGATTAAATAATTAAATTTATCTCTTCTTTTTAGTTAAAATTTTTTTATTATTATTTTTTTCAAAATGGTGATTTAATTGCATTGACATATCCGTCTTTAAACGTTTAATGTGTCATTTTTTTTTTAATAACATAAATAAATAAATAAACGTACTTTTCACAATTAAGGGACGTACGTAGGTCTAGATGAAGGTCAATTATAGGATGCTAATTACTCGAAATGCATAATGATAGTATGAGCTAAATATTAATTAAATAATTAAAAGTAACTTTTTTCTACGAGTTTTAACTTTTTAAAATGAGTAGTGCCCCCTATCTGAAGGCAACAATGAATAGCAACCTGTTTGTTTTGACTTGAAATGCAAAGCAAAACAAGGCCATCTTCTTAATTAATTAGACAAAATGGCTAATTAGATCTGTTAGTTCTCAACAAGGTTTTTTTTACGGCACTTAAGCCAAATTCGGTTTACAAAACCCGGAACAAAAGGAAAATAGATGCTTAGTTACTCTGCATTTGCATCGTAGGGTCTCACATGATTTTTCATTAGCCCAACAAAAGAAAAATCAGCACGGACCTTAAAATTTAAAAATGCTATTCAATTGAAGTATGATTCAATCGAGCTTAAGAGAGCTTCTCATTGTCTAACTCTCGCGGGTCATTGTTTACAAACGGGTTGATATTATTTTAATTAATTGGCCCCCTCCGACCCTTTGTGAATGGAATAAAAAGAAAGGAGTATGAATCTGGATTTGAGGTTGTGTGAAATTCTCCGGTGCCCCCACACAAAAAGGCATTTTATTAGATATTTAATGGAGAGGGCCATAACCTTGACCAAAAAAGTGAAAAAATAGACCAACTGGATAATAATATAGAATAGGACAGAAACAAAAACCCACCATGGCAGTATTTTTGTGAGCTTTTACGGACTTGAAAGAGGTTCGATTCAAATACCCTGTCCTTTCTTGTCCCTTCTAGCCCTATTAGATCATGACTGTCCTTCGCAACTTTCGGCGCTTATAAGATCTTCACCCCACCAACGTGCCCTCTTCTTTGACCAGTGTTTTGACAGTTTTATTCCGTCATCGGAATAATGTTTGGAGCCCTAGAACAAGGGTAATATCTCGTTAAATAATGTCAAAAATTATATTTTTATTTTAAAATTGTCTTATAATGTTGATGTTATAGTTTTAATCAACCCTTAGATCATGTTATTGTTGAAAAATAAATAATTCAAGGTTAATTGATTATTCGTGTGACCATTATAAGATAAAAATATGATTTTTAGCATTAAGCTTCTCATACCAACATATTTATACGCCTCCGTCCTCAAAACGGAAACATGGTGAAAAGGAATGTCAGGAAAAAATTTTGGCTCAGCCAAATTTGAAATATTAATTATAGTTTTATTAACTAAGATTATATGGCCCTCTTCTTCAACTATCATATTCTGTTATATTTTAAGTGTATATATATACAGGACAAAAATTTTCTCTAAACTGGTTTGAAGAAATTTTTTTTCAACCTATCCTAATAAGTGACAAGGTTCAGAGAAAATATATATATATAATCCAACTTACATTTTCTGAGTTTAAAATGATCAATTTCTATTAAGTTGGATTAACGTTATTCTCTACGAGTTTGTTCTTCTCCATTGTGTATGGGCTGCCTACTTCTCGACAAGTATGGAATGCCTTCGCATGCAAATTGTTTTGCCTCCCAATCTTGATCAAAGCAACAACTTCACCAAGAATCCAAATTATGTTTTGAATATTTGCATAGTGTTAAAACTTGGGCTAATCAACTTTGTGCCGTAGGAAAACATGTTGATGATGTAGCACTTCGGTCTAACCTAGGGTTAAGAAATCCTTAATTCGAAATTAAGGGTTAATAAGGAACAAGGTTCGGCCTAAAAATAATAAAAATTGGCTTGATTTGACACTTGAGAGCCAATTTTGGGCCTGAGTGAGATATCGATCACCAAGTGCTAGGAAACCATAGTGATTGATTACTCCTCTTTTAGTGATCAATCAAGGTCAACAAGTATGTGATTTGAATACGTCAAAGACTAGTAGACACAGTGGTTAGGCTATAAGGCCAACCGTAGCGACCATTTGGTCTGCTAGGGCGTCCAGAGTGCGAGAGAGAGAGAGAGAGAGAGGTGATAGCTTTGAGGTGGATTTTGGGAGATCAAGGCCCCATGAGGTGAGAACCCTATTTCTAATCTTGTAGTCTCTAGTTATTCTGTCTTTCCCGTGGGGCTTTGGAAGTACATTAGAAGGGGGTGGAGGCTTTTTTTCGAGTCATACCAGATTTGATCCAGGTGATGGGTTTAAGATTTTGGGACGATGTGTGGTGTGGTGAGGTATGTCTCAAGGAAGCATTTCTAGTGTTATATAACATCGCTAGTGCGAAGGATGCACCTATCACTGTTAACATGGATCACTCGAGTGGCTCCCTTTAGTGGAATGTTAGGTTTATTCGTTTGGCCCACAATTGGGAAGTGGGCGTTCTAGCCTCCTTCTATTCCCTCTTGTACTCCTTTAGAGGGAAGAGAGTAAGGGCACACAAACTACGGTGGATCCCGTCTCGCAAAGGTGAATTCAATGTTAGATCCTTTTACCAAATTCTAGTTCACAAAGATAATCCGCATTTCCCTTGGAAGAGTATTTGGCGAACCAAGACCCATTCGAAGGTGACTTTCTTTGCTTGGTGGGCAGCACTAGGAAAGATTCTCACCATGGACAATCTCAGGATTAGACATCTTATCGTGATCAACATGTGATGCATATGTAAACTGAATGGGGAGTTCGTCGATCATCTCTTCCTCCACTATCAGACCTCCAGGGCCCTATGTAACGCCTAATAGCGTAGCAGACTTGCTCACCTTCTGGTGGTTTGGGGGTTGCTCTCGGAACGCGATAGTGTGGAAGATGGTTCTCCTTTGCCTTATGTGGAGCCTCTGGATGGAAAGAAATTACAGAATCTTCAATGACCTATAAAGGACTTTGGAGGAACTCTTATCCTTCCTTTTTTCTTTTTTTTTTTTCTCCCTTTACTTGGACAGCTGCTTATTCAGTTCCTCTAGTTAGACGTTCTCTTGTGTTCTAAGATTGCGTCTCTTTGCGCTTTTTGGTATATGCAACATTTCTTATCAAAAGAAAAAAATGTGTGAAGAAAGGTTTAGTCTTTCTAAAGAAACCCCTAAATTTAGGTTGTTTGTTGTTTTAATAAAGCGAATAGGTTTTAATTTGAGTGTAGGCTCTATAAGAGGTGGATAATGATTGTTCATCAGAGCTCTTGAAGGGTTGTTAATGGAAAGTTCATAAATTTGTTACCTTCGTATTCTTATGTGTAAATGTTCAAACTTTAGGTGTTTAAAGATGTTAGATGAGTAAAAGAGGTAATTGAGTCCCAGGGCCTCTAAAAGCCTCACCGAAACTAAAAAATGAGTTTTATTTTTTGAAAATGAACACTATCCAAATTGATCACTATTTGAGCTAGGATCAAGCATTGAGAAGTGCTGATCAATCACCAATGAACTAGCACTCCTGGACTAGAAGTTGTGGTTTTTTTTTTTTTTTTTTTTTTGGCTATTTTGAGAACTAGGGTTAGGTTTTTAGCCTAATAGGCCATTCTAACGTTATGGTATTTAGGTTTTTAGCCTAGTAGGCCATTCTAATGTTATGATATTTCACAAATGACGAAGTTGGTGAATTCGAGGAAGTGTAGCAAGACAGCATGTATGATTAAGTGAGTAAAACTCATGTGAAAACTGTTAGTTATTTTTGTCAAAATAAGTAATTGGCGAATTTTGGTGATCAAAACCTTGTAATTGCATCTCACTTGTATTATGGCATCTTTCAGAGAACGTTACAGACTTGCAGCAGCTTCAGGGAAGCCCCCTCCGCACTGGAGCAAAGGCAGTCCGGACGGATACAAGGGCTGTCCGGACGTGATGCAAGATGAAGATCTCCAGTACTAAAATCTCAAGAGCTTCGCTCCCTGACCGTGCGCAGGCCGTCCAGATGCGATGGTTGAATAAGAAAACACGAGAGCCTCGTCTGCAAGCCATCCAAATGCGTCGTTTCAAAGAACTAGTTTTAGCGATTTTAACCTAGGACCATCCGGACACCAGTGTTCTCACCCGGACATCTAGTGTATTTCAACTCTATTTTCACGTCGAACTTAGTTCCGCCTGGACGAGCTCACTTCCAATCCGGACGCCCCATAGCTTTTAAGTCTATTTTCAACATAGCTTGTGCTGGATTAGACTAGGGGTCTATAGACTATATATATGAAACTATACAGAGAGTTATAGGTACGAATTCTGGATCTAGAGTTCGGTAGTTTGTACTAAGAGAGCGTTTAAGATATTGAGCGTTAGGGTTAATCTCTCTTAGAGTAAAAGATTGTGCCTTCATCACAGATCGCATACAATTGAAGTCAACTTGCTACCGTAGGAAAACATGTTGATGATGCAGCACTTCAGTCTAAACAAAGCTTAAGAAATATTTAATTAGGAATTAAGGGTTAATAAAGGAACAACGTTGGGCCTAAGTGATATATCGATCACCAAGTGCCATGAAACCATTGTGATTGATTACCCCTATTTTAGTGATCAATCAAGGTCAACAAGTATGTGATTTGAATACGTCAAAGACTTGCAGACATGGTGGTTAGGCTATAAGGTCAACCCTAGCAATCATTGGGTTTGTTAGGGCTTCTAGTGCTCAAGAAAGAGAGAGAGGTCGTAGCTTTAAGGTGAATTTTGGGAGATTAAGGTCCCACGAGGTGAGAAAAAGGAAGCAATTATGAAATTATTGGGCTTAAAGGACAAAATTGGAAAAAGCTAGAAGTTTTGGACCAAGAGTAAGTATTCAGGTTCAGCGCTCGAGCGCACCACACCTAGGCTCAAGCGCATCCGCGCTCGACCACCCAACAACAGAGATCGATCGCAGGTATGCGATCGAGCACACTACGCCTACGATCAAGTGTACTCGTGCGCTGGAGGAAAAACCAAAGGCGGCCAGGACTCCTTTTCCTTTCCAAACTTGGATTTCCAGGTCCTAGTTGTAATAGGATCTAGACCTCTGAATTTCCTAGGATTTCTAGGGCTTCTAGGACTCTCCTAAGCCCTATAAATATATCTCTAAGCCTCACAACTCAAGATACCATTCAATAGACAAATTTTTATATGCTTGCTTGGAGAGGAGAATTTGGAGGCTACTTACAGGAGCGGTTTTCGGTTCTTTCTTTTCCCTTTATTTTAATTATGTGTAACTAAATACTTTAGTAGGGCTAGATTGAAGCCCTAACTATGTTTCTCTAATATTTCAATATTGGCGTCTTTGTGATAATCATATTGTGATGTTTAACATGATTAATTTCTATTTTATCGAATTTCTCATATGAATGTGCCTGATCAACATATGCATGTGGTATGTATTAGTTATTTAAGTCAATTTGGATAATCGAGTCTAGGGCTTAATAGAGTGACAAAAGAATCTCCTCATGGGTTCGTTGATTAATCAATTTGGGAAATTGGAAGTAGACACATATGCCTTAGGTTCCATGTGTTTGTTGATTTCCACATATTTACACTTTCTTAAAGAACAACTTAGTAGACATCCATGCTAAATTCTTTAAGAAAGAAAAGAATTAGACCCATGTCTAATTCGTTGCTTAGGGAAATCAATAGCTTAAGGAATAGACACCCATGCCCTTAGGTTGGCAAACATTAGGTATTCTTGATATGATTGGAACATTGGCATATTGTCATATTATTAAGCATAATAAGTGGTGGATATCAAAGCCCTACCTTTTCATTTATTTTCATAATATCAATTTCATGATAATTTTGGTATTTTAATTTAGAAAATTAATTCTAAGCAAAATCAACAATCCTTGTGGGAATGATCTTGTATTTGCCACACTAAACTATCGTTTGATTTTGTGCACTTGTAAGTAAGACGTACCGAATATTGTCTATTAATTTAGGTGGTATTCGGCATAACAAGTTTTTGGCACCGTTTTCAGGGATTGTTTAGAATTTGTTTAGAATTTTTTTTTTTCCTTAGTTCATTTTATTTTATTTTATTTTTCTTGTTACTTGGTTTCTAGAATTTTAATTTCGTCTTGCAATGGTGTGAGCAAGCGCACTGCTGCAGGGCAATCAAGCGCAAAGTCAGACTGCTGTGCTGAAGATGCTATGTTTTCTTTTCTGTTTTGCAGTTTTTTTGAGTGCGATCGAGCGGCCCACCTTGTACGATCGAGCGCATTACCAGACCGTAGCTACGTGCTAGCACTTCGGGCCATTTGTGAGTTCTCACTTTTATTTTTGTTAGTTAATTTTCTTTTTGTTTTTTTCATGTTGAGAGACAATACACCTCCGATGCAAAGACCTATGAGCAGTTCATTCAATCTCCAGATCCTCGACTAGCCATCATGCATTAATTTTCAGACCATTGTGCAGAGCAGTAACAATTTATCTCCGCAGCTGCTCAATTGGGGTCCACACTATAAAGACACTCCTACAGACAACCCATATTAGCATATTCGAGAATTCTTTGATCTTTGCAGGAACCAGAATGTGCAGGGTTTAACTCGAGAAGAAATCAGGTTAATCCTCTTTCCTTTTTCTTTAAAATATAATGCTAAGATATGGTACAATTCTTTGGCCGCATGTTCTATTCATAACTGGGATGTGATGGCCACAAAGTTCTTAAAGAAGTTTTTCCCAACCCAAAAGACAAGGCAATTGAGATGGAAAATTTTTACTTTCCAACAAAAAGACGGAGTCCTTTTCTTCGAGGCATGGGAGTACTTCAATGAGCTACTTCTCAGATGCCCTCATCACAATTTATCTCAAGACGATCAGGTACTAGCATTCTATGAGGGTTTAATAGATCATAAAAAGAGTCTTGTAGATTTAGCTTGTGGTGGCATGTTGATGGAGAAAAGCAGCAAGGAAGCCATAGAACTCTTTGAGACTATAAGTGAGAACTCCCAACAATTACCATCTAAAGGGAGACAAGGACTCGAAGGAAAAGGCATACATGAAGAAAGCACCAATGGTGGAGTTCAAGCTCGAATGGCTTCCATAGAGAAAAAGCTAGACATGCTCGTGAAGGTGATGACTAATTATAACATTGCTCCTCTTCAACAAGTTACACAAGTCGAGGTATGTGCGATATGTTCCCATATTGACCACACCACTGAGACTTGTCCCATGTCTTCAATTGTAGACCAGGAGTCATCTCCCATCAATTTGTTCCAACACTATCATGAAGAAGAGTCATCTCCCATCAATTGGCCTCAACAATACCAAGAGAAGCCATCTCTGCAGTTCTATGGTCAATCATACTCCCTTCTTAGCCACAATGAAGCCAATATGCAACTGCTGGAATACACTGCCAAGTTAGAAGCATAGCAAGAAGAGGAGTCATCTCTCATCAATTGGTCTCAACACTACCAAGAAGAAGAGTCACCTCCCATCTATTGGCATCAACAATACCAAGAAGAAGAGTGTCAAAGTCAGTTTGTTGTCAACCCTAATGGACACTACATGGAGGATGAGTGTAACATCCCCAGCCCGTTAAGGCTGAGTTTGCCACTGTTCTCCTTTTACAACAAAAGTTCTTGCAAAGATCTATAAGGTCTATCAGAGTACTTGATTTCAAAGGATACGATAAATGTATAAAACATTATTCAAAAGAGTTTATTACAAGCGAAATTAGAAAACATTAAACTTTAGTTGCGGAATATCATATTATTACAATAATTGATATGAAAAGACTTTGAAAGTTAATAATTATTCCCGCCCCCATTCCGGCCTTCTATTCAAGCGTCCTTTCTACCTGAAAACAAGAAATAAAACTGAATGAGCCCAAAGGGGCCCAGCAAGTAAAATCCACAACCATAAATAGTTTTGCTCCCTGTTCTCAGTTTTGATAATCGTTTTCGCAAATAAATATACATCCAGCCATAATAATAATACATGTATGGACGGTTGTATCTTCCGTAGCATATACGTACTATTACATCATCATCATAATGCATCGCTATAAATCATCTTTATAAATCAACATAGTATATCATCGTTGAAAATCATCATAGTATATCATCATTGAAAATTATCATAGTATATCATCGTTGAAATTCATCATAGTATACCATCATTGAAAATCATCATAGTATATCATCGTTGAAATCATATTATCGTTTTCTCATATTAGGGCCCATGTACACTATTACCCCTGTGTACGAGGGTTGCGGGTCCTTGTGACCATGGCACTGAACTGTGGCCTCAGCCATGCCCGACCGTTAATTAACTCTTTTCTTGGTGCACTCAACGGTCATGTTGATGGAATACCACCTTCTGGCATAGCCTCCTTCAGTGGTTTCGCCTCCATCCGAGTATCGGTACCGAACTCCTCTCATCCTTACTTATCTTGGGGCCAAAAACACTCTCCTCCATACATGTGCCCTCATTTCATAAACATTTAACTCATTTCTTGTACTTCTCTTTGTACTTCTTTTGATGCATCTTAGGGCAACATGTAGGAGGGTTTATCATCATTCTTCTTTCTTATAATCATCATTATTTTCTCAACTTTCTTTTATCAAAAATGGAAACTTTTCCAAATATAAACTTGTGTACTTAGAAAGCATTTAAAGAAATAGAAACTTTCTAAATAATTCTTTTAGAAATCCTTCATGCATGCAACATATCTTCATGACAGGTAAATAAAATAATCATTTACAGTTTGATACAAGAATGAATAAATAGCATGACATGAAGTAATTTTAGAAGGGGTAGTGAATTTACTTACTTCTAGACTGAAGCTAAAAGTGGTCAAAGGATCTAGTTGCTCCAATCTGACTAACACCACTAGTATATCTTTTGAAACTAATTTCTCGAGTCCGTTCTCTCTCGTGTTCTTTCTTTCTTGCAACGCTTTGTCTCGTCCTTTCTCT
This sequence comes from Corylus avellana, assembly GCF_901000735.1. Taxonomy (NCBI): domain Eukaryota; kingdom Viridiplantae; phylum Streptophyta; class Magnoliopsida; order Fagales; family Betulaceae; genus Corylus; species Corylus avellana. Next base: position 17,540,108 of record NC_081548.1, on the reverse strand, counting down.
CTCTGTTTCGTGTAAACACTTTCAGAAAGAAGAAAGACCGAGTAGAAAACGGAAGAATGAAGAATATGTGGAAGAGAAGGGAGTGGAGTGGTGAAATTTGTGAAGGGTGAGGACTCTATTTATAGGAAACCACCTCCATCTACCAATCTTCATCTATAAACCTTCATCCACTAATCTCCATCTATAATTCTCCATCTACTAGTACTTATCTATAAATCTCCATCTACTAGTACTTATCTATAAATCTCCATCTACTAGTATCCATCTATAAACCTTCATCCACTAATCTCCATCTATAAATCTCCATCTACTATTATACCTACCATTGATTATTCTACCTTCCATTTTACTATCATATTATTTCACCAATTACCATACTCTAATTACCACTCTCAGTAATATCATAAATTTCCCAAGAATTAAAATCATAGGCTAAAATGAATATCAAAATAACATTATCATCAAAATAATCTATTTAAATATTTTGAAAAAAAAAAATTCCGGGGCACTACAATCTTCCCTCCTTATTGAAATTTCGTCCTCGAAATTAAAAATCTAATTATCACTTTATCCATGAATGTAAATTCTATCATATTCATCAATCAATTATTAATTATGCTATTCTACCATAACATAAGACTTTACAAGAAACTTACTCAAACAAATGAGGGTATTTGTTACGCATGCTTTCTTCCAATTCCCATGAAGCTTCCTCTGTTGAGTGATTGTTCCACAAGACTTTCACTACTGATATACTTCTGTTTCTAAGGACTTGATCCTTTCTATCGAGTATTCTTGTTGGTGTCTCCTCGTAAGTCATGTTGGGTCGGATTTGAAGGGGTTCGCTTTCTAAAACATGTGTTGCATCTGGAACATATTTCCTCAACATTGATATATGAAATACATCATGAATCTCACTTAAGTTCGGGGGTAATGCCAAACGATAAGCTACCGCCCCAACTTTCTCAAGAATTTCAAAAGGACCAACGAACCTGGGACTCAACTTCCCTTTTCTTCCGAATCGCATTACTCCTCTCATAGGAGCAATCTTGAGGAAGACCTTTGTGCCAACTTCAAATTCTAGCTCTCGTCGTCTCGTATCAGCGTAACTCTTTTGTCGACTTTGAGCTGCTGCTAATCTCTGCTTTATTACCGTTATCTTCTCACATGTATCTTGGATGATTTCTGGCCCAAGTAGTTTCCGCTCTCCTACCTCGTCCCAATATATCGGCGACCTACACTTTCTTCCGTACAATGCTTCATAAGGTGCCATATCAATGCTCGCATGATAACTATTGTTGTAGGCGAATTCTATCAACGGAAGATATTGGATCCAGCTCCCCTTGAAATCAAGAACACACAATCGCAGCATATCTTCCAAAGTTTGAATTGTCCGTTCCGTTTGCCCGTCGGTTTGAGGGTGAAATGCTGTGCTGAAAGTTAGCCTTGTACCCATTGCCTCTTGTAAACTCCGCCAAAATCTTGAGGTAAATCTTGGATCTCGATCCGACACAATGGATACGGGAACTCCATGTAGTCGTACGATCTCCTTGACATAGAGTTCTGCGAGCCGATCCATACTGTAATTCATCTTGATCGGTAGAAAGTGTGCAGTTTTAGTTAACCGATCAACAATGACCCAAACCGCATCTTGACCACTTTGAGCCTTGGGAAAACCAGACACAAAGTCCATCGAAATACGTTCCCATTTCCATTCAGGAATAGGGAGAGGTTGTAAAGGCCCTGCAGGTCTTTGATGTTCTGCCTTAACTTGTTGACACGTCAGGCATCGCTCCACGTATTGTGCGATATCCTTCTTCATTCCATTCCACCAATAGCTTTTGCGTAAGTCTCGATACATCTTCGTGCTTCCCGGATGGACTGTATATAAGGATTGATGGGCTTCTGACAAGATGACCTTCTTCAGTTCTGCATTATTGGGAACGCACACTCGGTCACGAAATCTTAACACTCCATCCTTGGAGATTTGGAAATCTGGTTGTAGCCCCTTCTCCATTCCTTCACGAATTATAGTTGACTCGCTGTCTGAAAGCTGTGCTGTCTTGATTTGTTCCAACAAGGTTGACTCCAGGGTTAGGCTGCTCATGCAAGATTGAATTATCTCAATCCCCTCCTTGTCCAGGTCAAGGAGTAACTTCTGATGCATCGTGAATATGGCTGATAATGTTCCCTCCGTGGTTCTTCTGCTGAGAGCATCAGCGACTACATTCGCCTTTCCAGGGTGGTAGTTAATCTTACAATCGTAGTCGCTTAGTAGTTCCAACCAGCGCCTTTGTCGCATGTTGAGCTCCTTTTGGGTGAAGAAATACTTCAGGCTCTTGTGATCTGTGAAGATTTCGCAATGCTCTCCGTACAGGTAATGTCGCCATATCTTTAAAGCAAAGACTACTGCGGCTAGCTCGAGATCATGAGTTGGGTAATTGTGTTCGTAGGTCTTCAATTGTCTTGAGGCGTAAGCGATAACTTTCCCTTGTTACATCAGCACGCAACCCAAGCCTTTAAGAGAGGCGTCGCTATAAATCACAAATCCACCAGTCCCTGATGGAAGAGTGAGAACTGGTGCGGTGACTAGCCGTTGCTTCAGCCCTTGGAAACTTCGCTCGCAATCCTCCGTCCACTGAAATTTTTCGTTCTTCCTTGTTAATCTGGTTAACGGTGTTGCCAGCTTAGAAAATCCTTCTACAAACTTCCTGTAGTAGCTAGCAAGTCCTAAGAAACTTCGTACTTCATGGGCATTTGACGGTTGTACCCAATTGACTATCGCCTTTACTTTACTTGGATCCACTGCTATCCCATCCTTGGTGACAACGTGTCCCAAGAAAGTCACATTGTCTAACCAAAATTCACACTTTTTGAACTTCGCATAAAGTTGTTGCTTCCTCAAAATGTCCAACACCGTGCGCAAGTGCTCTTCGTGTTCCTCCCGAGTCTTTGAATAAATTAAGATGTCGTCGATAAATACTACCACGCATCGGTCAACAAGTTCTCGAAATACTCGATTCATCATGTCCATAAATGCAGCTGGAGCGTTAGTTAAGCCGAAAGACATTACTAAGAATTCGTAATGTCCGTACCTTGTCCGAAACGCTGACTTTTGTATGTCCTCCTCCCAAATTTTGAGTTGATGATAACCGGAACGAAGGTCAATCTTAGAGAATACTTGCGACCCTTGGAGTTGATCGAAAAGATCATCAATCCTTGGGAGCGGGTATTTATTCTTGATTGTAACCTTATTCAATTCCCTATAGTCAATACATAATCGCATCGATCCATCCTTCTTTTTCACAAATAGAACAGGTGCTCCCCACGGTGATACACTCGGACGAATAAAACCTTTGTCGAGTAGTTCCTGTAGTTGATCCTTGAGCTCCGCGAGTTCTCGTGGTGCCATCCGATAAGGAGCCTTGGATATGGGTGCGGTGCCTGGTAGTAGGTCTATAGTGAATTCGATTTCCCTATTGGGAGGTATTCCCGGCAATTCATCCGGAAAAACGTCGGTAAATTCCCGTACAACGGGTATCTCTTCGATTTTTGCTTCTGCTTTCTCCTCTGTCACGCATGCCAAAAATCCTAAACAGCCCTTCCTGATTAATCGAGTTGCATGCAGTGCGGATATCAACTTAGGCGTGTTGATAGTTCGATCTCCATAAAATTTGAATTCTTCATCTCCCGACGGTCTAAATATTACCTCCTTGTGGAAACAATCCACGCACGCATGGTACATGGATAGCCAATCCATTCCTAAGATCACATCAAACCCGCTCATCTCGAATATTACAAGATTTGCTGGCATGACATGACAGTTAATTGATACAGGACAACGTCTAACTACCGAGGTACATACGACTGTTTTTCCTACGGGGGTAGTCACTGATAAGCTTACATCTAATGATTCTAGCTTTAGGTTACTTGCTTTAGCAAAGGAGTATGACACAAATGAGTGCGTTGCTCCAGGATCAAAAAGAACGAAAGCCATACCATTAGAAATAGGTAGGGTACCTGCCACCACTTCATTGGACGCTGATGCATCACCAGGCGTTAGAGCATAAACCCGAGCGGTTGCATGGTTCTTCTGTTCCTCAAGGCGTTTCTGACCGCTTAGGTTGTTGGGAGGGGCCTTGCAATCTCGTAGGATATGTCCAGGTTTCCCGCATCTGTAACATACTGGCTGCCCAAACAGACAATTCCCGGCATGAAGCTTTCCACATTTCTGACATGGTACACGGTGACCACCATTTCCTTGTTGACGGGGTTGTTGTGGTGCAATATTTTTTTGTGGGGTCTGGTGAAATCTCTTCTTACTGGGTTGCTCTCCGGAGTGGTTCCATTGTGGGACATTTCTCTTCCTCTGGTGGGAATACCCCGAATCTGCATTCTGGTTGGAATACCCCGAATTTGCATTCTGGGTCTGCTCGATAATCGCAGCTTTGTTGATGAGGTCTGATAAGTTTCCAATCTGGAATCCTACCACAAGGTTCATAATGCGTGGTTGCAGTCCTCTTTCAAACTTCCTCGCTTCTAGCTCTCCAGTTGACACGAGATAAGGGGCAAATCGTGATAGTTCGATGAATTTGGCAGCATATTTCTCTACCGTCATTGACCCTTGAACTAGGTCCGTAAATTCCTGGGCCCTGGCTTGTCGAACTGTCTGAGGAAAGAATCGTTCATAAAATTCCTTCTTGAATTCTCCCCAGGGAATGGGATCCTCTTCCTTTATTCCTAACAGGCTTCGTACTTGTCCCTCCTTGGTTTCCCACCACCGATTTGCTTGATCGGTTAAGAGGTAAGTAGCATACCTAACCATCTTATTATCGGCGCAGTCCATCACCTTTAGCAGTCTTTCGGTTTGCAGAAACCAATTTTTTGCAACTTCTGCACCCGCATTTCCTTCAAAGGTAGGAGGATGCTGCCGACGAAACTTTTCGAACGTGCAACCTTGTTGTTCTTCGCTAGTGGATCCTTTCCCGCGTCGGGCCTCGTCTAGCAGGTTCATGAGAGTAGTTGCCAACGTTGTCATAGGGCTTAACTCATGGTTGATGATAACGTTTTCTCCATCTCCGGAGTTGTTGAACCCGGTGTTGCCATCTTGGTTATTGTGAGGCGGGGACGCCATTCTTCACAATCGATAATATAACAACCATTAAACAATTTAGACAAGAATCTTTGGATTATCTAGTAGTGACTACAACGACTAACTATACTTGGCCGGAATGTGGCTTCCCATTAACCCCTTTTTTTTTTTTTTTTTTGAAAAGTCTGCCAAAACCTTATAACCTTTGCTCTGATACCAAAATTGTAACATCCCCAGCCCGTTAAGGCTGAGTTTGCCACTTTTCTTCTTTTACAACAAAAGTTCTTGCAAAGATCTATAAGGTCTATCAGAGTGCTTGATTTTAAAGGATACGATAAATATATATAACATCATTCAAAAGATTTTATTACAAGCGAAATTAGAAAACATTAAACTTTAGTTGCGGAAAATCATATTATTACAATAATTGATATGAAAAGACTTTGAAAGTTAATAATTATTCCCGCCCCAATTCCGGCCTTCTATTCCAGCGTCCTTTCTACCTGAAAACAAGAAATAAAACTGAATGAGCCCAAAAGGGGGCCCAGCAAGTAAAATTCACAACCATAAATAGTTTTGCTCCTTGTTCTCAGTTTTGATAATCGTTTTCTCAAATAAATATACATCCAGCCATAATAATAATACATGTATGTACGGTTGTATCTTCCGTAGCATATACGTACTATTACATCATCATCATAATGCATCGCTATAAATCATCTTTATAAATCAACATAGTATATCATCGTTGAAAATCATCATAGTATATCATCATTGAAAATTATCATAGTATATCATCGTTGAAATTCATCATAGTATACCATCATTGAAAATCATCATAGTATATCATCGTTGAAATCATATTATCGTTTTCTCATATTAGGGCCCATGTACACTATTACCCCTGTGTACGAGGGTTGCGGGTCCTTGTGACCATGGCACTGAACTGTGGCCTCAGTCATGCCCGACCGTTAATTAACTCTTTTCTTGGTGCACTCAACGGTCTGTTGATGGAATACCACCTTCTGGCATAGCCTCCTTCAGTGGTTTCGCCTCCATCCGAGTATCGGTACCGAACTCTCATCTTTACTTATCTTGGGGCCAAAAATACTCTCCTCCATACATGTGCCCTCATTTCATAAACATTTAACTCATTTCTTGTACTTTTCTTTGTACTTCTTTTGATGCATCTTAGGGCAACATGTAGGAGGGTTTATCATCATTCTTCTTTCTTATAATCATCATTATTTCTCAACTTTCTTTTCTCAAAAATGGAAACTTTTCCAAATATAAACTTGTGTACTTAGAAAGCATTTAAAGAAATAGAAACTTTCTAAATAATTCTTTTAGAAATCCTTCATGCATGCAACATATCTCCATGACAGGTAAATAAAATAATCATTTACAGTTTGATACAAGAATGAATAAATAGCATGACATGAAGTAATTTTAGAAGGGGTAGTGAATTTACTTACTTCTAGACTGAAGCTAAAAGTGGTCAAAGGATCTAGTTGCTCCAATCTGACTAACACCACTAGTATATCTTTTGAAACTAATTTCTCGAGTCCGTTCTCTCTCGTGTTCTTTCTTTCTTGCAACGCTTTGTCTCGTCCTTTCTCTCTCTGTTTCGTGTAAACACTTTCAGAAAGAAGAAAGACCGAGTAGAAAACGGAAGAATGAAGAATATGTGGAAGAGAAGGGAGTGGAGTGGTGAAATTTGTGAAGGGTGAGGACTCTATTTATAGGAAACCATCTCCATCTACCAATCTTCATCTATAAACCTTCATCCACTAATCTCCATCTATAATTCTCCATCTACTAGTACTTATCTATAAATCTCCATCTACTAGTACTTATCTATAAATCTCCATCTACTAGTATCCATCTATAAACCTTCATCCACTAATCTCCATCTATAAATCTCCATCTACTATTATACCTACCATTGATTATTCTACCTTCCATTTTACTATCATATTATTTCACCAATTACCATACTCTAATTACCACTCTCAGTAATATCATAAATTTCCCAAGAATTAAAATCATAGGCTAAAATGAATATCAAAATAACATTATCATCAAAATAATCTATTTAAATATTTTGAAAAAAAAATTCCGGGGCACTACAATGAGTGTACTTACTATCATAAGCAAGAGATCACCACATTGAGGAATGAATAAGTATTTGAAAGTCAAGTGGAAGAGAGGAAGGAGGAGCAAACTAGGGTTCCACAAGAACCATATCGGGAAAAAGAAGAAAGTACTGAGACTTCTTCAACATCAGCTCCTATTCCCGAATTACCAAGAGTCCAAAAGAGAAGTCTGATGGGGTTATGTGATGAGCAAATTGAGGACATCAAGATAAAAAAGCTCCCTGAGTATTCTTCTTATTTTATTCCAGTTCATCATTCCCTTCCAAATGAGAAACTGTTCGAGAAGACTCAGAATGGTCTACCCCAATCTATAGACATTTGGAATCACACTGCAATAGGAAGAATTCATTCTCTTTAGTGCAAGAGAAGAAAAGACCGGTGCTTCAAGTTTAAAAGGGGACAGCATTCTATCTGAAGACATTAAACTTAGCGTTCATGGGAGGCACCCCATAGCTTATCCTTTTTATGTATTTGTTTGTTTGTTTTATTTTTATATTATTTTTATTTTGTTTTTGTTTTCCATGGTTACTTTAGTGTTTTGCTTTTCAGGGACAAGTGTGCTTGCATTCAAGTTTGTGGGTGTGCTATGACCCATGCGATTCCAGACAGTTTTTCATCTCCTGGGTAAGATCTTTCTATGTTACACACACATTGGGGACAATGTATAATTTAAGTTTGGGTGTATGGGAGACACTTTACACACACTTTTTGCCCTTTCTGAAAAAATACATGTTCATGTTTGTCTTAAAATTTTGGTTGATCTGAAAAAATTGTGATTTGATTTTGCCTTAGTGAGCTTAAAATTTTGAACACATGATCTGATAATAGAATTTTTAAGTTTGGTCACTTACTTTAGGCATCCTGAGAATTCACTTGTATGATTTGATCTGACACAAGAACATTAGCACATAATTTGTGGGGAATGACATGAGAGTTTGATGTGTATGTTTTGATGTCTTGGGTGAAACTGGGAGGCTTGTTCGATGGATACTTTGGCATAAAATAACTAAATAAATAAATAAAAAATGATGATCATTGATAAACTTCTCACTAAGTAACTCGACCTCTTGCCTCAGTAAGCAATGAATGTTCACGTCAAAAGGTGAAGAATTTTGATTTGGTTAATGTCATAGTTGGTTTGGTTTCATAGCCTTTTTAACTCGAGTTAGTAAGTCCTAAGGGGTGTCTTTACATCTAATGCCCTAAAACCATTTGGTTTGAGAGTCATTCGCTTAACACTCTCTACATGGGTAAATTATAAAGCTTAAGGGAACCAAACATTGCACAGCCTAACCAAAAAAAAAAAAAAAGAGAAGAAAAAGAAAATTATGCCATAGTTATTCATTCTGATGGAAATTTCAGTGAACTTTGAGACATAGAGACATTGCACATTGGAAATAATTAGAAACTTCATGTTTATGTGTTAGTTCACTTTACATTGTTTTAAACTTGTGATGCCTTAGCCTATCTTTTGTAAGTAGTTAGACTTTAAAATTCTAATT
>NC_081548.1:17516804-17531258 GCF_901000735.1 Corylus avellana | reverse complement strand
CATATTATTATATTATTGAGCATGATTAGTAGTGGATTTCAAAGCCCTACCTTTTCATTTATTTTCATAATATCAATTTCGTGACAATTTTGGTATTTTAATTTAGAAAATTAATTCTAAGCAAAATCAACAATCCTCGTGTGAATGATCTCGTATTTGCCACACTATACTATCGTTTGATCTTGTGCACTTACGAGTAAAACGTACCGAATATTGTCTATTAATTTAGGTGGTATTCGGCACAACATCTCCTTTACAACTTCCCAAACATGTTTGGAACACATGGATTCCAACTTTGATTTCATACCCTTGAATCCTTGACCCAACATCTGTATCCACATTATTAATCGCTTCCTCATAGGTCCTGGGATCTGATTCTAGTCCTTTTGGGATAGTTTCATAAGCTTTTCTCAGAAGCATGAATCCTCCTACAACCACTCGATACTAAAGTGCTAGGAGTCTCATGAATAGTAACATGGGGTATATCTAATACAACCACCTTATTCCTAAGTATATCCAAAGAATGTCATATGTGCTTATTTGAAATTTCTTCAAGAAGCACTTTACTCTTTGAATTGAAGTTATTCACATAGTTATTCTTCACGAACTTAACATTTATGCTCACAAACATCTTCTTATCCCCTAGACTATAAAGCAACCCATCCTAATTAGTTCCTATCAAATATCCAACATGCAAACATGCTTCTATCTTTGGTTTCAATGTGTCATACTTCCCTTTTAGAACATGTGCTTGACAACCCTAAATGTGAAGTTATCTCATCCTAGCCCTAACTACAACTCAACAAGTGTCTTAGGAACAGATTTGGAAGGATCCAAGAAGTACATTTTTTTTAGGGCATATACCAAAAAATAAATTAAGTAGAGTAGCAAAATCCATCATAACTCTTACCATTTCCAAAAGAGTTCTTTTTACTCTCACTACCACACCATTTCACTAGGGTATCTCTAGTGCAATCAATTGAGATACAATCTTATAAGGACTCTACCCGTGTGACTAGGAATCCAAATCCTGAGTACTATGAGAAATCCTATCGTAGGGAGAAGAATAAAAGATAAGGAGAGGTTATTTATCGAGGAGATGTTACCTTAGCCTTTATTTAGGAGATATTATGTTATTTTTATCTAGGGCTATATTCATCTCATTAGAGATGTTATTATTCTCTTAAGATGATGGGAGGTTAGTAGGAGTGTTATAACTTATGTTTATCATGTTGTTAGTAGCATGGCTATTTATGCAAGTCAGTAGCTAGGGGAAGAGCATTGAAGTATTTGAACAACACCTTGTGTGTAAACGGTAATTCCTACCTTAAGTGGAATATCTATAATATCATTCACATCCCATTAGTACATTCTTCCATCAAATCCATCAATCCCATCAGAAATACCCTATCGCAATCCCGGTAGCCAACAAGTAGTCATTGAACTACCCAAAGAGGTATTTACCACCTCGATCTGATTGAATGACCGTATTTACCTTATTGCTTCTCGGCTTCTGTCCAAAACTCTTTAATCTTTTTCAAAGACTTTAGACTTTCGATGCATTAGGTATAAACAACCATAGAGTAATCATTGGTGAAAGTGATGAAATACTCATAGTCTTCTTGTCTAGATGCTCATAGGACTATACACATTGGCTCTATATTTCTTTGCCAAAGAGAGCCGCTTGGTTATTTTACCCTTCAAGCAAAATTCACATAGCCTCTTCAGATTAAGAGTCAATGCTATAAGCAGTCGTAGGTTTAAGTTATTTAGTTGATAATAGTTTATAAAATAATAACTCATTGTGATCCAATTCAGTGTATTCCAAATACACCAACATATCAATCAAAAGTCTCTACTTCCATGATCAAGATAAATCATCACTATGGATATAGTATATATTCTTATAAGATAAATCATCATTGTGGATAAAGCTATATACATTTGACTAAATCTTCGGGACACCGTGCAAAGCGCCCCCTCCACATAGATCACTCGAACTTTCGCCCGCAGTCGTGGCCCCAAAAAATTGTTTATATTCAAGGAGCTTGTAATGCCCCCAAAAAATTGGCCTTGACCAGCCTGGCAAGGTTACTGGCAATTACCCCAGTTTAACCAACTGGTGGCTAAATAGGGAACCACCCCTCTAAGCATTATTAGAGTTAATGCATAAGAAGATGAAATAAATCTGAAAAATCTATATATCATTACGGTACAAGTATAATCCTCAATAATTAAAGACTTGGAGCAACTATCAATAATATAAGGCAAACCTGATAACAATATGAAGATCTTAAAGCAAAGTTTATAGTGACAACTGCACCACTCTTGAGTTCTAGAAACATGCTCCCTATAAGAATAATAACCGCGTAAGTCTAACGACTTAGTAAGCAAACCTCACAATTGGGTATGACATAATCTCATTATTATTAAGCAGAAGTAAATGTGCAGTTTTGATAAACATTGAAAAGAAGGTGTTGTCCCCGTTAATACACCATAAAAGTGTTGGTGTACTACCGGCGACAATCGCCTAAGTATTTTAATACAACAAAACTAATATTTTATAGGTCGTAACTATTATATATGTTCTACCCGAGGTATTATCCCTTCTCAGCAGGGTTGGCGCTGTCCCGAAGGACCTGTAATACAATGCCGGTGCCCCGACCATTGTACGCTACTGTCCATAACACTAGCAGCTCAACCGAGTCCGACCTCGGGTAGCCTATGCTACTAATGATGTACATCTTGTAATGACCACCTGTTAGGGCTGCCTCAATCACGAAACAATCATTGGATCCAAAGCCCATATAACAACACATAACATTTGACCATCGAATAAAGTCTATATAGTAAGCCGAGAGGTGGCAAAACGGGTAGGCGGATCGACCCGTTTACGACTCGTAATGACCCACGACCCGTTTAGCTAAGGGGTCGGCCCCACCAAACCCGAACACGACACGACAATTTCACGGGTCACCCGACACGACCCGCTTAACCCGTTTATCAAAATAAATAGGTCATAAATGGGTCAATTGACCCGTTTATGACCCAAACCCGTTAAGGGTAAACCAAAAAAAAAAAAAAAAAAAGTGTGTCTGGTAGGTCACCCGGGTTGACCTGCCAAGAGCAAAATAAAGGGGTCAACTCATTTATGACCAAAACCCATTAAGGGTAAACCCAAACCCGGTAATTTCGTGTCGTGTTTGTGTTGGGTTCGTGAGTCATGTCAAAATTGCCAACCCTAAGTAAGCCCATGGCCATTATACCGCATGTACCGGTGTACCATATCATACGATGCATCTTATTAATCAGTTATTAAAGTAGTTACCATGTTATTACAAAAGTGTAAACATGCTCATATCATAGGCATGGTCAGTCAGCTGACATATCCCACGTTTTTAAAGAAAGTGTTCGTAAGTATCTACTTACCTTGTACGCTCGCTTGAGTCCTTCGACATCACGAATTCCTCCTATAACGAAACACGACTTATTAACATAAGCAACACTAGAAAACTTTACGAGGTTCCATCTAACGCAAATAGACTGCTAAAACCTTGTACACACTTATGGGGCTACGGGGCGTGTAACCTGCTCAAAATAAACACATATGCCACGATAAAGCACAACACAAAGAATCAAAAATGTGTTTGAAAGCATTCTTGGTTTTATTAAGAAATAGGTACATCCAAGTGCAAAACATATTATCATGCAAGTTTTACAGAGAACAAGGGTGGCTTGAAAACCTTTTGAAATTGTTCTTTGCTTTTATAAGAAATGGGTACAAGAACTTGTCATGGTATCTTTAAAACTTGTAACACTAGTAGAATAATCAACAAATAGAAAAGCATGAAGGAAGAGTTAAGAAGTTACCTTAGAAGATAGCTAGAGTTTCACACCTCCTCCTTCTCCAAGAACACTCACAAACCTCACAAACTTTCAAAACCAACCAAGCAGGGTTTCTCTAGGACAACAGAGGCTAAAATGAGGGTTAAGGGTCGTGTGGGGGGTAGGTTTATATAGGAGAAAAAGCTGAGAGCACTGCAAAAAAAATACTGAAAAGGTGCGAGTGCTCGTGTACTATGGTGCAAGCGCTCATGTACTGTTCACAACGGGTTAAAAATGCTTTTCAGGCATACGATTTGGGTATTGTCCAAGGGACTAAAATTTGGTCAACGAGTGCTTGTGTACTGTAGCAGCGAACGCTTGTGTACTGTAGCAATGAGCGCTCGTGTACTGTTCACAAAAGGTAAAAAATGCTTAGAGGTACTATTGGGTATTGCACAAGGGGTATTGCACTGTTCATGCGAGCGCTCGTGTGGTCCCTTGGGCGAACACTAGCCCAGTGAAGGTACTTTGGGTTTTTGCCTGCTAAAGGCCTTAAGGACTCGGGTTAATCAAAGAAGGTTTATGCCACGTGTTTTAAGAAATTATCAACCTATTAAGAAATCTATAACTCTTTTAAAAAGTGATAAATTATCGGGGTATTAGTTTACAGGGGTCAATCCTTAAACTTGATGATTATTGACACCAAATCCAAGTAACTTATCACTCGAGCCAACTCATTGGGGTTACAATGTACTCTTATAGTCTTGATTAATTTACAATACAAATAACCCCTATTAATAAAGAAAACGCGGTAGGGGAGGAGAATACGAAATGGCAATCAAATCTCCATACTTAATTACAAACAAACCTCAATGAAAAAGATTCTCACAAAGACGTCAGCTTGGTGTTAAACTAGTGGACGTGTTCCAAACAGTGTACGACCATGTCTACCATTAAAAATTTGTCTTCAAAACAAGGTTACTAGCAATCCCATGCCATTTCCTGAAAAGGCTACGTTTTAAAATGCAGCAAGTATGGTCAAATGTATACTGCAAAAGATCATCCCTTTCCCTTTTCTTTATCCCCCTTTAAACCTTGTTGGGGACCCTTCTTTATCTTTTTAGTTTTGTCTCAATCCATGTTTCCCTTTTGTTTTGCCTACAAACAAGTAATGTCGGCCACCCTTCTCTTAGCTTTTTTCACTTGATGTTTTTGCCTTTGACCGAAGCCCTATATAAAAAATAAAAAATAAATGGGTATCTTAGCAACAAAACCACTTTATGTTTTTGTTATTTAATGATGAGGGATTTGGGTTTTGCCTTGTTGAATGCAAACAAGAAGTCGTGGATCAGGACATATTCTTACTTATCTTTACCTTGGCCCTTTATTCTATTTTATGCCTTGTTGGTAATTATTATAATCATTGGGGCACATAGTTGCAATTACAATAATCATTTAGTAATGAGGCCACACGTGCTGGCTGACCAGGGCGCTCAGCGACACATGCGGATGAAAGTTGGAGCTTCCTTTGATAGGACTGGTGCTCATTAGTTTTGCCGTAGAGATGATTATCACCTTAATTTAATAGTGCTACTTCTTTAAATAGTAATTTATTTAATAATGCTACTTCTTTCCGGGTTGTAATTTTTTTTTTCTCATACACTTATTAAATGATTGGTCAGTATGTGAATAATTGAAACAAACTTTCACTGAATTACAATCTTTTCTTTTCCCTTTTTTTTTAAAAAAAAAAAAAAGAGTACATAGACAACAACAAATACCAAATATCACTCAACCAGAACACCCAAAGTAGAACCATGAATGAATGAAACCATTCTCCATTTGTTTGTATTGTCTTTTTTGTTTGAACTGTAGACCGACAACCAACACCTAATTATACCAAAAAGAAATTAGGTAGGTAAAAGTTGAGTGAAAATACAACTAAGAAAATAAGAGAATCCATGTAACTTAACCCTCTGACCAATTTCCAAGGAAATTAATTATCTCCTCTTCCGGTAAGAGTAACCACGTACAAACGGCCAAAATACAACTTACCCAATTCCACTACTACACCACTTACAAATACAATGCACGTTAGAAACATTTTTTTTTTTTTTTTTCATAATATTCACTTGACATTTTCAATCAATTAATGATTAATTGAGGCTACCATATCATTGTAAATAATTGTAAGAAAAAAATATAATATATAACATTTTGGGAAAACTTGACATAGGCTCCATCAATTTCTACACGTTTTGAGAAGACTTTCCAAAGTTCAAAAACTCTCAATTTCACGATTCGAACTTTTAATTTGATGCAATCTACCCCATCCGTTAGGATTTGGTGTTAAACAGATATGAAATAGATGAAATGACCTCTATACCCCTGAAACATTTATAAAATTCCAAATTAATTTACTCTTACTGTAGATTAAAAAAAAAAAAAAAAAAGGAAAAAATTAAGGGTATTTTGGTATTTTTCATAACCTCCGTTAAGAAGGTAGATGATTACATCAAATTAGAAATTCGAATGGTGAAATTGAGAGTTTTTAAAATTTAAAAGAGTTTTTTCAAAACACTTAAAAGTTCAAGAGAGGCATTTGTAAAGTTAAACCTAACATTTTTCATACACGTAAAATGTTGTCACAACTTGGTAGACAACACTATACGATTAAGAGTCTGTTTGGGATTGCGTTAGAGAACTTAAAAAATACTTTTAGTATCTAAAAAGTCAAGCCAAACAAAAACTAACTTGTTTGGTAAAAAAATTCAAAATTACTTGTTAAACTTTTTTACTCTGAAAATGGCTAAAACACACTTTTAACAAAGGTTAAAAAATGAACTGTTGCCAAAAAAAAAAAAAAAAAAAAAAAAAAATTACTTAAAAGCTCTATTTCTCCAACACAATCACAAATACGCTATAAAACAACCAACAAGTGCCACCTGCAGACGTAGAATTGAAAAACTAACGCCACTTGTTCATCTGCATATCCTTGAGCCACGACACGGTTTGCATGCATCACAAATTAGCTCCATGCTCCACTTGGCCCTTGCGCAAACATCCTCATCTGGAATCCCTTGTGTGTTTCGGTTAGAGCTGCTTGTCTCTCATTCGTGTTGCACGCCCAAAGCTGAGATTTTTATATTTTCTCAATTTCATTACCAAGATTTATAAGTCACAAGGAATTATAACTTTGGATTTTTTTTGTGTGATATTCATATTAACTCAAGTTGGACTAAAGAAATGCCCATTCTTCTAATAAATCTTACAAAAAAAATGAAAACTTTATTAATAAAATGAAAATGCCGTACAAATCAAATTGAGGGCATTACCCCTATCTAACATTTTTTGTCTGCCTTTTATACACATCTCATAAAATGGTAGGCAAAGGAGACTAACTGTAACTATTTTATTTGAGCGTGACAATATAGTAACACCTACCTGCTGGAAACCGCACAAAAAAGATTTAGATGGCGGAAACCGCATGCGCTTTTTTAAGTTTAACGGAGCCATAACTTGAAGGTGGTTTACACTGAAACTCCTTAATTTGGACTATTTTGATCTGAAATTTATGCCCAAGCAAATATGGACGCCAAGCTCGGATAGCTTCCATTAATATAGCAAACATTTCTTCGGCATACCCTTAATTGAGGGGCTTAGTGAGAGTCCCATAAATAAGCCCATAAGTTTTTAACAAACTTGCAATAGTGGCCCGTAAGGCCCAAGAAACCCTTCAATTCAATGGTGGTGTTTTGGGCCTTGGCCCATCCTGCATGGCATCTAAGCTCCGATCTCCCAAAGACCCATTAAGAAAGCTTGATGTAAAATTTTGAAGGCCTGCTCGATGTGAGAGGGATGGAGTTCCATGTGATGTTTCACTGTAGATTAATATGTCGTCAGGAGATTAAGATTATTTGATTACCGCAAATTAAGAGATTTAATTATCTTAATTTAAAGAATTTGTTTGTAACATCTTAATTTCTCTCTCTTTCAGAACCCGAAAAATTTATGTGTCGTGTGTCTCCTAGAATCACAACCACAAACAGACCTCCTCATCCGTCATGGCCCCTCGAAACTTACCAAATACTAGCAACGTTCCGTCATACCAATGACAACTATAGTCGATGAACATCTGTGTAATTAATGATTATGTCCTTTCTCTTTACAAATAGTATTGGTACTCATAAAAACATACTGGGATTGCTCAGTTTGGTTGGCGCCATCTTATATGGTGGCTTAGAATAGTGGCGCGGTGCCCAATGTTTATCCAAAATGCTCTCTCGTGTGATAAACATCCTAACAAAGTCTATCGCCATTTGTTTTCTTCTCATTTTCTTTGAGAGTATACAGATTGGAGTCGAATCTTTTTATTTCTAATTGTTCTAAAAAACAATTTTCGTTTTTGGTTCCATTATGGGGAGGGAAGGTAGATGTTGGAAGTATGTGCCGCCTGCATGATCGAACGCAATTATTGAGTTGCGTTTTAACAGCTGCCCTATTGAAACTTTTGACAAATTTCTACTATGCATTAAATGTTTATTTTATTTCTCATGTTCCAAATCCAGGGGTGGACCCCTCCACCCAAAAAAAATATATATTAAAAATTTTAATTTTTAAATATGTTTGAAATATATTTAGAGTTTTTCATTTTATTAATGATAGCCTTCTTAAAAAAAAAAAATGAAAACTTCACTTGAGATGTATTTGGCATTGTGATTTTATAGATAAAAAGTGTAATCTTAAATCAAATCATAAAAAATAGATAATTTGAAATTGCGTTTTTACACTGCGTTTTTAAAAATCAAGTTCTCAAATCACACATTTTAAAATTGTATTTTTTTAAATCGCAAACCCAAATGAATCTTTAACTTCATTAAATTTTCATTACTTTTGCAATTACCTCCCAAAATTCAAAATATCTTAATTTGACATATCATACTAAATTTTTTGCAATTTCACTCCCCCCATTAAGGTTTGGGGTTAAATCAGACAATCAGAGCGTAAAATAACCCTTACATCCTTGTAAGCTTTTATATGTACATTATCAGACAATCAAAACGTAAAAAAATACTAAGGCCTCATTTGGTTTGCGAAATATCTAGTTCATTGGAAAAAGATTGGCTATTACTAGAAATAGAAAAAGCGTGGAATAAAATAGTTATTCTTATTCTTTAGTTTGGTAACAACACAAATACAAAAATTGGAATTGAATCAAAATTACGAAAAACCCAATAATTTTTTTTTTTTTTCAAACTCATGTTTAAAAAAAAAAAAAAAAAAAAAAAGGTGGTCGGCCACCCACAGAAGCGGTCGGAGGTGGCCGCGACCACCCTAAAATGCGACAGGGTGGTCGCATATAGTGACCCAAATAATTAACTAAGCTTAGGTAGCTTAGTTAGAGAGTTAATTTGGACTTTGAGTTACTAGGGACAGCTAAAAGAACATTTTCAGACTTTTGGACTTTCTGACCGGATGTACGATTTTGTCGTTAGTAGAGGACATACAAGGGGGGGACTATCGTATGTACACCCTTGTTTTTAGTGCGGACATATGCATGGGGACCACCGGGCGTATGCTGACAAAAGTACACCGTACTCTGCAAATAGTACACGGACTTATGCTCCTATAATAAAGGACGTACGCTACTTTTCGAATATCCCTTGGATTAATACCTGGATCGTACACTACAGCCTTTGGACCACTGTGTAAACAGTACCAGACGTACGCCCTTATAGTACCGAACGTCCGCTACTTTTTAGGAGAGTTGATAGCGCCATCAGCTTTTCCTCACCTATAAATACCCCCTACCCTTAAGGTTTCTCACGCTCATTCTCGCCCCTAGGCCCTCTGGAACTCTTGTGTGAGTGTTTTGTGAGGTTTTGTGTGTCTCGTGGAGAAGGATGAGTGATTCTTAGAGGTTTCGCTTCAAGGAGGTAATATTTTAAGCCTAGCTTTTTCCTTATTGTTATGTTGTTTTTAGTGTTTTCATAGTTAGCTTAGTTGGTAGTTTGTAGCTTCTAGCTATGTTGTTGCCCTTAATCTTAGTTTAAGCTAGGGTTAGCGTTTGATTCTTGTTGGGTTTATTTCCTTTTGCATGGAGGCCTTATTTGGAGAAAGGAGGTCCTAGAAATCCTTTTAATAGCTTTAGAAGCAGTTTCGGAGGATAGGAGGACAATTAAACTAAATGAGGTTCTACCTGAAACTCTATGAGCGAACGTACGGCTACGAGACCGGACGTACGAGCCTTCTGGGTGGACGTATGGCCACAGACTTGGACGTACAGTCAAAAGTGTTCCAAGGAACGCCACTTTGGCAAGTCTTCCGATAGCCTCTGTTTTCATGTTCTAGGTTCGTTTTAGTTGAATTAAAACTAATGGTAAGGTTTTTCTCAATATTCGAGATTATGGAACCTCAAGAAAATTTTATAGAGGAACCTTACGATCAAGGTGAGTATAGACTCACGTGGATGCTTGTTGTTACTTTTTTCGCTTGCACATCTATTATATATATAAAATAGATGTACAATGCTCATGAAATACATTTTGGAACTACCGGGAACTCTCTTTTGTGAAAACGTGCGTTGGTTAATAAGATAACAATGAGACTTGTAAAACAATAAATGTAAAAGACTGATACGACTAATTGCATCGTATGACATGGTACACCGGTAGATGCGGTATAACAGCTATGGGCTTACTATACAGGTTAAATTTATAGTCAAATGTGTGTGTGTGTAGGCTTTGGATCCAATGGTTTCGTGACTAAGGTACAGCCATTTCCTATGAATGGTCACTACCGGACATACATCATTAATGGTGTGGGCCACCCGAGGTCAAGTCATATATCAAATATGCAAATTTTGCAACTCTCATGAAATACATTTTGGAACTACTAGGAACTCTCTTTTGTGAAAACGTGCGTTGGTTAATAAGATAACAATGAGACTTGTAAAACAATAAATGTAAAAGACTGATACGACTAATTGCATCATATGACATGGTATACTGATACGTGCGGTATAACGGCCATGGGCTTACTATACAGGTTAAATTTATGGTCAAATATGTATGTGTGAAATTTATGGTCAAATATGTGTGTGTGAAATTTATGGTCAAATATGTGTGTGTGTGTGTGTGTGGGCTTAGGCTTTGGATCTAATGGTTTCGTGACTAAGGTGTAGCCATTCCCTATGGATGGTCACAACTGAACATACATCATTAATAGTGTGGGCCACCCGAGGTCGGACTTGGTTGTACCCCTAATATTATATACGGTAGCGTGTAATATCCGGGGCACTGGTGTTGTACTACAGGTCCCTCGAGACAGAACCAACCCTGCTGAGAAGAGGTTATACGGTAGCGTGTAATATCCGGGGCACTGGTGTTGTACTACAGGTCCTTGGAGACAGAACCAACCCTGCTGAGAAGAGGTAATGTATCGAGTAGACCATACGGTTGAACTATTATTGTTACTCGTGATTATAAACATATATTCTATCTATATCACATCCATGATAAACTGTCATCTCATAATGTTGTATGCGCTTTATAAATAACTGAGTTCACCATTTAATGACGGATATATCATGTGTATTTATACTCACTAAGTCGTCAGACTTACCCTTGTATTATTTTCCTTTTTTTTTTTTTTTTTTTTTTTTTTCCCATATGTACAACTATGCTGTCATAGATAATTTAGCAGAAGATTGATACCGCGAAGCATCCAATTATTGTGGAGGATTCGATCCGGGAGATATTTGAGGACTTATTGCAAGCTTAGGTGGGTACTCATAGTAACTAGTATTTATGGGTTATGTTGTATACTTAGAACTTTGATGCATGCTTGCATATTGAGGTATAGCGTAGATCTCTTGTAACGATAATGTATATAGTATGATTTTAGCTATTTGATGTTTCTTGGTAGACGCTTTAGTTGTAATGATTATGTTTATAGAATTTTAATACTTTTCGCTGCTTGGTATCCTCTATTTTCGATGAGTAGAAGTCTTTGAGTCTTGTTCAGAGTGGAATAAGGTTGTGAGACAAACAGTGAAGTTAATTACCAATTAATTAATTTTCAGGACGTTACATCACACCACCCCCAGACAGCTCAGGGGTGGTCCCTCGAGGCGTTTGGGGATGGTGCAACCACTCCTGACCTCTTTTGTGGGCGGCCGACCACCCCAATAGGTGGTCAAGCCACCAACTTTATTTTTCATTATTTTGGTTTAAGTTAAAAATAATAATAATAATAATAAATTATAAGAGTATTTTTGAAAAAATGTATTATATTCTTTAATGATTAGCTAATGAGTGACTTAGCTAATCATGTGTGTATGAGATTAGTAGTCCCAATGGAATAAACTATTCATAGGAATAGTGTGTACCAAAACAAAGGAATAGCTATATCGTAGGATTAACTATTCATTTCTAGGGGTCTATTTCGCGAATTGAACGAGGCCTAAGAGAGTATCTAACATTTCCCTTATAAATATGATTAGGAAAAACCTTATATCAGGACCAACTGCAAAACACTATTTTTGCAGCATCCAATAGAATACCTACACGTCAGTTAGAATCACCTAATAGAATATGAACAAAAACACTAGATCTTTAAATCCAAAGACACGTGGGTGCTTGCAATCGGGTTGTCAGTGGTGGCTTGCAATAGGTGTGACTTTTCTGTTGGATGAGTTTTCTCTTTTTTGTTTGGAATGGGGGTGGTGGCCGGTTGGTTGATGGGTTTTCTGGTTGGGTTCCAATGGGGGTGGGTTTTCTGGATTGGTTCGGTTTGGGCTCCAATGGAGGTAAGTTTTCTTGTGGCTCTCCTCTTCCGAATGCCACCGCTGACGAAGTTTTCCACCGACAACTGCTTGCGATTTGTTGTCCGATTGGGACCTTTGGGTCGGTTTGCTTTATTTTAGGTGAGATTATTAGGGGTTATGGGTAGATCTTAGCTCAAATCTCACCAGTATGGAAAAATGTCAAGAAAAAATCTGAAAGAGAGGAAGAATTTGTTTTCCATTGTCATGTTCATGTTCTTGTTCAGTTCAGAAGTTATTCATCCCGTAAACACTTATTTCTAAAATTTGTAGATGATTTTGGTGATGGTTAGACAAACGGTTGAGGTGGGTTTTGGTGGATCCGAAGGTGCTTTTGGAGATTTCCGGCGGCGGCATTCAATGGGGGCGGAGGTGGTTTAGGTGTTTGTTTGTTTGTTTGTTGAAGAGTTGGAATGAAGTAAAAAAGAGATGCGGTGAATTTTGTTAAAAAAACATGGTATTTCGTCCTATTTCATGTAGTGTGTCAAAATTATATTAAAGGCCGTAAAACTCAGCATGACCGAATAGTAGGGATCCCATATGATTAACCAGGTGAAAGATTTGCTCATTATTAAAATAATATGAATAATTCAGGCTGTGCATGATAGGAAGGCACGTGGCAAGAGAACAATAATGCCACTTCCTCCACTATTTATCCATTGATGTGATATGAAACCTTTCCCACAAAATTATTTGTCGGCGCCCAATTAGCGCACCCCCTTATCTTTAGATAATCACTTTTCGGCCTGTTAGGCATTTGTCATTTTCAAACCATATTTGAAAATTCCACTAATTTTGCGGACACCAATTAGGCTGTTCCACGTGGTTTTGCTTCAAGGTCATAATGGCATGAAATATGTGTCACGTAAGCTCTAAAAGTTTGGGAAATTTGCACTTATTCCGTGAATTTTGACTTTAATTGTAATATTTTCTTAAATTAAAAATCAAAGTTGGAATTTGACTCTCCAAATTACTAAAATTAATCATTTCGATTTTGATTAACGTGGTTTAAAATAACGATAATACTCTCTGTGTTATGTTTTTACGAAAACTTTATTTATTGGAAAACTTTAGAAAACCTCAATCAACTTTCATCGTTTTGAAATTACTCATCTGAAGTTCAAAAACTTTTAATTAAAGGTATCGAGTTTTCAATTTTTTTCAATTACCCCATCCGTTGGAATTTTTCATTAAATTTTTTCAAAATTATATAATTGAAAAATAAAATAAAAAATTGTAAAGATTCATGTGCTTATTTTGTTATATAAAAAAATATTTTTGCAACATCTTTACAATATTTTATATTTTTTTTTATAATAAAAAATAATGGTATTTGGAAAATTTTGACTAAATTTAATAAAAAATCGTAGCAGAATGGGGGTAATTAAAATAAATTGCAAATTCGTACCCATAATTGAGAATTTTTAAACATTTAAGTGTAATATTAAAATGAATAAAAATTCGTGAGAGGTTTATGAAGTTTTTCCTTATATATTCTTATAAACTAATATGGATTTTGCAATGTCATCGAAAGTTGCAATATGAATGTTAGCTCCTTTCAATTCCTTTACCATTAAGATTTTTAGTTAATTTTCACGGAGCCAAAGTTATGATTTATGAATCTTAGGGGGGTGGAAAATTAAAAATATAAAAAATAAAAGAAAAGAAGAAAAGTGAAAAGCCATTTCACCCACAAAAGTTGAAATATATATACACGTGTCAAGCATCAATTTGGCACAAGACACGACGAGAGGAGCTTATCCATAGTTGTTGAATGTCTCCAAAAAGAGCAGGCTCTCGCTACC
>NC_081548.1:17511338-17516704 GCF_901000735.1 Corylus avellana | reverse complement strand
CATACACATGGGGACCACCGAGCGTATGCTGACAATAGTACACCGTACTCTGCAAATAGTACACGGACGTATGCTCCTATAATAAAGGACGTACGCTACTTTTCGAATATCCCTTGGATTAATACCTGGATCGTACACTACAGCCTTTGGACCACTATGTAAACAGTACCAGACGTACGCCCCTATAGTACCGAACGTCCGCTACTTTTTTTTCGAAGAGTTGATAGCGCCTCCAGCATTTCCTCACCTATAAATACCCCCTACCCTTAAGGTTTCTCATGCTTATTTTCGCCCCTAGCCCCTCTGGAACCCCTGTGTGAGTATTTAATGAGGTTTTGTGTGTCTCGTGGAGAAGGATAAGTGATTCTTAGAGGTTTCGCTTCAAGGAGGTAATATTTTAAGTCTAGCTTTTTCCTTATTGTTATGTTGTTTTTTGTAACGACTTAGATTTTAAAACTCTTATTTAAATAATATTAAATAGATTAAAAATATAATCGATAAATTAGAACAATGATATGTGGATTAATGATATTAAATAACTATTTAGTGTTAAAGGTATATTACATTGATTTTTGACCTCTTATGTATATTACTTCAATTCTAAAAATTTAGCTTCACTAATATGTTTATGGGCATAATCAAACCCAATCTAGTGAATAAATTATTTATATTGGTGTTTAGCGAAGTCATAAATTAATTTGAAGCTTTTCAGTTTTTTAGCCTAAAAAGCAGTGTCTTAATTTTCATACTGTCTAAATGAGATTAAAACTGCTAAAGAAAGATACCAAGGCTAGCCACCTTTGTTGAAAGCTTAAAGTCTTCTAGTAATGATGATTATAGTAAATATCATGATTATAATGATTTAATAAGGCAAGTGGCCAAGTGGGAATGCAAATAGTTAAAGCCTAAGTTGAATTGGAAACTTTGTATAGGCCAAAAATAGACTTAAACGAACTCGGATGAAGTCGAACCAAAAATATAAAATGTTTGTCTCGGAGTCCTCTATCTACTCTCAAAATTTCATGTCAATCGGAGTACGTTTGGACATTGAAAAATGGATCGGGATACACTGCCCTCATTTTGGACGAAAATACTATTTGGTATAGAGCATGAAATATGGACTAGGTTCATTCTTTTGGTTAAATCCATCTCAACCCTTAGATCAAAGGTTTAAAAATAAATCCTAACTATTCATTCTCTTATAAATAGAGCCTAAGCTATAGTCACTTTCACTTTCACTTAAGTTTTTACAATCTTAGAACAAGTAAAATTGTTTGCTCCTCCTTTCATTTTATTTCTTAGTTCTAGTCAAATACCATATAGCCTAGATCTTTCTTGTAGTGTTCAAGCGTTTTTCTAAAACTAGCTACCTAGAGAAGATTTGGTGGAGTTTTACTTCTAAAGGATTATTGGGTAAGTGTTTCTTGTATAAATATCATGATTTATTGCTTTTATTACTTGTCCTCATTTAATTGTTTAAAGACCCAATAAGCGTATAATGTAAAATAAAGTAATGGATACAAGTGAATTAATAATAAAGAGTTAGTGGACAAAATCAATTAAGGACTTATAATATTATCTATATATTATTTACTTTACAGTATTTACATTCAGTCATTTCTTTTATATCATTTAAATTTCTGTTCATATTTCTGGCGGTAAGGACCATTTGATCTCATCCCCGAAATATGCATTATTTACATTCAGTTATTTCTTTTATGTCATTTAAATTTCTGTTTATATTTCTGGCGGTAAGGACCATTTGATCTCATCCCCGAAATATGCATTATTTACATTCAGTTATTTCTTTTATGTCATTTAAATTTTAATTCATATTTTTTTGCGGTCATCCCCAGAATATGAATTCAGTATTTACATTTAGTCATTTCTTTTATTGTCATTTAAATTTTGATTCATACTTTGGTAGGTACGGACCATTGGTCTTATCTCCAAAATATGAGTTATGTTTTATATATATTATTTATAATACTTGTTTGTATTTAGTGATACTGGCCATTAGCCTCGTCACCAAAAATGAATTCAGGCATAAAGCTAGTTATAAGTAACTATCTTAGATTAATATAATAAAATGAGTAAGTAAAGATGAAGTGACGGATAATAAATAAATATAAAAAGATGAGGGTCTTTAAACAATGATATTATTGGAGAATGAACTAAGTATTGTTTGTATGTATGTATTATATGCAGAAGTGGAGCAGAATACTACACTAAGGAGAGTAAGTATGGATATACTTACTGAGTACTAGCTTTGTTTTATTGTTATAGGAATTCTTATTTTGTCTTATTGATATAATTTTACAATACAACTGCTGCATAATGTGTCTAATAAAATGGGCTGATAAGATAGCCACATTAAGAACAAGCTAGGTGGATTGCCGCGAGGAACTATCGGTATCTCAGTGGATGGGGGTATATAACCGTCCAACAGGCCTAATATATAACTAAGCTGGGACGGTGTAGTTGCCAGCACCAAATAGGTAAACCTCTAAAGTGTGAGGGACATAACGGACGTAAGCGGGCTGAGAGCTCATGAGAAGAAGTCTGAAGAAAGATTATCATAAAACACAAACTAATCTGTCATTACGCTGCATTCACAACTCATTCATTATTATATATTTTAGTCTTTAATCTTATTTGTTCAAACTAGTCTTTTTAGTCTTTATATCTAGGAAAATAGATTACTCACTTGTTTGCCTATGTAAATATGATAACGTCATCTTTATATAAATCTTGATGCATGAATAGAAAGTGAGGACGATGGTCCTTTTACTGGTTTTGATGGTTGATAGACCATCTGCTGCAGGATTTATGCTTACTCTATGGAGCAAGTCTCATTTATGTTAATCGCTTTTATTATGTATGGTGATGTGTGTAAACTTAATAGATATTACTATGTTAATTTAGGTTCCGTCTGTGGCATATATTTGGTACACCTAGTGTGTACATATGTTGTAATGAAAACCATGTTTCTATTTTATTTAATAATATATCACCTCGAGGTATTTTAGTCAGCTCAACTGTGTTGTGTAAGTTATTCCTAGGTCATAGAAAAAGAAAAAAATATACATACTCCGCTGTAAGATTGTATTTTCTAAAGTTGCAGCGTCACGACTTCGATATTTGCTAGTTCAAATATCAGGGCGTTACATTTTTAGTGTTTTCATAGTTAGCTTAGTTGGTAGTTTGTAGCTTTTAGCTATGTTGTTGCCCTTAATCTTAGTTTAAGCTTAGGTTAGCGTTTGATTCTTGTTGGGTCTATTTCCTTTTGTGTGGAGGCCTTATTTGGAGATAGGAGGTCCTAAAAATCCTTTTAATAGCTTTAAAACCAGTTTGGGAGGATATGAGGACGATTAAACCAAATGAAGTTCTACCTGAAACTCTCTGAGTGGACGTACAGCTACGAGACTAGACGTACGAGCCTTCTGGGTGGACGTACGACCACGGACTTGGACGTACGATCAAAAGTGTTTCAAGGAACGCCACTTTGGCAAATCGTCCAATAGCCTTTGTTTTCATGTTCTAGGTTCGTTTTAATTGGATTAGAACTAATGGTAGGGCTTTTCTCAGTATTCGAGGTTATGGAACCTCAAGAGAATTTTATAGAGGAGCCTTACGATCAAGGTGAGTACAAACTCACGTGGATGCTTGTTGTTACTTTTCCCGCATTGCATGTCTATTATATATATATATATATATCAAATATGCATTCTTTGCAACTCTCATGAAATACATTTTGGAACTACTGTGAACTCTCTTTTATGAAAACGTGTGTTGGTTAGTAAGATAACAATGAGACTTGTAAAACATTACATGTAAAAGACTGATACGACTAATTGTATCATATGACATAGTACACCGGTACGTGTGGTATAACGGCCATGAGCTTACTATACAGGTTAAATTTATGATCAAATTTGTGTTTGTGTAGGCTTTGGATCCAATGGTTTCCTGACCAAGGCGCGGCCATTCCCTATAGATGGTCACTACAGGACATACATCATTAATGGTGTGGGTCACCTAAGGTCAGACTTGATTGTGCCCCTAATGTTATATACGGTAGCGTGCAATATCCGGGGGCACCGGTGTTGTATTACAGGTTCCTTGGGATAGTACCAACCCTGCTGAGAATGAGTAATGTATCAGGTAGACCATACGGTTGAACTATTACTATTACTCATGATTATAAGCATATATTCTATCTATATCACATCCGGGATAAACTGTCATCTCATAATGTTGCATATGCTTTATAAACAACTGAGTTTACCATTTAATGACGGGTATGTCATGTGCATTTATACTTACTAAGTCGTCGGACTTACCCTTGTATTATTTCATTTTTTCTCCATATGTACAACTATATTGTCATAGATAGTTTAGCAGAAGATGGATACCGCGAAGCATCCGATTATTGTGGAGGATTCGATCCGGGAGATATTTGAGGTCTTATTGCATGCTTAGGTGGGTACTCATAGTAACTAGTATTTATGGGTTATGCTGTATACTTAGAGCTTTGATGCATGCTTGCATATTGAGGTATAGCGTAGATCCCTTGTAACGATAATGTGTATAGTATAATTTTAGCTATTTGATGTTCTTTGGTAGATGCTTTGGTTGTAATGATTATGTTTATAGAATTTTAATACTTTCCGCTGCTTGATATCCTCTCTTTTCGATGAATAGAGGTCTTTGAGTCTTGTTTGGAGTAGAATAAGGTTGGGAAACAAATGGTGAAGTTAATTACATTTAATTAATTTCCGAGGCGTTACATCGCACCAACCCCAGACAGCTCAGGGGTGATCCCTCGAGGCGTTTGGGGATGGTGCAACCACCCTTGACCTCTTTTGTGGGCGGCCGACCACCCCAATAGGTGGTCAAGCCACCCACTTTATTTTTTATTTTTTTTATTTTTTTATATTGCCTTTTATTTTGGTTTAAGTTTTTTTTAAAAAAAAATTATAAAAAAAATGTATTCAATTCTTTAATGATTAGCTAATGAGTGGCTTAGCTAATCATGTGTGTATGAGATTAGTAGTCCTAAATAAAGAAACTATTCATAGGAATAGTGTGTAACCAAACAAAGGAATAGCTATACCATAGGATTAACTATTCATTTCTAGGGGTCTATTATGCGAATCGAACAAGGCCTAAGAGAGCATCTACCATTCCCCTTATAAATATGATTAGGGAAAATCTTCTATCAAGACCAACTGCAAAACACTATTTTTGCAGCATCCAATAGAATACCTACACGTCAGCTAGAATCACCTAATAGAATATGAACAAAAACATTGGATCTTTAAATCCAAAGAAAAAAAAAAAAAAAAAAAAAAAAAAAAAAAAAA
>NC_081548.1:17491379-17511238 GCF_901000735.1 Corylus avellana | reverse complement strand
TTAATATTTTGCTTAAAAAAAAAAAAAAAATAAAAAAAAAAACGAAAAAGCTGCCAAATGTCAGCCCCGCACTGTAGCTGGAATAGTGCCGTTCCAGCTACAGGGCGGGGCTTTCCTTTGCCAAACGAAGCTATTCATAACGCGAAAATCCCGTGCCCACGTCGTGCACATTCATATCAAAGCCTTGAGCACATGAGACAACCCAAGGCACCATCCTTATTTATTTATTTATTTTAATAGGAATTTCTTATAAGTCCTACCACCCAGATATTTTTTAATAATATGCTTTTAAAATAATTCTAAATATATATATATTTTTTTATCATCTCACTCCTTTATTACATTGTGGCAGTATTTATCCGTCTTTAATTTTTTTTTTTTTTTTTAAGACTGATATTGTTAGACTAGTTGTCACTCATGGCGAGGCTAGAGTTAGAATTACCTTGATTCTTCCTTTTGTGTGAGATGGTAACTACTTTTCAATCAGGGGTGGAACCACTCCTTGGCTTGAGGGTTAGGATGGTCCCCAAATTTCTTTTTTTTTTTGCCCCCTCAAGAAAACTAAACATTCTAGTTCCATCTCTATTTTCAAATATCATTTATGAGAGTTTGTTAGGTAGGAATGATAAACGTCCCTTACTCAGCTGGATTTTCCATTTTGAGTGAGAGGTTTGACATATATCTTTAAAAGATCCTGTAACTACTTTTCAAATATTATCTATCTAGAGAGTTCGTTAGCTAGGAATGATACCCATCCCTTACTTTGCAGGATTTTTAAGCCGGGAGGGATATGATGCTTGTTCTTCACTATGCAGGCCTAGGTCAACTAGGGCCGGTTCGTATGGTCTTGGGCCTCTTCCTTACAGGTTAGACACCGTTTGTTGGAGTTTCTTAAGTGGGTCTTTCTACGGGCCCACTTCAGTAGCCCGTCATTTCCTTTCTGTGGCCCAATGAGAATTAGGTTCGGTGGGCCTTTCCAACGGCTCACTTCATATATAAAAGGTTTATAGATACTACTACATCAACTCAACAGCATGAGAGTGAAATAGAAGACGAATATGTAGTACTACTTGCTTTTTTAATAGCATTAATAAAAAATCATATGTTTCTCATATGCTTAAAAAATACATGTCATTTGTTAAAGACCTAAGTTGTAAAAATTCCAAACTAAGAATTTTTTTTTGTTTTTTTTTTTTTTCCCTCTTGCTTGCTTGGAAGAACATGAAATTGCTGAAATTGTCCTTTGTTTTTTTTTTGGTCACTCTTGTCATGCTTCATTTCTTCATATTTTCTTTTTCTTTTTTGGCCTGGTTGAAGAATAAAATGCTTTGCATAATTCCACGGCCATTATCTTTAACGTGGGGATCTCTTTCCCAATTGGGAATCCAAGAAAGAAAGGAGAAAAATGCCATCTTTTACACCATAATGCTACCCCGATCACATTATGCTAATGTGGTATGGATTAGCAATTTTTGGATCAACTTTTATTAAAAAAAAAATTATAAAAGCTACTAGTTTTTGTGTGAAGTAGAACATTATTCAAAAAAAAGAAAGGACATGTTTTTTTTTTTGGCTAATAAGACAAGAAAACTACCCAAAGCCGCAACATAATTAATATAGGTCCAATAATATAACATACTTATAAGGCAATGGTTGGCGTGGGGGAACACTATCATTCTTCAAAAACAAAAAAAATTCAAGTTGTTTTTTTTTTTTTTAAAATAATAATAAATAAATAAAAGTCAAGTTTTTGCATTTAGAAGGAAGACAAAAGGTCAACTTTTTCTTTTTTGTAATATATATATATATATATATATATATATATATATTTCCTAAGGTCACTTTTTGCCGTCTGACAGTTAATATATAGGAGTCATAGGACAGTTATTTGCGGGGCGCAGAACGTCCTCCTTTTTTGGTGTCATTGCCTCGTTGGTGCATGCAACAAAATTACCCTGAATAATTTGAGTGCTGCTTGGGAAAAGACATATAGATCCTTCTTTCCGTTGATGTTATTGGTGCATCGAAACTATGTGCCTTTTAATTATGAGGGCCTTCCATCTAGCACATGAGCTAGCTGCCCATTTAACTATATAAAAATAGGAAAAGAGCACAGCATTTTGCTGGTTTTTTTTTTGGGAGCAAATGAAACAAAAAAAGAAAAAGCTGAAGCAAACAAAGACAAATAGAAAGAAAAACAAATAGTCTCCAATAGGTCGCTTAATTGACAGAAAATCACGCTTTATAAAACGAAAGTCATTAGTTCAAATTCCTCCTCCCCCTCTTATGCGGACATGTAAAAAAAAGAAAAAGAAAAAAACAAATACAACAAAGGATGAACTGAGCCCTAAGGTGGGTTAAGATCACAAATAGCCTAAATAGGGATAACCACAATTGAGAACAGGGACTTTTGTTAGTAGAAGAGGTCCATCTAATGAGATAATACACATGTCAATTTGTACTACAATCAACTTTGCAAAAGAACGAGACTGGCATAAGATCTACAAATTGACGAGCTTATAAGATAAATTAGAGGGTTGAACTATTGATAGTCCCTTTAAGAAGGGTTACCCACAGAAAATCACTAAAAAGACTAGCGTCTCACGATTAGAATCTGAAGGATTTATAGGATTACGTCCCGAACAACCCAACAAAGAATACGAGCCTATTGTTTTCCAAATGCAGCTCCCAACAGTTGATCAAAAAGCCCCGGAAGCTTAACTAACGACCCCCCTAGCAACACATGTGCCCGTCTTACAAATATAGGAGAGAATCTCCATATCAATAACTTAGGAGAAAGGGTGAGAGACAATGGCTTATAAAAGGAGTCAATGGAGTATTTACCCATGTATGTCTTCTTATCTTTACACTATGCTTAAGTTTTTTCTTGTCATCGGAGGGGTTTCGTCGAGTCCGCTTGCCACCCTCTAACATTTCTTTCTTTCTTGTAGCTCCTCCCCAAACTGTCAGCATATGATCATCGTGTGGACATAAACAAATCTAATTTCTAATCAATTGGAATATTTTGATTAGTGAAAGAAGAAATAAGTTGAAGTGAATCACTCAAAGAAAATGATGGGATTAAGTATGGGTACAACACTTAAGTTTGTATTTTATTTTTCTCTAAAAATAAAAAAATTTGAAATTAAATTTAAACCATTAAAAACCCAAAACATGAGTGCTTTTATTATTATTATTATTGCACTACCAAAGGCAAATTCATTTTACGAGGATCATTACACGAATTTAATATTTTAAAAACATGACGTGCACAAACACTCAAGGATTAGGATAAGACTAGAAACAAAAGGCCTTCATTATAGACCCCCTCTATTTTCTAAATCTAAAATATATTTGCATTTGGAAGGACGAATTAACCATTCACACGTCGAAACTCTTGAGTAGTCTTCACCAACCATCATCGACAAAAATAACGTGCAGGAAGGTGAGGTTAGTAATTTAACACGCCGGACGATTAGCATACGGACAGAAAATAAAAAGGAAAAAGTAGCGTAAAGTCAGAAGTGGAAATAAAGAAATAAAAGAAACAATAATAATAAAAAATTGACATGCAGCCACTTTTGCATTTCCTCATTCGCAGGGCTCAAAAATAAATAAATAAATAGATAAATAAAGAAAAAGCCTCATTCATAGGTAGATAGGGTAGTAAAAGTTGTTAGTAAGCATTGATTTTGGAACCTCTCCTTCTCTCTCTCTCTCTGAAAAAGTGGGCGTTAAGAGAAGCTCTCTCTCTCTCTCTCTCTCTCCATACTGCTCCCATTTATCAAAGGGGGGAAGGAAGGAAGGAAGGAAGGAAGGAGTCGTCCTCGAATCTCTCTACCTTTCACGACTGCTTAGGGTCCTGAAATCCAAAGGAAAAAACGCACCAAGAGGACCCAGAAGAAAGAGGGAGGGAGACAGTTGGTGTCACAAGTCATGGATTCCTTGGTTTTGCCAGAATTTCAACTATCCTTTCTTGGTTATGTTATTCCATTCTCTTTCTTCCTTTTATATGGGTCAATTTCCTTTTCTTTTTTTTTTTTTTTAATTGTTTTTTTTGTTTATATATATATATATATATGCTTTTTTCTTTACCATATTTGGTTCTGGTTCTCTGTGGTTGTGTCCTGAGGAGGCTTTCCATCTCTCCTTTTCAGGTACAGATAAGTCGGGTTGGGGTTGGTAATGTGCTGTGCTGATTGGTTTCTTCATTTTTAACACCGTTGGCCATGGATTCTTCTTTCGAGGGTAAAATCCCTTTTTCTCTTTTATTCTCTGTTTCTAATCGTTATTTTGTTTCTGTTTCTATGCAGAAAACTTTTTTTGCAATCACTTCTGGGTTCTGATTATTGTGGATTGGTTTTTAGATTGGTCTTTTGGAAGTTATAATGTCTGGGTTCATCTTTTGCTTATTGAGGTGCTAAGAGAAAATCCTTGGAAGGGTTTCTAATCTGCATGGCATTCAGGTTGCAGAACATTGTGCTGTTTGCGATTTTTAATGTTCTGGGTGTTGATTGGAGTTTGTGGGGTTTCCATGGTTATCGGTAAATTTGGTCAAGTTTCTTTTTTTTTGGGGAGATTTTGGTGTTTCTGGATCACCTTCTACAGGATGGGTTATGACTTTGTGTAATTTCTTTGGAAACTGTTTTGTGGTGGTTGAATTTTTGAGTTGGTTAGCTGTATCTTATCTGGCGATATAATGCCACTGGTGTCTTTATCTATTTATGTTATTATATCTATGCTTTATATGAGAGGCATGTCTTTATATCAAAGAAGCAAGCTTATATATTATGCTTGGGTTGGTATAAAACTAGCAAGCTACCGTATCAAAACACCCATGTGGCAGCCCCGAGGGAAGTGTAGAACCTGATGCATTTCAAAGTCAAATGAAGTTTGACTTAATCCCACAACCACTCCCGGCTTTATGGGCTCTTTACCCAATTACATGGGAGTGACCAATAAAATTCCTAGTATATTTGATGTAGTTGGGGTGTCTTTGTTAATGCGAGTCAACCATTTGTTAAATTATTGTGGCATAACTAGTAGCTGGATTTCTTTTTATTTTTAAGTTTTCAGGAGAACCAAAAGATGATTCACATTTAGCTTTTCAAGTTATTCTTGTAATTATCTAGCAATAGATTTTAGTTGACTGCAATTTGGGTGCATATGAGATTGTTGATTATGTATTCTTGCTCGTGATCTCATGATCTTTTTGGTTTCCTCTTGTGACATGTCAATTGTTTGGGTTCAAGCTCCATCAAAGGCACCATCCTAGCTAAGAGAAGGCATAGTGGGAATATTAATAATTTCGGGGTTCTGATGCAATTTTCTTCTGACTCAGATTGACTTTTCTTGTTTTACAAATAGGCTCTCTCTTTTTTCTAAGAGTGTTTTACTCTTGAATTTTTTCATTTTAGGACCTTGTTCAAGTACCTACCTTTTTTGATTTGTTTGACTCTTCTTTCTATTTGCTATACTGATATATGTTTTCCTTTTCCTCAATGCTAGGAGTTACACTTGATCCATCGAAATGCAGTAAGTTGAGTATGGAGGAAAAGAGAGAACTAGTCTATGAAATATCAAAGTGGTCACATGGTGCCTCCGAGATGCTTCAGTCATGGAGCCGTCAGGAGATTTTACAAATCCTGTGTGCAGAGATGGGAAAAGAAAGGAAATATACTGGCTTGACGAAGTTGAAAATTATAGAGAATCTTTTGAAAATTGTATCTGAAAAGAAATCAGGGGGGCATGAGGCCGTAATTGACCTTGAACAACCGTCTTCCCCTGCACTTGCCCAAAGAGCTACCAAAAGGCAGAGGAAAACTGATCACCCATCTCGACTAACTGCTCCAACAAACAATCTTTCAAACAGTAATGGTGGCAGTGAATTAGGTAACACTATATACTGCAAAAACTCAGCTTGCAGAGCTATCTTAACTCGAGTAGATGCATTTTGCAAAAGATGTTCATGTTGCATCTGTTATCGGTATGATGACAACAAGGATCCTAGCCTGTGGTTGATTTGCAGCTCGGAGCCTCCATATCAAGGTAATTCATGTGGCATGTCCTGCCATCTGGAGTGTGCTCTAAAACATGAAACTTCTGGAATTTCCAAAGATGGACGATGTGCTGGACTTGATGGGAGCTTTAATTGTGTATCTTGTGGGAAACTGAATGATTTGCTTGGGTAAATATTCCCACTTGATATTTCTATTCTTATACTCATGTTTGTTGAGCTATATAAAGTTGTGCCTTAGTATAGGACGTTCGTTTTTATTTGTTCAAGTTTCCCCTATGCAGATTAAGTCCATCTTTAACAATATTTACTTATCAAAAAAAATAAAAAAAAGTCCATCTTTAACAATATTGACCATGGACATGGTAAAAAATTTCTAAGCATAGTTATTAGCAAGTGATACAACCAAAGTTAAAAGTTTTACTGTGAGTAACTTGGTATATAGGTGTTGTTGTGGTCTTATGAACATTTAGTGGCTGAAAATGTACAAGTAAATTTTGTTGGTCCAGGTCCTATTTGTTATGGTCTTTATGTAGTGGGATATAGACACTGTTTTTGTTGTTGTAATTTACGCAGTTTGTTGAGTTAACTGCATAACATTGTGCTTTAGTTCTGTTCTGCTCTTTGTACCCTCCATTGTCAAGGAATGATTTTTTAATAATCTTTTTGTTTTGTTTTGTTTTTGTTTTTGTTTTCCTGAGCTCTCAATATAACTCTTTTGGTTATAACGTAGACTTTGATTTGTTATTGATTAGAGGATTGCATTGTCTCTGTGTGCACCATCGTCAAATTATTTTAGATTATGTGATTGGATGATAGGCTTAAGAATCATTTGGTTAAGTGAGATCATGTTAGATTACCATTGGCAGAAAAGGAGAGTGTTTAAATTGGGGATGTTTAATTGGGTGTTGAAGGATAAATGGTTGTGGATGTTTGCGGATGAGAGAGACAATCTTTGGAGGAAGGTGATTGGGATGAAGTATGGGCAGGGGAGAGGGGAGGATTGGGTGCAGTACTAACTTCTTGAGTGGGTTTGCAGAAAGTTATTAGAAGTGGATGGGTTTGGTCTCATACTGTTATCAAGGTGGGTGATGGGAGGAAGGTACTCTTCTGGAGGGACGTTTCATACGGCAAGGAGCCTGTGGAGAATCTATTTCTGGATCTATTTTGCATAGCTATGAATAAGAGAGCTACTGTGGCAGATTATACGGATTGTCAGTGGGGATGTTACATTGGATTCAAAGATTTAGGAGGCTAATTAATGTTAGAAATTGGATTCAATCAATGGTTTATTTTCAATGCTTTAATCAATAAAGGTGTAGGAGTGGGTGATAATGCACTGTGTTGGCAGGCAAGTAGGTTCAGTCGTACTTTAAGGTGTTGAGGGAGATTTCAAGGGAACCATTCCTCCATAACAGCGTGTGGAAAGTGGGTTTTCTTTCTTCTTCTTTTTATTTTTTGGGGTTAAGTCTAGTTAAGGTTACCTTTTCTGTGTGCACTGCTGCCTTTAGTCATATCCTATATTTGGAGAACCTTCATGAGAGTAAGCATTTTGTTGTTAGCAGCTGTTATATGTCAAAGCATGACACTGAAACTGTCGACCACTTGCTTTGGCATTGACCTATATAGCATGAAATTGATGGTCCTTTGTTTTCTTTTCTCATTTGTTTTTGGGGTCACTGGGGTTAGGGATTATTTCCTAGTCTATTTACACCTATTTCTGTAGTGTGGTTATCAGCTTTTGATGAATAAACAATGAATTGACGCCTATTCTCCTCTACCTTCTTCCTCCTTGTCTTCTTCTCTCTCTTCCCTCGTTTGCTCTTATTATATTTCTTCTCTTTCTCTCTCGTCGCTTCTTCTTCCTCTTACTTTCTGCTCAGCCTGTCACTGTTGTGCTGCATCAAATTTGGTATGAGAGCGTTTGCAATTGTTTTCTACCAACAGTCGTGTGATCCTATACACCACCCTGCACATGCCCCTCACACCACCGAAGCCCATTGTCTCTATCTCCCGTTTCAATATTCGATCCATAATCTGTTTCTATCCCAGTGTTTCCATCAGTCCTAAACAACCCATATCAATATTCTATTTTGCCGCCCAAACAGCCAACCACACAAACACCCCACCGTAAGCGTACTGCATTTCCTTCTCACGGCATACCTGCACTGTTACCCACAACCAAACGCCACCGCACCATCAGGGATGGAGGAGTTCAATGCTTCCTAGTTTGTTGGAGGGGCTGACCAGACTTAGAATGCAACGGATAACCAGGTACACGTTGCAACAGCTTGATTCTGATCTGTTGGAGTACTACCAAAGCTGCCAGGAGCTACACTTGATGGGGTTGAGTTCTTCTCACCCCAGGAGAGCCGGTGCAGACACCAGATACAGGCTAGTGGTTACACGTGAGTTTTGATGCTGACAATGGAGGATGACCCAACCTAAGACTTTGTGGCTGGGTGATTTGAGAGCTGGAGACACTTTTGTTATTGGTATTTTTTTCCTTTCTATTGTTATGCTGTTTATTTATTAGACTTGGGGTTTATGTTATTTTTAGTGGGCTGTCAGTCCAAGTGTCACTAGGGTTAGGGTTTATTTCCTACTCTAGTTAAATCTAATTTTATATTGTGGTTGTCAACTATTGATGAATAAACAATGAATTGACACCTATTCTCCTCTCTCTCTCGCCCGTTTCTTCTTCCTCCTCCTTTCTTCTCGGTCTTTTACTGTTGTGCTGCATCACATGGTGTTCACAAGGGTGGAGAAACAGATCTCCAAGCTCGTTTTATTGGATTTTCATCTTCTTTCTTTTGCTTGGTTGAATTTGTGAGCTTCACTGATTTTATATATCTACAGACATAAGTTTTGGTGTTTTTTCTTTGTTTTGATGTCCGTTCTTGTGTGCTTCTTGTACTTGGGTGGTGCCGCTTTCTGTCTAGAGTCTCTGATAAACTCCTTTTACTTTCTAGAAAAGGAATAGAACTTAAAAGTGCATAAATCATTGCCATAAAATGCCATCTGATAGCAATAATTATGAGAACAACAATGAGGCCATTCAAGGATTGCATGTAGAGCCAAAAATGAGCTCCTTCTAGGGCACTGGGTTTTACTGATAACCAGATTTTGACAGCGGATTGCTCTGGAATTTTCTAATGCTCAAGTAGTTTTACAATATTCATGTGATAAGACAGGGCATCCACATGGCTCAGATTTGGTTTCAAATGGGTTTATAGTTCTCTTCTTGACCCCCAATGCTGAGTTCTCTTCAATGCCAATTCCTAATCAGCTAAATGTCTTTTTATCTATTTTTCTTTCTTGCCTGACTCGTGGTCGTAGTTCTGAAGTTTTCGATGAATTAGACAGCTTGGTATAATTAATGGGAACCTACACTGTTTAGGTTCTTCTCTCTTTACATTGTTTGGGCCCCTTTGAAAGGGAAGAATTTTGAGGATTTTTGAAGTAGAGAGTGATATAGACACTGTTAGATTGTCCATCTAGTGGCTTTTAGGCTTTCATGCACATACATCTCATTCTGTACTTTTGTGAACTATGGTCTTATGTTCTTTTGTAAGTCTTGGCACTTTTTAGGCCTCTAAGTTGTTGTTTTGTATACCTTGTTCTAATGAATCCGCATATACTAATTTCCTATTAACCTTGAAATTTAATTTAGTTTGGATGTTTTCTCACGTGATCCCATCTATCCTTTGGGTTGGAGTGATTGAGGTTCATTTCTTCAATAGGATTATAATGGGAGATTTTTAGTTTAGATGTTTGATAGCAAATATCAGTGTCTAGACGTGAATGACTGAATGGTGCATCCCTAACATAAAACATTAATCCTCTTGAATGGTCCATAAGACCAGCTTTACTGGATGGATTGTTATTGAAGAATGAATGAATTGTAATATGTGTATGTAAAAAAGTGGAAACACTAAGGAAATGGATAATTGTGTGGTAGACAAGTCATTGGATTTCTTTTATGCCCATTGAGATAATATGAAATCAGAAATTTATGAGTGGGAACCTTTCATTAGGTGGACCTTCCTTTGGATCTTAAATGGCTCAAGAGTCAGGACCTACTAGATTTAAAGTGCAGGGATATGGGATAGGATTGTAGTGCAACTTGATGAGAAATGCTATACTTCCCAATTTTTTCCCTAAGTGATGTGTTACTATCCCATGAGATTTTGACACATTTTCCAAAATAATAGATCTCATTTATGATGACACATCATTTGTAAACTAACTTTTGAGGGAAAAATTTAGTAAGTGTAGCACTTCTCCAACTTGATTAGTTTTAGTTTATTTAGTTTTTCATATACGAGGTTTCCTTTAATTAAATATCTCCTTGTTTAAGAGTTCAACAGTATTTCTAAGAAACTTCAGGGGATGGTCAACAATCAAATCTTTTATGCAACTTACCTTACTAAATGACTTATTATCACCGATGGAATCTTTTCGTGCAATATTAAAGCCATTGAGCCTTCCTTCAATCTTCTTCTCAAGTGATTCTTATTTCTTGCATGTGATTGAGTAGCATTTGCACGCTATTTTATCAAAAGTTTTCAACAGAAAGTTATATTAATCTCTGCCTGCAACTCCAAATTGTAGTGTCTGCACTTTTATGTGTTTTTTTTTTCTTAAATGCAATACTTCTGGAACTTGGCTAATAAAGATAGAACTCAGATGGCTATATATTGATAATGTAGATTTGCTGCATTGTTGGGCATATGCTTTAATGTGACATTCCATATTGGTTGCACCATATGTTTACTCTCTCTCTGCCTCTCTCTCATGATAAAACTGATCATTATATAATGATGAGTAGTTTAAGTACTTGAGTCTGTTTTCCAGTTTTGTTTATTTGTTCATCGACTTGAGGGTCAAGCATATGTTGTTGGGTTCTTATTTTCTTTCTCTTTTTTTCTTTTTTGGAGGGACATATTATATATTGGAATAATGGGATAGTCTATGATGCGGAAATGTTCTATCAATCTTGATGGTCTCACCCATTCTTACCCATATTTTATAATAATTCAATATATTCAGTAAGGGTTCTCATACAAGAGATAACAGAGAAAAAATTTAATGATTTTTTTTTAAAAAATAAAAATAAAAGGTAGATGCTTTATTTTTCCCTCATCCAAATTCTGGTAAAAATGTATATCATTTGGCTCCAATAATTCAAACCAAAATTAGAACAAGTCTACCTTTATGGTTTATGGATTTATTTGAATTATTCAATCTATAAGTAATCTAACTAATGTCGGGTGAGGCCATATACATGTTGAATTATACCCCTTTCTTATTTTTGTTCTTTTCTCCTTTCTTTCTTCTTCTTCCTCTCTTTCTTTCTTTTATTTTTTATTTTTTATTTTAAATTTTTTTTTTGGACTTTCTTACCCTGTCTTGGGAAGTAAAAATGCACTTTTAGGTTAGAAATGTATTCCTGCAGCCCTTAGCTACAATAGGCTAATTTTTAATGAGAAATGTTGCACACTCTCACTCCCTTACTCTCTGACATGGCTTTGAAAATCACTATTTGATTAAAATTCAATGGTAATTCATTCCAAATCTAATGGTGATTTTAAAAGCCATGTCTGGGAGCATGAGAGTGGGAGTGTGTTTAGCATTACTCATTTTTAATAGCCGTATTTGTTTTCATGCTGAATTGGAGTTGAGCCATTCACTGTTTCCTGAACTGGGTTTATGGAAAGTAACTGTCTAATGTCATATTAACATATGATGATAATAACCTTTCCTATATAAATTCAATATGGATTTCTCACCTTGTGCCTGGATTAAACATTTAAAAGTAAGCATATTATTTGAAATTACACTAATCTTCAATATTGATTGTGTGACCTGATACTTTTATTCAAAAAATAAAGCAGACTTAAAATATTGTCTGATTGAGATTGATTTTGCAAATGTATGTAGATGCTGGAGAAAACAACTGATGACCGCAAAGGATACCAGACGAGTTGACATACTGTGCTATCGCGTGTCCTTGAGCCAAAAGCTCTTAAATGGGACTGAGAAGTATCAAAAGCTTTATGAGATCATTGTTGAAGCTGTTAAGAAGCTTGAAGCTGAAGTGGGTCCTTTAACTGGTTTACCTGTAAAGATGGGTAGGGGTATAGTGAACAGGCTTTCTTCAGGACCAGAGGTTCAGAGACTCTGTGCCTTGGCTGTGGAGTCACTGGACTCGATGCATTCCAATACGTTTTTGCATCCATTGCCTGATCTTGTGATTCAAGGTAGTCTTTTGTTACAAGTTGGTTTTTGTGATCTAGCAACATGCGGATAATTACATTGTCCTAGTAAATTAAATTTGAGTTTATCTAGTTTTTTATTTATTGAAAATTTGAGTTAAGGTTGTTTAGTTTCCTTGTTGCACGCGTTGCAACTTCACTACCTGAAATATTATTATCTTTTATGATGTGTTTTGGGGTCTTGAATTATCGAGAATTGGGAAAAAGTAATAACGGTTCTTCTGTTTTTTGCCCTTCAACATTTACAGATTCAAACATGATTGCTCCCAATATTGTCAGATTTGTAGATGTCCATGCAACATCTGTCACTGTGATTTTGGGTTCAGAAGATTCTTCACCGGAAGATACTGTTGGTTATACCTTATGGCATCGTAAGGCTCATGATATGGATTATCCAGCAGAACCTACTTGTAAACTTGTTGCGCCAAATACAAGGTTTGTTGTTACTGGACTAACTCCAGCTACAGAGTATAGATTTAAAGTCGTTTCGGTTAATGGTACAAGAGATTTGGGCATGTGTGAAGTTTGTCTCTCAACAGGCAGTGCTGATGATGAAGTCTTAAACAGCTTCATAACTGAAAGAAGTGAAAGCCCAGCTACCAACTGTAGTAGCCTTTCTAATCCTTCCTCAGTGGAGGATGAAACTAATAACATTACTCCATACAATGACCAAGCTTATAACCGAGCAGACAATTATCTTAATTATAGCAAGGACACTGATAAATTTAAATCTGCGAAATTATGTGCTGATGATACTTTGAACTGCCCTGAGGGTGAAGAGGGAACCGCATGTGCAGCAGATGTTATTTCATTGTTGGATGAGGAACGTGCCATGGGGACAGTTGGTGCTGACCCCAATTCTGATGTCATAAAGCTCAAGAACAAGAGCTCTCAAGATGGGCAAATTATTGAGGACATGAGCACTGATGATGGGTCAAATTCCCCGGTTCGGACAGGAATGGAATGTGTGCCGTTTGTCAGTAATTCTGAAGCTGGCTTGCCCATCACTCCATGCAAGTTGGAAGTAAAGGATGGGTTAGGAAGGAACGTGAGATCCAAATCATGCAGCCAGGATCTGGAAAATGGGATTGGGAAAGGAGAGGAACCCCAAGATGGCAGCACATCGAAAAAGAGAATGCTAGAAAGGCGGGACGAGGGAGGTGCGGCAAACGGTACTTCAGATAGGGATTTTGAGTATTATGTGAAGATAATCAGATGGTTAGAGTGTGAGGGACATATAGAGAAGAATTTCAGGCAGAAATTCCTGACTTGGTATAGCTTGAGGGCGACCCCACAAGAAGTAAGGATTGTGAAGGTTTTTGTGGATACTTTTATTGAAGATCCAGCATGTCTTGCTGAGCAGCTTGTGGACACCTTTTCAGAAAGTATTTCAAGCAAGAGATCATCTGTGGTGCCTGCTGGATTTTGCATGAAGCTTTGGCATTGATCATCTTGTAAGCTTTTGAATGCAGTTGATTTTTAAACCCCCTTTTAACATTATTCGTCTAGTAGACTCATGATTCATATTTATCATCCACCATTATGCCAATTCTTATTATCATGTACAAGAAGAATCTTAGAGCTCATTTCATTTTATAGTACGGTTTCTCTTATGTATCCATGTATTCCCATTTTGTCATTTATTTGGCTAATTGCTTAATTATTCATGTGGAGTTTCTTCCTAATCCTACATGTTTTGTTGGTTGAATGACTTGGACAACAATAGAGTGGGAAACTAAATCATGTGTAAAAGAATTATTCTGACCCTGGATCTATCTATCTGTGTCATATGTGAAACAATTCAGCGGTTCGATCGGTTCATCATCTTCAACTTCACTGTTCCACTCTCTTTTCATTTATTTTTTATTTTTATTTTTTATAAATAAATGAAAAAAGTATAGTAGAGCGACAAAAAAGTAATTTTGCATTTAATATTTATTTTTTTTATATTATCATTTTGCCATCCCACTTCACTTTTTCCGTCCCAAACCTCCTTTGTACTTGGGCATTTTTTTATTTATGGTCCTATCTCTCCTTTTCTTTCTAAGCAAACCGTGAGCTACCTCACCCAAGCACCCGATCCCGGTCATCGGTGGCAAACTCGGCCGTAACCTTCGATGCCCACGTTGAAGGATTCAAATTGGCTTTTGGGAAAAATGAAAAAGATGCAGATTTTGTTGTCTGGTGAGGCACGCGGGTCCACATCCGCCCATTATTATATTTTGAAGCATCAAGCAACCCCAAAAGCCATTACTAGTGGCTACGTTTTTGTTTTATTCAAACGTTTATGCTGACGTCTACAACTTTATACTAGAAAACTCTTCAAAC
Organism: Corylus avellana; assembly: GCF_901000735.1. Taxonomy (NCBI): domain Eukaryota; kingdom Viridiplantae; phylum Streptophyta; class Magnoliopsida; order Fagales; family Betulaceae; genus Corylus; species Corylus avellana. Next base: position 17,496,616 of record NC_081548.1, on the reverse strand, counting down.
TTTATTACAACCAAAAAAAAAAAAAAAAAACTCTTCATTGTCATCATGGATCGGAGATATAAATTTCATACAAATTGGAAATTAAGAATTATTGCAATCTAGCTTGTGTCATATATTTCTTGAGCATCTAAGAGCGGATTGCGTTTGAGGGTCTTAAAAGTACTTTTAACATTCAAAAAGTCCGTTTGAAGAAAAAAGTACTCGTTTGGTAAAAAAATTAAAAACGCTTTTAAGGGTTTAAAAAGCCTAAAAATGGCAAAAACACACTTTTGACAAAAGCTTAAAAATAAAGCTTTTGCCCAAAAACTCTTTAACTTAAAAACTCTATTTCTCAAACGTAATCTCAAACAGGATCTAAGAAGCAAATTATTATTATTATTTTTTATAAATAAAAATTTTCTACAAATTGGGTTGAGTATTTAAAAGTGTCATGTGTCTTTTAGCATGTGAAAAACACATGTTTTTAATATATTATGTACTTCTTACACTTTTTATTAATAGCATCAATAACAACCACATGCTTAGCACTTTTAGAGTATGGGTTGGAAGAATTCTTATAGCCTAATTTGTAGGAAATTTATATTATTATTTTTTTATCAATGTTATTTAAAAAGTTATGTGCTTCTCACCTAACATTTTTTAAAACTTAATTGAAAGACATTTTCTACAATCCAATTTGTAAGAAATTGGAAAAAATACAGTACTTCTCAAACTATCACTTTATGATCTCTTTTTTTTTTTTTTTTCTTCGAAGAATATGACTTTATGATCAATGTCTCCCTAAACTATCAAAAAAAAAAAAAAAGGTTTCAATGACAAAAATATCCTTCATAAAATAAAATGACAAATTCTTTAAATTATATAGAAAAATACTTTTTTCAATTTTTTTTTTATTATTCTAGTTTTTATTTTTTTGAATTATGCTCGTACCATATTTTTATTCCATAATTAGCACAGAATAATTACGTAACAATCTCAACCAACTCTAGGATTTTTTTTTTTTTTCTAACAAATGACATATTCATGAGTTGGTTGGATTTGCCATGTCAACATTGTGTAATAATTATAAGATAAAAATATAGTAATAATTCTTAAACGCTAAAAAACACATTACATTTTTAGATATCGGAATAAAAAGAATTTTTTTTTTTTATTTTTTTATTTTTTAAATCCAATTGGTAAAGAAAGTTATTTTCTGAAGTAGAATTGTGGGGTCTCTCAGCCCTAGTTTCGCGTGCCACATGCAGCGCAAGCTGATCTGGTAATTAATAAATAAAAAATATATTTAAAAAAGAAAAAAAAGGAGGAGTTGGTGATACACTCCACTCCATGCTTAATAAAACTCTCCACCACATCGATCGTACCCCCCGTCTTTCTAACAAAAACCCCCCAAAGCCGACTCTTTGTCCTTTACTCCAACCAATTCCACCTCCAAACGACACACTTTCACTCACCGCTCTCTCTGCTTTTCATTTCTTTCAATATGTCCGCAGGAATCTTCTCCGCTCCGGTTGCCGGATCGCCCTTTGTCGGCCTGAAACCCAACTCCAAGAAGCTTCCGCTAAAAGACTCTGTTGGATGGAGACACAAAACTGTCTCCAATGGCTCCAAAACCTTCTGTATGAAGGTAATTAACCTTCTTCTATATATATATATATAGTATTACTCATGATGATATGATCACTCTTTTTTGTGTTGATTTAATTAACAGACATGGAATCCCATTAACAACAAGAAGTATGAGGCACTCTCATACCTCCCTCCTCTCTCGGATGATTCAATTGCAAAGGAGATTGATTACATGATCAAGAAGGGATGGATCCCTTGCCTTGAGTTTGACGAGGTAATACTGAATAGTCATACTCAAAATGCAAATTTAGTCCTTATAGTTTACCTTATTTGCAATTAATTCACCGTGGTATCAAAATGAACTCAAAGATTCCTGACATATGCCAAAAAAAAAAAATATATAATCCCTATAGTCAAATTTTCATAATTCATATAGCTCAATTCAATTCAATATATATGTCAAAATAACAGCTATATTGAGGATTTTGGCCTTTGATTAATACGTTTTACTTTCCAAGAAATATTTAATAAACGTCATTTTTTAGCTTGCTTCATTCGCTGGCTAAATTATGTTTAAGCAGAAAATATATTTAGCCCCCTCAATTGCACCCTATTTGCATCTTACATCCCAAAATACTAGGGGTATCAACCCGGTTCGGTTCCGATTTTTGGCCAAAACCGGAGACTGGAACCGGGGTACCCCAGTTCTTGGTTTCGGGCAACCGGAACCCGGTTCCGGTTCCAATTAACTGGGGTCCGGGTTACCAGCCGGCTCAGTTTGTACTAGGTCCGGTAACCCCTTTTTTTAAGAAAATTGTTTTTTTTTTTTAAAAAAAAAAAACCGGTTTATATATATATATATATACACCCGGTTCCTGTTTCCCGGTTATAACCAAGTGCAAAAAATTGAGACCGGAACTGGAGTCTCCAGTTTTTAGTTTTTTGCAACCGGAACCGAACCGGCTCCCAGTTTCCTAGTTTTCCGGTTTCGGTTCTGGTTCCCCGATAATTTTTAACACCCCTACAAAATACCATCATTTGAATGCAAAGAGCCCTAGGTGATTGAAGAGAACCCCAAGTATAATTTCCCGAAGTTTTAATGAACATCATTTTTGTGAGCAATTTAGCCCGTCTTCTCATATTATATAGAATTTACATCCTCTCATAGCATACATGAAATCTTAATTTGTTTCATCTTTCTATAGCGTTGATCCCTGAATCCCTTATATAATTTTGAATTCATATAATTTGATCCTTTTATTTTCTGCGAAGTTGGGGAGTGTTCGTAGAGAGAACAGCAGAATGCCAGGATATTATGATGGGAGGTATTGGACGCTGTGGAAGCTGCCAATGTTTGGCTGCAATGACTCCTCTCAAGTCATCCGCGAAATCGACGAGTGCAAAAAGACGTACCCAAATGCTTATATCCGTTGCTTAGGATTTGACAACAAGCAGCAGGTGCAGTGCATGGCCTTTGTCATCCAGAAACCTACCGCTGACGCCGGCGGGAGCACCGCCGCTTAAGGTGGTGTGTCGGTTTTTTTGTTTATGTCTCTTCAACGAGTTTCAAAGGTTTTCTCCTACCTAAAGTTTGTTGTTGTTCCCTTTCTGCGGTGTACCAATAAGAAATCTGGGGGCTTGTGAGGAGGATTTCCTCTGCATGTTGTCCTCTTACCAGTAAGATGGCTGGTATAACTTGTAATGTGTATTAGGATCTTTGGGGAAGATGCTTAATAAGCTTTTAATTAGTTGAAATTATATATACTCTCTTCTATAATCTGTTTAATGCAATTAGCTCATGGTTTTGGCATCTTTCTGATAATTCCCTTTTTTATAATCTGTGTGTGACATAAATTAGCACATAATTTTTGGCTTCTTTTGGGGGGGGGGGCATGCTGGTATAAATCCCATTAGGGCGCCGTGGCACACCCTTTGTTTTCAATATGTGGTGGGCACCAGAACAATTATGAGTTTGGGATGTTTGGGAAGATTGGTAATTTTTGATACGATATTTGAAGTCAATATGAACCATGAAATTAACAGGTTAAGATTAAGAGGTCTGAATGAGTAGGTTAAGATTGATCTGACATGCGACATTTAGAGCTGACAATTTTGATACAATTCACAAACCTCGCAAACCTTACACAAGACCACTACAAAATTAGGGTTGAGAAGTGATAGATGGGTGGGGGGTCCTTGGCAACCACATGGTTGTATAAAAAATCCAAAACAGCAGTGTAAAAATCTTTTTAAGAAGCACTGGACCCCCCAAACATAACATCTTTCCTCCTCATGTCAAATCCTTCTTGAAATTGGCTTTTTTCTTCTCAAAAGTAGCATGTAAAGACGATTTTGTTCCTCCCCTTATAAATCTAATACTATTAAAAGTGGACTACATATGTAATTTTGCTCACTTTTACTGTTTTAACACTGCACAAATTCATACTTGCAACTTACCATCTTCTTTACGCAATCTCACCATTGGCTAAGCTTGCTATTTTCCTTGGTTGCTTTTTCCTTTCTTTAGCAATCATATCTCATCCAAAACTCTAGAACTAGAAGAAATCTCTCAGATATGATGAGTGATGGACGATGGTCCTTGTGAATCCTGATGGATTAAAAGTGTAGTATGTAGATAAAAGCCAACGGCCTAGCTGGGTGCTACTCAAGAAGCTTCATGTCAGTTGGATTTAAATGGATTCTTAAAGATTTTTTTTTCTCTGGATATTTTGATTTTTTTTGAGTTTTGGTTTTGTTTTGGATTGGATTTTGATTTATGTCAAGTATCTGTAATCTGTGTATGGGGGCCTTGTATGCATAATGTATTGGTTTGTATTTTGTTTTTTCATTCATTTTTTCTGAGGTTAAAGTTGAAACTGTGTGTGATTGTGAGTGGTTTTGTTGGGTGGTGTTGGGTGACAAGGTGCTTGGTGGGCTCACTTTTTGGTGTGAAGGCGGGACATGGCCAGTAAAATCCATAAGCTTACATTATAAATAAAGTCATGAAATTTAGTACATTATGCTAAATAAACATGGACTTAAGAAGGACATTGAAATCTCAAGTTACACCTTATATATATATATATATATATATATATATATATATATGAGAAATGCTAGGTATTTTTCTAGTATTCTCCTGATGTCTTTCCAACTGTAATGTGATTTTTAAAATCACCAATAGATTAAAAGTCAATAATGATAATTTCAAATTCAACGATAATTTTAAAAGTCATATTACAGTTGGGAGGACACCAGGAGAACACTAGAAAAACACCTAACATTTTCCTATGTATATATAGAAATTATGGTCTTATAAAGAGAGCATCCAAAGGCGGATTGGTCTATTTTTATTTTACATAAATGCTTGTTTACACATACATAAAAGAATTATATGTATTTATGTGTTTATTTATTTACGTAGATTCAAACCTCTTATCAAAAATTCTAATTCCATCCATATCTAAATCTAATATGTGAACACGAATTATCACATTTCGTACTTAATAAGCTTTTTGTTAAAATACTCTCTTCTATAATCTGCGCGATGAAATTAGCTCATAGTTTCACCTATTAAAAAAAAAAAAAAGATTAGCTCAAAGTTTCTGGCATATTTTTGATAATCCTTTTGATAATCTGTTTGACATAAACTAGCCCATAGTTTTCGG
>NC_081548.1:17452186-17491279 GCF_901000735.1 Corylus avellana | reverse complement strand
AAACCGGGAAACCGGGGTCCCGGTTCCGGTTCCGGTTTGAAAAATCTAAAAACCGGGTACCCCGGTTCCGGTACCGGTTTTTGGTACCCGGTTTTTACCGGGAATACCGGAACCGGGTTTCCATTTTATTTAATAATATTTATATATTATTATATTTATATATTAATATATATATTATATATATTAATATTTTTTACACTTAGGTTTAGGTTTAGGGTATTTTAAAAAATTAAATTTTTATTTCTAAGGCCCAAATAGGCAAAAATAATGATTTTTTAGGATTTTTGGACTTTTTAAGGTTTATTTTTTAATTATTTGGAATAATCACAACAAAGCCCCTTTAATTTAGACAAAGAAACTAATAGATTTTTAAAAAAATGGGCCAACTTATGAAAAAAAATTGGCTTATTTTAGGCCCAATACCTAAAATAAGCCCAAAAATCAATTTTTTAAAAAAACCGGTTACCGGACCGGGTAATACCGGAACCGGCCGGTAACCGGGGTCCCGGTTCCGGTTCCGGTTTCTCAAAATTGAGAACCGGGGTACCCCGGTTCCGGTTCCGGTTTTGGCCAAAAACCGGGAAACCGGACCGGGTTGACACCCCTAGTTTTCGGCTCCTTTTTGGTGGGGCAAGGTGTTCCAAATTCCATTACAGCGTGGCACGCCCCTTGTTTCCAAGATGTGGTGGGCCGTGGGCCGCAGAATAACTATAAGTTAATTAGCACCCCCCGGCCCCTTTTTAAGTATACAGATAGTTAATTTCTTGACGAGGTATGTTACAGTGCAATAAAATGCTTACATTTGACCCATATTTAGTGAGAGTGACATAATTGAAATTCAAATTTTAAATTTCAATCGTCCCTTTCATATGATTGTTCATCTGTCACGTCACTAAAAATAAGCTAAATGTAGGCATTGTATTGCACTGAAGCATTTCTCCTTTTTGACAGAAGTTGCCGACATGAAGATGACATGGCTCAACTCAACTGTTTAGGTAGCTGCCGTTTGGTCAGTACAGATTAGACCAACTCCAAAATGGTTGAACAAAAATGTAAAACACACCGTCGTTCGAACCAAACACAGCAGTGAATGCTTCTAGTTCTAAAAGCCTCTTTTTGTGTCTAACATTGAAAGTTACCGAAATCGAAAATATCTATGCTACATCTTCTTTTCAATTATGTTATATCACATCACTTTATGAGAGATTTTTTTTGTAAATAATTTTTTAAGCCTAACATTCTTCTTTCTTTAATAGGTCTGATGGTAATGGCGTGTTTAGTAGGTGTGAGTTTTGTAATTGAGTTGTATGTGTTGTAAATGGGCCGATATGAGTAGTGGGTTGTGACCTATCTTAGTTGTTAGACTAATTGTAGGATCGGCCCATATGTGTATTTGTGGGACCGGTTGTACCTTTCTTGGAGGTTAAGCTTTCCTCGAAATTCTAACCCAATTTTTCATCAATACAATTCACTAAAGTTTTCATCCAATTTTCCATTACAATTTACATCTCAAGAATCATTTCCATTCAATTAGAGTATAGAAACCTAAAACACTGTTATAATTGGTATCAAAGCCCTTCAATCCTTCGATGGATGGCAACGAGAGTTATTTCTAAAAATGAATGAAATGGTAAAAAGCAAGGCCGGCTCAATGTATTTTGAGGTTTTAGGCAAAATTTAAAACTGAGCCTAACTTTTTTTTTAAAAAAAGTAACAACTTTTTTTTTTTTTAAGTAATATATATATATATATATATATATATATATATTCTTGCTTTTTGAGATGCAAAATTTTTGATTAAGTTTTTATATTCAATATTTTTTAACATCTTTTTTTTTCAATTGATAATAAGCTAATCCATTTAATATCTCTTGTGACATTGTTGATCTTAGGTAGGATTTTATCAATTTTAATTTTGAAAAACTTTTTTCTGCACAAGCAAATGTAACAGGTATTGTCAATAAAATTCTATAAGCGATACATGCATTTGGAAAAGAATCAAATCTTTTCATATAATTTAATATGTCAATTGGAGCACTTTCTTCTATTTGTAAAATTTATTTTAAAACTTTTAGTTCTAAAAATAAATCTAAACCATCAAGATCATGTTTTAGGAAACCTTCTAGATTAAGACATTTATTTTGCAAACCATCATCATCTAGTGATTTTAATTTCTTAAAATTAAATAAAAAACCAAAAATATTATCATATATTTGAAATTGTTCAAACCTACTTTGAATTGAAGAAATAGCTTGATCTACTATATATAAGAAGTAATCAATTCTAAAAGATTCTTCAGCAGATGGTATTGTCTCGTCATTAGCATTCTCATCAAACTGTTTCTTTCCACGAATTACACGTTTTTCACGAAAAACATATTTTATTTCTATTATGGTTGCAATTTCTTTAAATGAAATCATAGCCGATGTAAATCCAGTTTCTCGATAAGTTTTAAAATAGGAAATAAGACCTTCTAATTGATCTATAGCAACATCAATATGTATATCTTTCGATTGTAAATTTTCACTAACAGTATTAACAGCAAATAAAATATCATACCAAATAGTCATACTCAATAAGAATTCAAAACTTTCAATCTCATAGGTTTTTAAACAATTAGCTTCACTTTTTGTTTTAAGATCTTCACTTAATTTTGCTAATTGTAGCAGAGCCTCTCATTTGTGGAGTTTGAAATTTTATTGCTTTTATACTTTCAATCCAATTTTCCCAACGTGTTTGTGATAATGGCTTAAGAGTTAAAAGCTTGGCACATTATCTAGTAATATTTTCCATCGTTTTGTAGATGACGAAAACAAAGTATATATACGTTGTACAATTCCAAAAAAAGATATAGCTTTAAGACATGAATTAGCAATATCACATAATACAAGATTAAGACTCACATAGTACATGGTATGTAAAATGCTTTAGAATTTATATCTAGTAGTCTTTTCTGCACCCCTCGTTCTTTTCCCTTCATATTAGATCCATTATCATAGCTTTGTCCTCGTATATCACTAATGTTAAGTTCAATTTTTTGATTAACCCAATCATTTCAATAAAAAGACCTTCTCCAATAGTATCATTTACTGTTATAAATTCTACAAAATGTTCTTCTACTTTTATTGGATTTTCTGAAATATTAACACATCTTAGAATGAGAGACATTTGTTCTTAACAAATTTATTTAGAGCTCCTCTTTGAAATTCAATCAATTTGTCTACTTTTCTCTCTCTCTCTCTCTCTCTCTCTCGTTTTTTTTCAAGTTTTTCAAATCCATATGCATATTTTATAGTAGACATTTAATTAAAAATACTAACAAATTAAACAAACATGATTTATCCAAAAAAAATTATGACTATAATAAAATAAATCACAAAAATAGAACAATAAAACCTAATTTGGCAAAGAAATTATGAAGCAGTTCTTGGAGACAGGATATGAGACTCGGAGAGGAAGAAAAAATTAGCACTTAGCAGATGAGATAGATAGAGAAGAGAAACTCAGAAAAGGGCAAGCAAAGAGGAGAGATAAAGTGGCAGATAGAGAGACTCTGGTATTTAAAATACCCATGGTAGACTTACTAGGCTGGCAGCTAGCATTATACTCGAGTCTATATTTTTTGCTGTTGGCTTTCCCTAGATAATAAATAGGAAATAAATCAATAATATTTTATTTGTAATGATTAGATTTTTCTCACAAAAAACAGAGAAATTCCAGAAAGTGCATGATGTAAGCGTGTAAGGCTTTAGGCATGTAAGGCCTTTAAGGCTTTGTCCCTTTTTTTTTTCTTGAATTATTTTTAGAATTTATAATGGGCTTTTTAATTGGGCCTTATTAAATTGAGGTCTTAAATTTTGATGAAAATTTTTTTTGGGCCCTATTTAAAAAAAAATTTGGGCCTTCAATTTTTTTTTTTGGTCCAAAATAAAAAAAAAAATTTCCAAATTTTTTTGGCTCAATTTTTTTTTTTTTTTTAATTTTTTTATTTTGGGCCATATTAAATTGGGTGCCCTAAGCGAGGGCCTATCTCGCCTAGGGCTTGAGCCAGCCCTAACCAAAAAGTATACAGGTTTTAATAGATCATTAAAGAGGGAATTTGAGGAAATAAGGAGAAATTTTGACCCAATTGCACAAAAAAATTATAGAAATTGAGAGCCAAGAATGTGTAGATATGATAGAAGAACTAGAGCCAGTGCAACAACAAATGGAAGCGATTGAAGAGTTAAGAGACAGTTTTTGCATCAGGATAAAAAAAAAAAAAACAAAAAAGAAAAACAAAACAAAAGACAAGCAAATCCATATTGTCTTTTGTTTATTTATTTATTTTAACTTATAAATAAGCCCCTATACAGAGCCGGCTCAAGCCCTAGGCAAGTTAGGCCCTCGCCTAGGGCCCTCAATTTAATAAGGCCCAAAAAAAAAAAAAAAATTTGAGCCTGAATGCCCAAATTTTTTTTAATAGGGCCCAAAAAAAAATTTTCATTAAAATTTAAGGCCTCAATTAATAAGCTCATTATAAATTCTAAAAATAATTCAAGAAAAAAATAATAATAAATAGAAAAGGGACAAAGCCTTAAAGGCTTACATGCCTAAAGCCTTAGGCGCCTAACGCCTACACGCCTACATTATGCTCTTTATGGAATTTCTTTTGTTTTTGGTGAGAAAATCTAATCATTACAAATAAAATATTATTGATTTATTTCCTATTTATTATCTAGGGAAAGCCAACAACCAAAAATATAGACTCGAGTATAATGCTGGCTGCCAGCCTAGTAAGCTTACCATAGGCATTTTAAATACCAGAATCTCTCTATCTGCTACTCTACCTCTCATTTTTGCTTGCCCTTTCTTGAGTTTCTCTTCCCTGCTTATCTCATCTGCCAAGTGCTAATTTTCTCTTCTTCTCCGAGTCGCTTGTCCTGTCTCCAAGAACTGCTTCATAATTCCTTTGCCAAGTCAAGTTTTATTGTTCTATTTTTGTGATTTATTTTATTATAGTCATAATTTTTTTTTTGATAAATCATGTTTGTTTAATTTGTTAGTATTTTTAATTAAACATGTCTACTAGAAAATATGCATTTGGATATGAAAAACTTAAAAAATTAAAATAATAATAATAAAAAAAAAATAAAGATGAGAAAAGTAGGCAAATTGACTGAATCTCAAATAGGAGCTCTAAATAAATTTGTTATTAGCAATAAACAAAATATAAACAAAATATTGAGGATAATTTAGGTGAAAAACTCATAAATGAAAGAAACTCATCAAAAAGAATTAGAAGATAATGAAAATATTATTGATGTATCTAACTCTATTGCTACAAATATTTATGACCCAAGCTAATGGAAAAATATTGATGCAAAATTAAGGGATTTGTTAGTAAAAAAATGGTCCAATAAGATACAATACTATAGATTTTCCTAAAGATGAGAACTCTAGGCATTTTTCTAATACATATTATAAACAAAAATTATCAAATGGAGAGCAACATAATAGAAAATGGCTAGTCTATTCAAAAGATGTAGATAGAGTAGGGGTGCAAAGGCGGGCGGTTTTTAACCGCCCGCTAACCGCTAACCGCTATAACCGCCAACCGCCTAACCGCCTAACCGTTTAACCGCATTAACCGCTAACCGCCTAACCGCCATAACCGCCTAGCGGTTAGCGGTTAGCGGTTATTGGGTCTACTAACCGTAACCGCTAACCGCTAACCGCCTTTTTATATAATATATTTTTATAATTATAATTATAAAAATATTTATACATATAACATAATCACTTGATCATTAAATCACAATTTTTTAAAAAAATAATTAAATCACAATTTGAGTATTAATATATTATCACTATAATTTATATGATTATATCATATAATCACTTGATCATTAAATCACAATTTTTTTTAAAAAATAATTAAATCACAATTTGAGTATTAATATATTATCACTATAATTTATATGATTATATCACATGAGATTGATTATTAAATCATTTGATTATATAATAACAAATTATACATATATAATATGACATAACTCATAAGTATACTAATTCATACTAATACAACAATTAAATATCTAGAGACTTATTTCCAATGTATGTTATAAACCTATAAGTCTATATAAGTCTACATATGTATATGAATAATATAAATGTATAATATCAATACTTAATCATATGATTCAATGACAATTCAAATACTTTATTCAAGACTTCAAGTGAATCATATTATTAATGTACAATGATGATATGATTCGTATAATATCAAATTAAGTAATTGACATTGGATTAAACAATGACCAATGTGTTACTTATAAACATAATTTAAGTATTAATGTATTATCATTATAATTTTAGTAATTTATATATTATCACTATAATTGATATGATTATATCACATGATGACTTGATCATTAAATCATATGATTATATAATAATAAATAATACATATATAATATGACATAACTCATAAGTCATAAGTCTACAAGTTAATCATATGATTCATGTACAATGATAATCACAATTGATTCAATTGAATTAAACAATATGTTACTTATAACTACAAGTCTACAATTTAATTAAAGCATTATTAGATACTTTAGGAATTTAGGATTTAGGAGTTTGAACATTACCATTTACCATTAGATATTAAGTTCAATTCAAAGAAAAAAGATTATAAGTAAATATGATAAGAATTTAAATAATTAATCATATGAATCATATGATATAATTTAATGAGACTATATGATTATATAATATCAAATTAAGTAATTGACATTAGATTCAACAATGTGTTACTTATAATCACAATTGAAGTATTAATGTATTTTTTGAACATTTTTTAGAAAAAGAAATTTAACCATTTTTTGAAAGAAAAAAAAAAAGAAAATTAACAATTTTGAACAATTTTGAATTTTTTTATATATATATATATAATTGCTTATAGTTATATTATATGCATATTGAATAATATAAATGTATAAGATAAATATTTAACTATATGATCCAATTACAATTCCAATACTTAATCAATTATTCATGTACAATGACAATGACAATGTGATTCATATAATATCAAATTAAGTAATTGACATTGGATTAAACAATGTGTTACTTATAACTACAATTGAAGTATTTTTGTTTGTTTGTAAGTTTATAAGATCAACACTTAATCATATGATCCAATGACAATTCAAATATTTATAGCAATTGGGCCCAAGAAGATATTAAAAATACAAGAAAAAAAAATGAGGGTAAAAAAAAGCCCAAAAAGCCCAAAAAAAAAGCCCAATTTTAAAAAAGCGGTTAGCGGGCGGTTATCTATTTCACTAACCGCTAACCGGCCACTAACCGCTAGGGCGGTTACGGTTAGCGGTTATTGCCACTAACCGCTAACCGTAACCGCCTTTGCACCCCTAAGATAGAGTATTTTGTTTTTGTTGCAAGTTGTTTAATTCAAAACTTAATAGAATGCAACTAGCTAATGAATGAATTAATGACTGGAAAAATCTTAGTGCTAAACTAAAAAGTCATTAAACAACCAATGAACATATTACTAACATGAATGACTGGATTGATTTAAAAATGAGATTGCTAAAAAATAAAACAATTGATAAAAATGTCCAAGAACAACTTAACAAAGAAAAAGATCATTGGAAAAGAGTATTATTGAGAATTATTGCTGTAGTAAAGAATCTTGGTAAGAATAATTTGGCATTTAGAGGACAAAATAAAAAGATTTACCAAGAAAATAATGGAAATTTTTTAAGTTTAATTGAAATGATTGCAAAATTTGACACAGTAATGCAAGAGCATATTCGTCGTATTAAAGATGAAAAAATTCATAATCATTATCTTGGACATAATACACAAAATGAATTGATACATTTGTTAGCAACATAAGTAAAATGGAGTATTATTAAAAAAGTTAGAGAAGCAAAATATTTTTCAATTATACTTTATTGTACCCCGGATGCAAGTCATCAAGAACAAATGTTTCTCATTCTAAGATGTGTTAATATTTTAGAAAATCCAATAAAAGTAGAAGAACATTTTGTAGAATTTATAACAGTAGATGATACTACTGGAGAAGGTCTTTTTATTGAAATGATTGGGTTAATCAAAAAATTGAACTTAACATTAGTGATATACGAGGACAAGGCTATGATAATCGATCTAATATGAAGGGAAAACGATGGGTGCAAAAAAGACTACTATATATAAATCCTAAAGCATTTTACATACCTTGTGGTTGTCATAGTCTTAATCTTGTACTATGTGATATTGCTAATTCATGTCCTAAAGTTATATCTTTTTTTGGAATTGCAAAACGTATATATACTTTGTTTTCATCATCTACAAAACGATGGAAAATATTACTAAATAATGTGTCAAGTTTAACTCTTAAGCCATTATCACAAACACGTTGAGAAAGTCGGATTGAAAGAATAAAAGGAATAAAATTTCAAACTCCACAAATAAGAGAGGCTCTACTACAATTAGCAAAAACAAGTGAAGATCCTAAAACAAAAAGTGAAGCTAATTGTTTAACAACCTATGAGATTAAAAGTTTTGAATTCTTATTGAGTATGACTATTTGGTATGATATTTTATTTGCTATTAATACTGTTACTAAAACTTTACAATTGAAAGATATGCATATTGATGTTGCTATAGATCAATAAAATCTTATTTCCTATTTTAAAACTTATAGAGAAACTGGATTTGCATCGGCTATGATTTCATCTAAAGAAATTGCAACCATAATGGAAATAGAACCTGTTTTTTTGTGAAAAACGTGTAATTCGTAGAAAGAAACAGTTTGATGAGAATGCTAATGACGAGACAACACAAGCTGCTGAAGAATTTTTTTAGAATTGATTACTTCTTATATATAGTAGATCAAGCTATTTCTTCGATTCAAAGTAGCTTTTAACAATTTCAAATATACGAAAATATTTTTGATTTTTGATTTAATTTTAAGAAATTAAAATCACTAGATGATGATGGTTTGCAAAATAAATGTCTTAATCTAGAAGGTTTCCTAAAACATGATCTTGATGGTTTAGATTTATTTTCAGAACTAAAAGTTTTAAAAGAAATTTTACAAATAGAAGAAAGTGCTCAAATTGACATTAAATTATATAAAAAGACTTGATTCTTTTCCAAATGCATGTATTACTTATAGAATTTTATTGACAATACCTGCTACAGTTGCTTGTGCAAAAAGAAGTTTTTCAAAATTAAAATTGATAAAATCCTACCTAAGATCAACAATGTCACAAGAGAGATTAAATGGATTAGCCATATTATCAATTTAAAAAAAGATGTTAGAAAATCTTGAATATAAAAACTTAATCAGAAATTTTGCATCTCAAAAAGCGAGAAGAAGAATTTTTAACTATATATATATATACTTTTTTTTAAAAAAAAAAAATTGACCCAAAAAAATCAAAAAATTTGTTACTTTAAAAAAAAAGAAAAAATAAATAAACTTAGGCCCAATTTCAAAGTTTTGCCTAAGGCCCCAAAATACATTGAGCCAGCCTTGCCCCTATTCCTGGTATAAACCCTAGACTGAAATATTGTGCAATGAGCATGCTCTTCTTGAAAGACTGACTTAGACATCGGAGTGAGACCGGCCGATGAATTCTCTTAATTGGTTATTGTCTTGTAGTAGCGCAAAGATTAAAAATCAAGGACGTTTCAAAGAACACTAAGCATGTGCAAATCACACCAATCGAAAACTGTTAAACTGAAAAATGTCCTAACATAATGAAACTTTTCAAACCAAAATTCACATTTCTTAGCTTTGCGTATAAGCTCTTCTCCTAGAGCACTTACAACACCATTCACACTAGGTTGTCATTGATGAACACCACCACAAACCAATACAAATAATTTTGGAACACTTTGTTCATATGTCCATAAAGATAGTAGGTGCATTGGCCAACCTAAAAGGCATGACTAGGAGGGAAAAGGCGGTTAGTAAAATTTACTAATCGCCTCCATTAACCGCCTGGTTAGCGGTTAATTAAACTGGTTAACGGTTAACAGGTTTTTTTTTTTTTTTTTTTTTTTTAAAAAAAAAAAATAAAAAATTGGGCTTAGCTAAACTCATCAAGGGAAGTTCCTTGTGCAAGCATGAACTCACGAGTAGCCAGCTAGCTTGCACATGGGCCAAAAAGCTTGCTTAGATAAATTTTAAACTTTAATAAACTAACACATCTAAAAAGCTAGCTAGATTGCACATGAGCTTGCACCAAGTTGTGTGTTTGCTTCTGGCTAACCCATCCTATTTATAGATAATAAATGTTGAGAGTTTGCTTTAACTGAGCAATGTGGGACAACTAGTTTTGTGGAAAAACTAGGGAGAATTCTGCTCTGCAGATTGCAGAGAGGACGAGCCACTGGCTTAAACAAATTCTTGATTCTTTCCACCTAAATGAACAAGCTTTTTTTCCCAAACAAATCAAATGCTTTGTTTAAAACCTCCACAGTTCTCGCTAGTAGCCACCACCAAGAACTCTGTACTGTAAACTTCCATACTTCCTTCTAAGATGTTCTTGCTAAATGAAGACCCAAACGATCGTAAGTTCTTTTCTTCCAAAGAGAAGCATAACAATCTTCTCTTTCAAAAATCACGTAGGAAATGGAGTGTAGATTATGCAAATATTCTATGCGCTCTCACCCCTTTCTGTCTCGCCCAGCCCCTCCCTCTCGTCAATCACTCACGCTCTCCCTCAATCTCTCGAAATCCCCCCCTCTTTCTCCCTGCCTCTCTCTTTCCCACTCTGTTTTTGTCTCTGTAAAGGGGATTAAATAGAGAAAGAGAAGAAGATGGAAGAAGGAGAAGAAAAGGGGAGTGGGTAGCATCAGCAGGGGAGGGGAAAAAGAAGGAAGAAAAGAAGTGGGCAATGGGCCGGCGGTTGCTTCCCCAGATTCTATGCGCCCCCCCCAAAAAAGAAAGTACCAAATTTGTACTTTTTTTTTTTTTAAAAAAAAAGCATCATAGGCGGGGATCAAACCCGGGTCACAGAATACTTCCTTTTTTTAATTTTAATTTTTTTTTTTTATAAATTCTTTACTTTTTTTATTTTTTATTTTTTATTTTTTATTTTTTATTTTTTTATTTTTGGAAATTTTCCTTTATTTATTTTTAAACTCTAAGAGTATTCAAGTAAATTTAGTTTTTGAACTTAGGAATGATAATTTAAAGCGGTTGAGTGTGATATGTAGTAACTCGTTTAGACCATGTGTAAATGAGTGGTAATAGTTGAGGAGGAGAAAAGGTAATTAACCCAATAACATAAATAAACAAACATATGGCTCTGGAACATTCCCACATGCATGGTAAGTAACCAACCCCACCATCGGTGTACCACAACCACCTCAATCCCACTCTGCTATGTTTGAACTGTAAAGCAAGTCGGCTCCCTCTTCTATCAAACATCAAAATTAATGCCCAAAAGAAACACACGCAAAAATGCATACTTGACCGGAGAACAGAAATACAAGCAAAACAAACACATTTACACATGATATCCATCTGTGTGTTCTCATCCATTTGTGATAAAAGAAAGCATAGCTGTCTTGACAAAAAAAAACATATTGGGTCCTCGAAACATTGCACTCTCACAAGATATGGCCAAGTAGCCAAGGACTTGAATAAATTGACTAGTCAAGAAGTCCACAGATTAGATGCTAGGATCATCTCATTGCATACAGCACACGACATCTCAGAGGGACCATACGAGTAATCCCCGATATAATAATATATGAGGCCAGCCATTTAATCACTACCAACAATATATAGAAAAATAAAATACAATAATCAGAGTCTCAAGAAAGCAGTCACCAGATGCTCAATACCAAAAAAAAAAAAAAAAAAACAAATGAAAAGTCTTACATGGCCTCAGTCGCTTCAGTCCTAACCGTGGGCTCCAAGAATCCAAGTTGGCACCTGATCAATTCTTGCAAGACTAAACTACCCATCTGGAAAGAGAACAAAAGTGATGTTTAATTGAAGACCCATAAATGTTTCTCAGCTTGTCTCAATTCCAGAAACAAGAATTTTGTAGAACACAAATCAACCTAAAAACTTTTTAGAAACACAGTAAACATACACCCCACACCAAAGCTTCTACAAACATATGACATAAAAAAAATTGTATGAACAGCAGAAGATACACAGCATCGCTTTTGAAGAGTCTACCCACTTCCAAAGATACTCGATTTTACTAATTTTAGCTCGACCATGATAACATTCCACACTTTCATGCCCTTAATGACTCCACATCCTTAACATGTAATACCAAAATATACTAAAAACGGAAATAGGCAAAGTCATTACATGTCAAATTTGGGCAAACACCACACTCTTCCATACTCGGTGACTTTTTACAGATTTGATAACCTACTCATGCATTCCTAAATGTTGGGCTAAGGTCAGGAAATCTGGCAGTTAAAGGGCCTGGAGTTCTATAAGAATGTATATTATGGTTTCTAGACCGCAGCCTATTTGAAGGGTTTCAGGTTAGATTTAATGGGTTACTTGCTGGCTACAGGTTAAGGAAAGTTTTAAGGGTTTTAAAGATCTAGGAAGAGGGTTGTGGAATTTAGGTCTAGGATTAATAAAAAGACATCTTGGAAGAATTGTATAGCGCAGAGAATAGTGATATACAGCCAGAAAAGAAGAAGAAAGAGAAGGGGGAGGAAGAGAGAGAAAGATAGAATCAAACAAGAGAGAGCATGCCTTCGATAATAAAGTACTTGATATTAATGAATCATCTTCACTTTCCTGTGGGTTCAATGGTACATATAATGACATATATATCAAGACTTGTTTTAACTCTACCTTGTCCCACTAGGATAGCCTCCACTGAAAAGCAAAGGAATAATACAATCATCCAGAATATAACCAAGCCTCTAGTCTTGAGATTCACAAAGGAAACAGCAAGAGAATAATGAAACATCAAGAACCAAGCCAAACTTCTAGTCCAGCGATTGACAAATAGAACAAATAGGTTGGTGAACAAGAAGCACCAGTAGGGTTAATTTTCCATAGCTCCACCTTGAGCAAGGCCTGAGATATAGGAGTCAATGGATAGCAGGGCATAGTTCCCTCCCATCTGCAAATTAGCGAGTTCAAAGTGAATTCTTTGCAAAAGTTGGCCTCATACACAAGATTTCTGATGCCTGGAAACCAAGTGGATTTTACCGTCGGTCAATCTTTCCTTTTGTTCTATTACCATACTTGAATATTTGTGATACGAACAAGATTATGGTGATTTCTATAATGACCAGAAATGCAGGTAGCACACCACTTGATGACAATTGCAACAGGGAAGATTATGGTGATATCTATCTATTAAGGTTGCTAAGTGAGATGTGTTGAAATTCTTGAAGCTAAGAACGAGGTAATTATATAAGATAGTGCATTACTTTCTTCACAATGTCGATGCAATGTTTTGCTTAAAATTGTCTTCAAGCTATACGATATAATGTTGGCTTCTTTTTTTTTTTTTTGGTAACCCCTATTATGCATCCAATACTATACGTTAATAAAGGGTTTAAATGCAAATGATTCTATGTGCATGCTTCCGCTATGTTATGATACTTGATAAAAAGTGAATGAAAGGAAAGAAAAAAGAAAACGATTGTATGAATACATGAAAGGTTTTAAATTGTTTTTCGGCTATATGAAATGATGTGCAATGTTATCAAAGCAAATGGGCATGGACAACCATCTCACATGGTCTACCAAGAAAGGCTCACTCGAGTGCCTCGTTTATCGAGTTATGTCCATATATTAGGCGTGGCTTCACTTGTGGCCACGAGAGTGGAGTTGAGATCTTTGTCATCGCCAACCCTTATACACAAGACATAATTGTGTGTCGGCCATTCAAGAAATTAAAGAAAAATAATGTTTATAATATGTGTGAATGTTTTACTTGTGCCTTATGATGTTTTCATAATGAAAAATGTTTCCAACTTCAATTACTATATAATGTATCTACTTATTGAGTATTCGACTCGCCCTTTGTTTTTTATGTTTTAAAAAACAAAGGGCGAGTCGAATACTCAATAAGTAGATACATTATATACTTATTGAGTATTCGACTCGCCCCTCATTGTTTTCCCAAAAGGGCGAGTCGAATGGGATGAGATGTAGTAATAGTGATACAATGGTTTAAGTTTTGATTTTTTTTCTTTTTTTTAATGAATAGTAATTTTATTGAAAGAAAAGGGCAAAACCCTCGTACACGAAAAGTATACAAAAGAGACAATCGCCTTATATATCTAAAAATTAAACAAATCTCCAGGATCCAATAAGGAGAAGTTAGGAACATATACTACAGCCTAACTAGATCGAAGAAAAAGCAATAGTGAAGTTGTCAGGACTCGGTGCTTTGTCGCCATCCATACTAACTGATGCCTGAAGAACTTCCTCCTCTTGAAATGGTCTCTCCAACCAATCCGCTTTTGCAGAATCTAAACAAGGGAACTCCAAGCCATCTAATTTGGCGCCAAGTAGCTGCTTTGGTAAAAAGATTCTTGAAGTATTGAGTGATTGTATCTTTGATCGCTTCTTGATCGAAAGTAACACTACTGTCAATGCAAAGACTAGAGATAAAGTTGTTTTGGCTGTGAGAATTGGCAAGACAATGGAAAAAAATCTAGTGTTATGATCCCCTTCTTTTAATCAGGTCGCCCTAGACTTCTACCTCCAGCTGACCTTGCATAAAGCAACATTCTCCAAATTTGTTTTTACCTTAGCCCTCCTGACTCTCACCTCTTCTACCATAAATCTC
The DNA here is from genome assembly GCF_901000735.1 of Corylus avellana. NCBI lineage: Eukaryota > Viridiplantae > Streptophyta > Magnoliopsida > Fagales > Betulaceae > Corylus > Corylus avellana. The sequence goes on along the minus strand of NC_081548.1, from coordinate 17,476,463 downwards.
TCTTCTAAACAATCAAGAACCTAGATCTCCTCTAATAAGGACTTCTTACTCTCCTCTATATTTTTAAAGACTTCCTTATTCCAGTGTATCAAGTCAAACTTCAGTTGTTTTACTTTATTAGCAAAAACAAAACAGGGAGTGCCAAAGAACTGATATTAATCCCACCATTGTTTCACCATATCTACAAAAGCTTTAGCCATATGTTCTCAAATTTAAATGAGCATGATCCTCTGGACATACCTCCACTATCAAGCAATATGGGAAAATGATCTGATAAGGGGCAAAGAAGACAGCGCTAGATCAAGTATGGGAAATGCTATTCCAATGTGGAGAAACAAGGAATCTATCAATCCTGGACGTAGAGAGAGGGGGGGGGGGGGGTGGGGTTTGGTCTTGATTATGAGACCATGTGAAAGAACCTGTGAAAGAACCTCCAGCCAACAGAATATCCATCAACCCCTACTCTGAAATGAAATTTAAGAATTCCCACATTTGTAGAGGTTAATGGAGACACCCCAACTCTTTCGTTTGGGAAAAAGGTAACATTGAAATCTCCTCCGATGCACCAAGGAACTTCCCACATTCTGAAGACCCCTGACAACTCCTCCCACAAATAATGCCTATCAGAATCATCATTGGAGCCATAGACTCTTGAGAAAGCCCAAACTCCTCCAACGGAACTGAGGAGATATGGACTGGACTCACACGGGGGTTGAGTTGAAAGCGGAACTCATAGAGGCGACACAGAGAGCACCCTCTTTGCTTTCAGAAGAAACCACAATCACTGGACTGATGGGCTCAGGGATGACTGTGATGTTTCCCTCAAAAAAACTTGCACACTACTCTACCAAAGCCATTCACAGAACCTTCCAGAACATCTGGTAGGCATAGACTCTCGGGTTCACAAGGGACCCCTCCAGAAATGGAAAAAGGCATGTTGTTGACATTCGAGATAGAGAACGTAACTATAAATCTCTTTCAATGCGCATAAAAAATCTTAGCCAAAACTACAATGTTATGCTAATTCCAACATCATACTGCAATGTAAATGCTAAACCTAGTATATACCCTTATAAAATTTCAATTTACATGTAAATTTAAACATTAGTGCGTTTGTTTGTACTGATCAATTATCTCTTAAAAACACATGTACATTTGAAATCATACATCACAATTTATTCAAGGAGTCGAGCAATGCTTTTAAAAAGAACCAACCACTACCTCAGTCAAAGCAGCTCAAAGGAAAAAAAAAGAAGCTCAAGCTCTAATAATCACTCAATTGCGTAGGAATTCAAATAGTTACGAAACTATTAAACCCTAGGGCACAAAGTCCCACATACTCGAAAATCCAACGTACAGCAAATAAAACAAAAACAAAAAAAGAGCAAGAAATTGAAGAGTAAAAGAGGCATACTCCCAATATCAGCGGTTGCGCTCGGCCGGCAACGGACGATTAAAGCCGCCGCGGCGGTTCATATACTGCCTGGGCTGGCGCTTTGTGACGGCTCTGATGCCGCTCACGTCGGCTCCGAGCACCGGCTTGCCCTTGGTGGAATCGAATCCGGTGGGGATCCCAAACTTCTTCATCATCTCAAGCTCGTCCTCGTCCACACCCTCCTCCACCTGTCCCTCTTCTCCTCCTGCACCATTAACCCCGTCCTTGCTCTTATGCTTTTGTTGTTGCTGCTGTTGTTCTTTTGCGATTCCGTCCACAAAGTCGGCGACGGCCTTCTGGTGCTCCTTGTCGTCGGTGGAGTGGCTGCGTCGGCGGCTGCGCTTGGGCGAAGGGGAACGGTGGTGGATGTGGCGGTGGCTGCGCCTATTGGAGCGGTCGTCCGGGGTGCGTGAGCGGTACCGATCGGGGGAGCGCGTGCGGGAACGGGTGTGCCGGGAGGGTCGGCTGCGCTCGGGCGTACGAGATCTCTTGACGCGGCTGCGCTCTCGGTCCCGCTCCTCCTTGTCTCGTCGTTTCTCTCTGTCTCTGTCTCTGTCGCGGTCGCGGTCGCGGTCGCGTTCGCGTTCGCTCATGGTGCGTGGTGGTGGTAGGGGTTTTTGATTCCATCTTTTAGAATTTAAATTTTGTTTTGTATAGATGTGTAATGTGTTTTATCAAATAAAATTAATACACCTCTAAAATTAAAATACTGTTTCGTATCTAGAAAACCCAGGATTTTTTTAAGGATGAAAGTACTTATCTTATTCTATAAATTTAATATATTAACCATTAAATTTATGGACTCTATATAAATTCAATGGTTATGAAAATGATTAAAAATAAAATAAATTTCATCATTTATCTTTTCATAATTAAAAAATTATGAAATAAGAGGCAGTTTTGTTGCTGATGTGGTCCTGAGGAGGTGTAACCCTCTCGTGTAGGGATGGGCAAAAACACACTCATCCCGCAAACCTACTCTGATCTGCCTCGATCTAGCCTGCTCGCCTAGATTTAGATTGTTTTTTGTGGATATGGGTTGAATTTCTTCCAATCCGTGTAGGATGGGACGTATTTCGAGTAGAACAAATTTTGGGGCGCGAGTACCTGCTCCGCCCCGCTTATCAACAAATAAAAGAAAAAAAACCCTAGTTCTAGTTTTCTTCTCTTCTTTGAGCCGCCTCCACCCTCTCTTTTCTCTCTCTCGCCTCTTGCTCTCTCTCTCACTACTCTGCTCTGTCTTCTGCTCTGTCTTGCTCTCTCTATGTCTCTGTCTTGCACTCTCTCTTTGTCGTTGTTTCGCTCTCTCTTCGTCTTCGGATCTCTCTCTTGCTCTCAAATGAAAAAAAATGAATTTAAAAAAAAAAAAACCAAGAAAAATAAGCCATGCCCAGAAATACCCGCCCCGCAAAACCCGAAACCCAGCAGATAGGATTAATTGTCTCTAGATTACAGGTAGGCTTTTTAAACTCGTAAGGCACAAATTGGATAGCAGAAACGGTCGATATCCGACCCAATCCGATCCGTACCCACCCCTACTCTCGTGGGTCATGGGTTCACGAACTGCAGCATACTACGTCTCTACATTTAAGATTTTGTATTTACTTGAAAAAGACAAAAAGACTCCATTACTCACTATTATAAATGTGTCTAATTTTCTTTGTTTTTTATTTTCACGATAAAAAAGCATATAGAGAAATAAGCTCCACAAATATATCCTATTGTCTCCTTAATTACAAAAAGAAGAAGAAGTTGGCAAAATGCCAAAATGTAAGATTCGTGTGCGCGGGCCGCACCCACATAGATCTACATATTTATTTATTTACATAATTTTGGACCCTCACACAAAATTTTTTATTCCGCCCTTAATTTGTAGTTCCATCCGGACCATCCCTACTCTCAAGTATAATTTTTCCTGTATTATTTCATCATCTTCTAATATTTGAATATCAACCCCCTCACGTTTTCCCCCTCCCTTCTCTACTAGGGTTTCATCTCTAGTATAGAGTGTCGTCGGAGAGAAAGAACCTTTGTTCTCCCCCTCCAACCCCCCTCCCCTCCCATCACCCTCTATCTCCCGGTGAGTTAGCCTATTTATCTGATGTCCCAACCTCTTTGGGCAATTTTTTTCCTTTGCCTTCTTCTCTACCGCTTCCCCCTCCTTTGATCCCCTTTTTTTGCTCTAGGCTTTTGGATTGGCCATTCTTTGCCGGATCTTTTGCCCTTGCCAAACCCACTTCGTCACTCACCCTTCCGCCTGTACTCTTCGACTCCGTCCGAGTTCTTCATGTTCTGGCCATTTTTCCCTGGCAACCTTCCTCCTCGACGTGGTTTCTGTTTTGTGTTTCTTGTTTCTTTGTTTTATTTTCTTGTATTCTCTCATTTTCTTGGTTTTTTTTTTAGAGTTTGTGTTTGTTTGTTTCTGTTTTTGCTTTTGTTGTTTATGCTTGTTTAGGTACTCTTTGTGGATGTTGCTCACGGGGTTTCACTCAAACTTTTCCCTCTGTTTGAGTGTGCCGCCGATCTCCTCCACGCCTGCACTGCCGCCCATAGTCCTCTGCTGGGCCTTTTTCTCGCGCCCCCCACCGCGATGAGCTTCCAATGCCCCTTCTGGTTTCGGTTTCTGGCGAGCGCGTGATCGACTCTTCTTTCCAATTGCTGTCATCCTCTTAGTGTGCTTTTTTTTTGTTGGTTATTTCCCTATAATTTTGTTTGACTTTCCTTTTTTTTTTTTTTTTTTTTTTTTTTTTTTTTTTTTTTTTTTTTTGTATCGGTTTTGTTTTTTGCTTGTAATAATGATCGATCCTCTCTCTCGATCTGCCCACCTGATACCCTTCAAGGTAATTGATTTGTTCTAGACCTTTGGGTTGTGGATGTGAACGTTATCTTGGCTTTTGGGTCGAGGAGGATGAGTTTTGGCTTGAGGTTTTCTGCCCTCAATGCCGAAGAATAAGAGCTATCTATGAATTAGTTTGAGTCTATTTGACACAGATATGTTGTTTAATTTGAAATTAGTCATAGGTTAGCAGATTTTATATGAGTCTAGAATATAATACGTCACCTTTAACGCTTGTAACATCATAGCTTTGGCTATGGTTGTTTTAGAGCTTTGTTCTGTGTTGTTTGAATTTCATGCTCGTTTATTAATGAATGCGATTGAACTATTTTTTTTAAAAAAATATATATATAATTTTTCCTTTGTAACTATTATAATTAAAAAAAAAAAAAAAAAAAAAGCACTGTCTCTAAAAAAATTAAAAGGTAAAATATGCTAATTAGCCCTTTGGAGAGAACCTTGTCATTTGCTTTGTTTGAGCACCAGCAACATTTTTTCTTACTTTTTCTTTAAATTCAAGCAATTAAATTACTTTTTTCTTCTCTATTCAAATACACGTTACAATAGCTTTTCTTAATCTTTCCCTATATCATTAAAATATTAATTTTACTTATATATATAATCTCTTTAGAAATGCCAAGAGTCAATAAGTTCTTCATATTTTGTCCATATTCTCCTACAAATTTAATAGATCAACCATTAGATTTGAGAGATCTACCGTTGACTTATGTGGGGTCCACATAAGTTTACAAATCTAATGGTTGATTTGTAAGGTGAGATAACTGAGATGGACCAAATATAGGAAAAATATTAATCCAATAGCATTTCTCTTTCATTTATGATCAACTCTCATACACTCTTTTGTCATTGTCTTTGTGCACTAAGCTCATGTTTAGGTCAGTGTTTTTCTGAATGTAATCGAGCCCGTGCGCCAAATCCATGGCGATTTGCATTATGGAGATCCATGAGGAGAGCACTGAGTAGTTGGGGTTTCTAGGTTCCGCAAACAAGCTACGAGGTTTGTGACATCAATGAACTTGTAGATGAGGAAAATGTGGTCGCCGGAGATGGGAGCACTGAGGAGCTTGACGACATTGAGGTGGTTGCCACGACAGATAATACCAAGGCATTGCTTGAGCTGAGGCCTCTGGATCTTGTGGTGGAACTTACTCTGAAAAACAATGGCTTTTTTGCCTTATAGAGTGCACCACCAGAAGTGGGTGGAGGGGGTGGAGGTGTAGGTTCTGGGATGGAAGCCGTTGGTGGCAGAGCAAAGCTTGAAGTAGTTGTAGATGTGAGACTTCTCAGGGAGCGAGTGGCAGAGGTTGGAGAGTGAGGTGCAACTTGAGATTGTGCAAGCTAAGTTGACCCTCACTTTCAGCACAACAGAAAAAGGTGTGTCACTTAATAATCAAATGAGTTTCTACAGTCACAAACGGGTTTTTCATTCATGAATCAAGTTTAAACGAGCAGGTATCGAGCAAGTTGTCAAATAAACTAGTTTTCATCACCACAGATCACTTGTCTCGTGGTATTGATGTGCAACAGGTCTCCCTATTCTTAAAATTTGATTTGCTGACTCAACCAGAAAATTACCTTCATCGTATAGGACAGTTTGGGAGAAAGGGTGTAGCTATTTATTTTGTTACTAGAGATGTTGAGAGAATGCTGAATGATCCAGAGGCCCTACGATGTGGTCATCGAGGTGATACCAAATACACACACACACACATACACACACATATATATATATATATATATATATATATAATGCTAGGTGTTCTTCTAATGTTCTCCTGGTATCTTCTCAACTGTGATATAACTTTTAAAATCACAAATAGATTAAAAGTCAATAATGATAATATCAAATTTAACGATAATTTTAAAAGTCACATCATAGTTGGGAGAACACCAGAAAAACACTAGAAGAATACCTAGCATTTTCCTATATATATATATATATATATTGAAAGGTAGCCAAATTACCCTCAACGGTTATGGAGTGGTTCTGCCACTCTCGGCTGGGCAGATGGGGTCTATAACGACCCAAGAAAAAGCGCTAGCCACATTTGTGCTATTACCCCAAAAGGATGAGTCAATTTGGAACTTTCTTAGAATTCATTATATAGCTCAGTTTCACCTAGTAACTAGGCAATGTAAGACTTAGCACCTATAACTATCTTTATAAACCAGACACTTTATGTGGGTTTCTTCTTATCTTCCCAATATGGGATCAGGGTGTTATAGGGTCCCTCATAGCTTTGGAGGTGGTCAAGCTACCCTTGGTCTTTTTATTTTGGAGAAACTTCACTTTAGACTCATGAACTATCGTGCATTTTGAGAAGACCTCCTAAAATTTAAAAACTCTCAATTTGCACAATTGTACTTTAAACTTCAATCAATTTACCCACTTCGCCAGATTTTAAACATTAAAAATGTAAGACTTAGCACCTATAACTATCTTTATAAACCAGACACTTTATGTGGGTTTCTTCTTATCTTCCCAATATGGGATCAGGGTGTTATAGGGTCCCTCATAGCTTTGGAGGTGGTCAAGCTACCCTTGGTCTTTTTATTTTGGAGAAACTTCACTTTAGACTCATGAACTATCGTGCATTTTGAGAAGACCTCCTAAAATTTAAAAACTCTCAATTTGCACAATTGTACTTTAAACTTCAATCAATTTACCCACTTCGCCAGATTTTAAACATTAAAAATGATAAAATAACGTTTATATCCTTGACTTTTTTTTTTTTTTTTTAATAAAATTTCAAATTAAAAATTTTAAAAAATAAAGTTATTAAAAAATTTTTTGACCCACGGTAGGGTCACCTTGGACCCATTTTTTCGTCTTTTTTTTTTAAAAAAAAAAACGAAAATCGAAGGGTAATTTAGTCTTTTTAGGCATTTTCGTTAGAAGTTAACGGTTAAAACTAATGGAGGGGGTAAATTCATTGAAATTGAAAGTTTAGAATGTAAATTGAGAGCTTTTGAATTTTGAGAGTCTTTCTTAAAATGCGCGGCATTTCAAAAGTATAAAATGAAGTTTTTCCTTTTATTTTTAAAATTTTTTATTTCAAATATTTTCGTTTATTAAAAGGATATTGACAAATTTTTTTTGTTAGTTTTAAAAAAAGACATTATTGGTAATTTGAGGGTGTTAGGTCAACTTTTCTTCCTAAGTTTTTAGAATTGTTCGAACTGTTGAAGTGAAGCTCCTATGGCTGAGTTCAGCCTCAGCCTTTATCATTTATGTAATCATTAGAATTGCAAAAATGTTCTCTCTCATATAACAGCCAAAGCATACCCATTTTCATTTATTCTTTTTTTATCACCCAAATGTATGGGACCGTTCTATTGATTGGAGAGTAGATGAATTGACCCACATTATAGACCCACCTTTTACCCCACCAGAGCGCTCCCAATCTTTTCCCTCCGCTGATCTGTTTGCTCCCATGTTAATCTTTGGTTCGCTTTTTAATGAAAATCCGTGACTATATCGGAGATCTCTTTTTAGCCCCTCTATAACGGATCCGTGTGTGCAATTACAATCCCCCACTTCATTTCTCTCCGACAACATTTTACAACAAACCTTTGACTCTGCCTCTCCAGTCTCTGTGTCAGTCCGTTTCAGTTTCTGTTCTGTTTCAGATGCAGGGATCTTCGTGCTCCGCATGAAGCAGATTTTGCAGTCCAAGATTTTGTTAGTACAATGAAATATATCCGGTCCGACAGCTTCAAGCGGCTCTTCTCATTGAAACGACGCAGTTTTGAAGGAGAAATTCGAAACCCAGATGGCCCTACCGTAGAAGACAACAAAAATACCTTCAAGAATGCTGCAGAGCCTGCTCAGAGACCCACTTGGAAATGCTTCTCCTATGCAGAAATTTTTGATGCCACCAATGGTTTTAGTTCAGGTTTTTCTTCATAATCTTTTAAAATTTTTGTAAAAAATTAAATTTTTGGTTCTTGTCTTGAAAATTATACTCTGTTATGTCGGCGTCAGAAAATTTGGTTGGCAGAGGAGGCTATGCAGAGGTATACAAGGGAACTCTGGGAAATGGTGAAGAAATTGCTGTGAAGAGGATGTCAAAATCTTCTGCAGATGAGAGGAAGGAGAAGGAATTCCTGACAGAAATAGGAACAATTGGTCATGTCTGCCACCCGAATGTTTTATCCCTCTTAGGTTGCTGTGTTGACAATGGCCTTTACCTCATTTTTCACTTCTTCTCAAAAGGCTCAGTGGCTTCTCTTCTACATGGTATATCGATTATTGGGTCAAGAAAAGTTTTTCTTCAATTTTTTTTTTCCTTGTTAATCTTATATTATAGTCTGGAAATCCCTGGTAGACGAGAATTTGCCACCGTTGGATTGGAAAACAAGGCACAAGATAGCCATTGGGACGGCTAGAGGCCTCCATTACTTGCACAGCAGCTGCCAAAGAAGAATAATTCACAGGGACATCAAGGCCTCCAACGTTTTATTGACTGCAGATTTTGAGCCACAGGTAAGAATTTAGTATTATTCTTTTCCTTGATCAAATTATGGGTTATAAAAAAGTTTTACCCTCCCTTCTTTCCTTTTACAGATATCTGATTTTGGACTTGCAAAATGGCTTCCATCTCAATGGACTCATCATTCAATAGCTCCGATTGAAGGGACATTTGGGTACTTAACCATACAAAAAAACTCCTCCAATCTAAGCTTTGATTCAGTATTTGTAAGGAATTATTTTTTACACGCAGGCACTTAGCTCCTGAGTATTATTTGCATGGGATTGTGGATGAGAAGACAGATGTGTTTGCTTTTGGAGTTTTTCTTTTGGAGATAATCTCTGGCAGGAAACCGGTGGATGGTTCTTACCAAAGCTTACACAGCTGGGTAAGCTAACTCTTACACAATTTGTCCCTACATTTTGTTTATTCACAAAATTGCCATCTTTCTTAGGGAACTCCCGGGTTTTCTTTAAAAGATAATGTTAGTTAGTAGATTGCTAAACGTTATTATTATTATTTTTTTGGAGTTGGGTAACTTAGACTAAGTACAGAGATTCATTGTTTACTTTTATTGATTGTTAATTTTGCATTGAATAGGCCAAACCAATATTGAAGCAAGGAGAGACAGAGGCGTTGATAGATCCAAGGCTGGGAGGGGCCTATGATATAACGCAGCTGAAAAGACTTGCCTTTGCAGCCTCTCTTTGCATCCGCTCATCTTCAATGTGGCGCCCATCAATGAGTGAGGTAGCTAAAAACCTTCATGCTTGTTTTTTCTGAGACATCTACAACACATAAGAGTTTTGGAACTTTCCCTTAATTTTTCTGACACATTGTGAGACTGCTGTGGGGGTCCAATACTTTGTCTATAAATTCATCAAATCCCCACTGAATAATTTCTTAATATTGAATTTATGTTACACTTCATGAGCCTAATAGTGACCTTTTAGTTGACTGGCCATGGGGCTTATCCCTTAATTATATATTAAAAATCCTAAAATCACTCCATGTAATATCATATCCAGCTTTCATTTGTCAAATTGTGTGGCGGCTTTCCTGTCATCACCTTGCACATCCTTTTCACCAGCAGCAGTACTGCATAGTGGAAGTTAGATATGGTATTTATTTTTATTTAAAATTAATTTCTTTTCTAATTTTTATTTTGGTGTTGGTGGCTCTGCATGCAATGGATGTTTTTTTTTTTTTTTTACTAATTATTAATCCGATGTTGTATCGTACCTAACATAAATTTTTATGCTAAAACCTAAAAGAAACAGTATATATTGTCCCACTCCCATGTGATTAGTGGTCTAAGATAAATTGTTATAAAAAATGACTGTGAAGGGGGTCCTATTTTGACTCATTATTGGGATAAAATGTTTTAAGATTTATAAATTATGTCAACTCAAAGGTCTTTTTCATATATAATTGTCCCAATGATTTAGTTGGAAGTGCAATGAGCCACGACAATTTCTCCATCTTACAGCTAAAACACATTCATCCGACGACAATTGCTGAAAGAAACATAAATAGCAATAAGACACCGAAACACATTCATCATGAAAAATAGCAATAAAACCAGGAACAGAACACGTGCTGTTGCATCCGTTTTATCTTCAACGGTCCAGATTTAATTCTAATTTTTTTTTTTTTTTATGAGAAAGGGTAAAATTAAGTATATATCGCTGTAATATACTGAATTCCATGCTTATGATTTTGACTCCAATTGACAGGTACTGGAGGTAATGGAGGGAGAGGTGGAGAAGGAAAGGTGGAAGATGCCAGAGGAAGAAGACCAGGAGGAGTGCTGGGGATTTGAGGATCTAGAATATGAATGTGACAGTCCCTTCTCTTCTCCGCACGACTCGATCTCGACAGGAAGTTCATGGAACTCGAGATTTAGGAATTTGATGAACGTATAGTTGTCACTTCCATTGACATGAAAACATATATTTCTCATACATAAAAAGTATGAGGAAGATTTGTGGATCGATGTTGTACATATCATTACAAGACTTTGATGCAAGTAACTGCTGAATCATTTCCAACAGGGAAAGTTCAAGCAATTTGAAAAGTCAAAATTATTGTGAAAATGGTTCTCTCCATGTAGTTCCTTCAAGTAACTTTTACATTTTTTTTTTTTGCTTCCCAATATTCAGTTTATATTCACCCAAGCAAATTCCTCCATAAAGTGGTAAAATAGTAATATTTTATTTTACCTATAGTGTGCTAGCAAAAGTTGTATTTTACTTATTCCGGACGGCCTATTACGAAGGGTTTACCTAATCTGTGGAAGATTCTTTGAGGGGAAAGAAATGTTACGAGTAATTCTAGAATGACTACTTGTGTCATACTAAGAATGTTGTGGCTATTAAAATCATAATTTGATCAAAATTTAATAATGATCAATCACAAGTTCAATGGTGATTTTAATAGCCACATCATTTTTTTTTTCTAATTAAATAAGGGAAAAAGGCTACAAGGGAAGGTCTTTTCCAGCTCTGATCCCAATGGAAGAGAGAATGGGAGACCTTATGGGAATGCTTCAAAAAACAAGATAGGAAGCGGCCCACTTAGCTAGAGCATGTGCACGAAAGTTGGCACATCTAGACACTTTCGAAGCATTCCAACTAGGAAAGGAGGATAAAGTAATACTAATGTCAGAAATACAATTTGCAGAATTGTATTCCTAGAATTATTCAAATGTTACAGAACAAGTTAAGAATTGGGATTAAAAATTGTTTTAGATTTGGATTTTAATTAATAAGGGTTAGGTAATTTTTAAAATTAAAAGTATGATTGATTTTTTATCATTATTAATGAAGTTCTAATCAATTTGGGTGTTATCTCATGATCTTATTTTAGTTTATTTAAGGGCTATTTGGTGTTAAAAAAAAATATAAGAGAAATTTATTTTCAAACATGAGTTTGAAAGAGGTTCGGGTTCTACCTAATTTATCCTGTTACCAATTAATTTCCATAACGTGACCAGTACTTTTTTAATATCAAATGGAGGGATTACCATACTATTTTGAAGTACAACCCTAATGACTTTATATATTATGCTTTAAAAGGCAGTGGCCATTTTGGATTCGTAGCTGTCTTAGGTGAAACCCACGCCATATATATGTGATTCGTGAAAATCAAACTATATATATGTATATGTATGCCATCATCAGTTAATTTGTTTCGGACATATAATTGGGGTCGGCAACAATATTCATGCATGCTGTCGCACAGCCAACGTTAATTTAATCAATGAATTAAATTTTAAATCTGACTTTTTTGGTCATGATGATATTAATTAACTCGGGAAGTTATGATTAATTTAAGGGTGTTATGGAGAGAGCATGCATGTGCGTGGAGAAACAGTTAGCACCTCGGTCGATGACGAGGCTAATCTCAACTAACAAGAGAATTTAAGTTTAATTATATCCATTGTGGACAAAGAATATTTCATGCATTCTAGAATTATATACTATGTACCCCCATATAATTCCCATCGAAACCCGACCGGAGTAATGCTATAACTAGAATTTTTATTGTTTTAAAAGTGGTGTGACTTTTTAAGAGTAATACTAGAAGTAAGACTTTTGTTTTATATATATCTCTAAGGTAATATCAATGATGATTTTAAAAATCACGTATCACTTTTAAGGCAGTGATAGAACCACGATTTTTCATTTGAATGGACAGTATGAATGAGAGGTTAAACCTAATTTTGATAAGGGTCAAGTCTAGTTTTTAAGCTTATATATATAACTTAATAGAAAAAATTTAAAAAACATAGGGGCTCGGGCCATGGCCCCCCTTTGGTGATCTATATGTAGTTCCATCCTTGTTTGGAGGGATAAAAGGGAAACAAAAGCCATATTTCTAGCATTACTCGACTAATAAAATCACTATTAAATTTTCTAATAGTAATCCGTCCCAAAGTCCATCATGAGTTTAAAACTCACATCACCCTTTAGAGGATAAGAGCCTGTTTGAGATTGCGTTTGAGAATTAATAAAGCTTTTAAGTTAAAAAAACGTTTTTTTTTTTTTTTTGCAAAAACTTCATTTTTAAGCCTTGCCATTTTAGTCATTTTTAGGCTTTTTGAATCCTTCAATTTTTTTTTACCAAACGGGTACTTCTTTTTTTAAACGGACTCTTTGAGTGTTAAACTTACTTTTAGGCCTCTCAAACGCACACCCAAACATGCCCTAAAAGGGCCAAGAATAAAAGTCTTACTTGTAATATTACTTTCCGAAATCCCAACCCCAATTGTGGGACGTTTAAAACCCACATCATCACCTTTGGTAGATAAAAAAAAAAAAAAATTGTAAACAATTTAAGGTGATAATAATATTGTGCATGTGTTAATTATTGACAAATCAAAAAAGGGGCAGGTTGGCAGATAGAGCTTTTTGGACGGCCAAAAAATGCATGCAACAAACACCACGATTATGAGGGCACATGGCACATAATATATATGTGTTAGTTGAGTGACAGCAGTGGAGAGAATTGTTTAGGAAGCACAGGAGTATCTATGCCTTCTTTTTTAGATGTTAATTGCTTGAAGATTTTGAAGGTTGTTTAACTTAAAAGGACTTTGAGGATAGGTGGTGCAACGACAATGGCACCAAAAAAGAATCGTGGCGTTTTAATTTGAGGAAACTAATTAGTAGGTATAAATATAAGCTAATCCAGTCTGACAAGTTTAATATATATAATTTTATATGATTAGATTGTGTAAGGGTTTTGGTGAGCTGATAAAGCAGCCTTTGTTTTAGTAATTTCTTTATGTTAGGTTACTTAAAATGGCTATAAGAGGTTCAATGAATTATGCCCCTTGTCTAAAGATAGCAAGAGGGGCAGGTAGGTCATTACCAACTTCCTATATATGTGCTTTGTATCTGGCGGGCTAACTCAATAGAGCTTTGTGCATGGCTGTTTTCCAAAGGCATATAATTTGAACATATATATCTTTTTATTATTTTTATTATTATTATTATTATTTTTTATGTAAACGATGTGGGAACTATATTGAGGGCATGTTTGAGTGAGGGGTTTAAAAGTGTTTTTAATATTTAAAAAGTTTGTTTGAAGAAAAAAGTACTTATTTGGTAAAAAAAAAAAAGGTTTAAAAGCGCTTTTAAATGTTTAAAAAACCTAAAAATTGTCACAACGCACTTTTAATAAAAGCTTAAAAATGAAGTATTTGCCAAAAAGCTCTTTTCAACTTAAAATATATATTTTTCAAACGCAATTCCAAACAGGTTTTAAAGCTGGTTGCTAGTTTTTTTTTTTTTTTTTACATGTGCGCACAAGAGGAGGGATGAAGATTGAACTAGTAACATCCGCGTCATTAGGCGTGGTCCCAACCGATTGAGCCACCTCTTAGAGACGGTTGCTGCCTTTACATATAGCCAAGAATGCTCTCTTGGTGGCTTCTAGTTGACTTGAAAGGAGGATGCACCAACTTTCTGATAGAATTAGCTTGAACCCTTTTTTCTTTGAACTCTCCCCTCATTGTTTTCCCAAAAGTAAACAATTATCCATTGAAGTGTTCTTCAAGCTACTTTTTACTTTTTTATTCAAATGAATTTCACTGTAGTTTTCCTTATTATTTTTTTACATCATTTAAATATTATTTAAAATAAATAGTAGAAGAAAGAGAAAGTTTTTTTATTAATAAAAATAGTGGTAAGAGAAGCAAAAGTACTAGTGTGTTACGTACACGGTACACTAGGTTTGGTTGGGTTTCCTTTGGTTTAGGGAACACTAAAGGAGTGTTGCGGGTACTTGTTAAGAGTTTTTCCTACATTTAGATTAAAGAATTGAATATAAAAAGTTTGTTGATATATATATATATATATATATGATTTGTGATGCATTGAAGATGAAGTTGTTACAAATCGAGAAAATTTACACCGATGAGAATAGGTTAGGTATGATAGAAGAATCATTGGCAATAGTAAAACTTGAAGCTTATGGAATAAAAGCAGGCTTGGTGCAAGACTCATATAGTCGGGAGGGAGATATTTGTCGGGTGATCCCTCCTATGTGTGGGAACTAACCTATATTAAAATAAAGGGGAGTATGAGCTGGAGTGGAGGGTTTATATCTTTAGTTAAAAAATGGAAAATGCTACAATGCAATAATATTCCCATATTTTGCCCATCAAAGTTGATGTGACAAGCATCTTTCAATATTTTATTATTAAAATTCTTATAATTTTTAAATCAAAATTAAAACAATAAAAAACAAAAAAAAAAAACTTAAAAAAAGAAGCTGCAAGGGGTGGCCAGCCCCCTACCCCAGTTCTGGTTAGGGGTGGCTTCGGCCACCTCTAAGCCCTTGGGAGTGGTCTGGCCACCCCCAATGGCCAAATTTTTATTTTTTTTATTTTTTTTTTATTTAGACCTTGGAGGAGGCCAAAGGCCATGGGGGTGGCCGAAGCCACCCCCAATGGGCGGTTGGGGGGTGGCTTCGGCCACTCCCATGGCTGGGGAGTCGTCGACCACCAAGGAGCCATGGGAGGTGGCCGACCACCAATGTGGGGGTGGCCGGCCGCCCCATGGCCTTTGGGGGTGGATCGGCCACCCCCAACCGCCCCTTGGGGGTGGTCGAAGCCACTCCCAAGGGCTAAATAAAAAAAAAAAAAAAATTGTTTTTTGGCCATTGGTGGTGGTCGGACCACCCCCAATGGCTTAGGGGTGGCTTCGACCACCCCACACCGGCGGTCTGGGGTGACCGAAGCCACCCCTAACTAGTAGTGGGTGGCCCAACTTCTTTTTTAAGGTGTTTTTTGGTTTTTTATTGTTTTAATTTTGATTTAAAAATTTAAAGATTTTTCATAGTAAAATATTAAAAGATGCTTGCCACATCAGCTTCTTTTGATGGGCTAAATATGGGAATGTTATTGCATTGTAGCATTTCCCTTAAAAAATTAAAGAGAGGTATGGCTTTTGTAAGTCAGAAAAAGTGACGCTGATGTGAAGGAGAGAGTAAGAAAATTCACACGATCATTTCATAAGAGATTAAGAGGTCATTCTTGGTCTGATTTTGCTAAAATTTGAGTATGATGTTTCTAAAGATGAGAGCTTTGTACTGACTAGTATAGTGCCGATCATTGGAATTCCTATCTAGTTGCTTGATTATCGATACCCACTTGATAGAATCTTTATTCATTGTTCTTGTTGAAAACCACCTTAAGGTGATGAATTGATCGATGTTGTAATTCAAGAAAGTTTGTGTGCTTAATTTGCTGGTAACCTTTACAAATTGCTATAAAAAAACATGTTTAAAGTTTTAACTGGTCTACGGCATGTGGTTTTTCACTTCACATTGAAGGGTTTTCCACATAAATTTTTTAATGTTTTACTTATGGGTGCTTGATTTATTTTTGTGTAATATTTGTGAGTTGGGTTTTGGTGCTTGAAGTTATTATTATTATTATTATTATTATTATTATTATTTTATCCCGAACCAATCTCAAGGTTAATTTGGTTTCTCCTACAAATCAACAATAGAATTTTCACGAACCAAGACAACAAAATTGGTTCCAATGCTTCAGTTCCAAACCAATAACAAAACTAACCGAGGTTGTGTTTTGTCCTAATTGAAATGCAAAATAATACTGAAAAATTAAACTCGAAAATACCATGTTACAACTTTGAACACAACTCAAGTGGCAATTGTGGTTTACAAAGGGTAATAAGCAAGCCACCTATCTAGCATGGCAGAGCACTCCTTAGCCTTGTATTCTGGAGCAACATGACCCGCACCCTGTGATGCACAATTGAATTCATTCATAAATATGGTTTAATATTATCTTATAAAGATAATTTGGGATAATAATTAATGAAATGAATCTTGATTACCTTTACAGTTGCATATATCAGAGTATAATCACCATTTGAAAACTTCTCGGTGTATCTGCAGCAACATATATAAATATACATTTCTGGTCAATTTTTCGTATTCTTTTAAATTAATTATTGGATATGTAGAACTCACAGATCTAATGATTAATTTGAAAAAACAATGTATGAAAAATGGACAAAAATATACATATAACATATCTCAAAAAGAATAATTTGCAAGAAATCAAAAGAGCGAAACTTACCCAGCAACTTGACCATCCACATACCATGCTCGCCAAACGTCAGAAATAGTCAAATTTAGAAAACGGATCCAATTTTGCGTACCAATATGGGGAATAGACATGTCATGATCCCCACTGCACAACAGTAATTATTAGAACAAAAATCATCTTTTGACATGTGAGAAAAATATCATAAATATATAGTAGGGGTGGCCGTTAGTGTTTAGGTCAACCCTAACATGACTAATTTAATTAAATGAATTAAACCCCTTAACAATAATCCACTATTTTCATCATGTTGAGTTCGTGTCGGGTTTTCGGGTCTCGTCAAAATATGGGTATAAAATTATATAAGTCAACCCTAACCAAATTTGAAAAAAAAAAAAAAATTGGAAAGGGAGTTACAAGAAATCACCTGTATACAAGAGCTCGAAGGTTTGTGTCACTAAGATTCCGATGATACTCAACACTACTAGGGACAGTCTTTGTGTAAGCTAAGGTCCTATTACACCATTTCCAAACACCAGTTGTTCCCTGTTTATTAATTCAGAATCATTACTTTCTTTAATTACTTCAAAATTTTTTTTTTTTTTTGGGCAAAATTTGTATATAATACATACGTTTCTAACATTAAGGGCTTCTCGCACACTCTTATCATTAGCCCATATGCCCAAGAGCACATAATCATATACCTGAAAGGAACAAGGAAGTGCATTAATACTTGGTTAATTAATTACTTTTTTATGTGTGAAATCATGCAATCTTATTAAAACAATGTGAAGAGAGATTTTTTACCCGACACCAATGTGCAGGATTTGTTTGAGAAAGGAGATCACTCTCTTCAGAGTTCTCTTCAAGATATCTTCTCTTCAGGTGTTCTTTAATTGATCTTGGAGATTCATTTTGACAACTAGGCTCCAAAACTTGCTTGAGGTTTATTTGAAGCAGCAGCTGCATGTATTATTAAAAGGTTCAAAATGGTCTTGATTCTTATATTTCTTAATAGGGTTAAATATTCTAAAGCCCCTTGAAGTGGTAGGGCATTTGACCTCATCAATGGCTTGAATATCTGAGACACATTGTACATTGCTCTCATCTACATTCACAAAATTTCCATTGCAGCTTTCTTTGGCGGACTACAAAAGCACAAAAAAAGATTGTTTGATTTAAAGCGATTTCATTCAAGCTAAAAGAAGATGTATATATATGTGGTAGCTTATAAGGATGTACAAGATGAGAGATGTTACCTCATAGAGTTCGTCTGATATTAGTGTCAACCGGTGGGCAAATGGGATTCTTGAATTCTCATCAATAAATGAATCTGTCTTTGGGTTCCCAAGCACATATCCCTGGTAACTTGAATGAGGATTAATGTTAGAATATATAATATGTATATATAATTACCTTCAAGGATGGATTGTAATCAGTTTCGATGGATTTGAGCAAAATGTCTTTGTTTTTCTCTCTTTCTTTCGCTTTTCTATTTAATTTCCTTTTTATTACGAGTTTCTTCAAGAGTCATGTTTTGAGAACCTTCTTAAGAAAACATAAAGCAGAGAGTTGAAATATCACAGTTTTTTAAGCAGTTGAAAGTTCATAATTTTTTAAGCAGATTGTTAAGGTTATCCCATATCGGTTGTGAAAGGGGCTGGTTGTCACTTTATAAGTGTGATGGAAAGAGGCCCAAGACCATCAAACACTGGAATCAGAGCCCAATTTCAACCAACAAGTCTCGGCCCGACAATACACGGAAAAAACAGGTTGTCTCTACTTCGACCCAAGGCCCGATGTGTTTTATAAGTGTTGAGAGAAAGCCTCATCTCTTAAGCTAGCTTTTGAAATTGAGAAAAACCAAAGTCCACCCAACACAGATCATAAGGCATTATTGAGCTGGAGTTCTTGAATAGGAAATTATACCTTCAGATTCAAATAAGGCTCTGGTGCATCTAAGTTACCTGCATTATGCAAAACAAAGCTTAATATTTCAGTTTGAAACAAAAGCTTCATCTTTTTTAATAAGTATGAAGAATACTCTTTACCATTAAATATCTCTTGAGCGATAATAGGAATAGGTATGCCTGAATATGAATCACCACCAATGTAGAGTATATTCTCCAAATACTGAGGGTGTTGTATCAACCACTGCAAATCAATCAAAATGCAAACAAAATTAATGAAGAGAGTGGAAACATCTCTCTCTCTCTCTCTCTCTCTCTCTTATCTTCCAGCCTTTTTCTATCCCATTTTCATGAATACTGTCATCATTAACACCCAATAGGCTCATTTTCTACTTGTGTTTTTTTCCACATCTTCTATGCTGATTTTCACATACCTTTTTGAGAAACTGATAAATCTGTGATGCAGATTCAAGGTCATCCATATAGTAGCCTTCTTGGGTTGTTGAGTAAGAGAATCCAGTGCCCACTGGTGCATCTACATACAATATGTTGAGGCCCTGCAAAAATGAATTATTTCCACCTAAGCAACCATAGAAATTGACATGAAGAGCATAGCCATGGCATGAGATTTCTCACCAGTGTCCAGGTATATGGGTTGTAATGGAGGGATGGTAAGCTGCCGTTGTAATCTACATAAGTGATAGCCAATGGACCTGCAAAATTTTGGAAAGTTATCAGGGTCAAAATCACCTTAGGAAATCAATTTAAGTAATTGCCTTAGGTAATCCTTTTGATCAATAGGTTTGAATGAAATTGTTGGCTTCCAATTGATTTTCAAATAGAAAACTACATCATGGAAAGTAACTATGGGTTGTAATTCGTTTTTACGTGTCGTATTTAGGTCATGTCAAGACATAGGTACAAGATTATATATTTTTACCCTAATCCAACCAATTTAATTAAACAGGTCAGATCCCTCAACCATAATCCGCTAATTTGCATGTCGAGTTCGGGTTGTTTCGAGATTCGAGGCATAGGTATAACATTATATAGGTCAACTCTAACCCAACTCATCTAACTAAATGGGGCAAACTCATCAATTTTAACCCATTAGTTTCGTATCAAGCCACGGATGTATCAAAAATTGTCAACTCCATTTCTAACCATTGGGCTTTAGTACTACTTTAGGCTCTAGCCCAACCCTTCAGCCAAAAGAGGTTGCAAGACCTGAGCCCAAGAAACTGCTGGGCCTGGAGTGAGCATATAACCTTGTATTACTATTTACCCATCATAGCTTCTTTGGCCTTTTATTTTTTACTCTCTTCTACGAATAATTATTTTTTTAATTAATGGTAAAGTGGTAAAGCTCATTGCCCCATTTTCTCCGCAATGGTACTTGCCAAATGTACATCGTCACTAGATAATGGATGGCAGTCTCCTCGTTTTTTTTTTTTTTTTTTTTTTTTTTTCGCCTCCATATATTTAATTTTTTTTTTTGCTCAATATATTTAATTTCATGAGTAATGCTATATATTACATTTTATTTTAATATTAGTTAATTAGACCGATGTGGGCGTGCCTATCGAATTTTTTTTTTTAAAAAAAAAAACTGATAAACATTATCATATTAACCTAACTAAGTGAGAGAGATATGAGGGTATGATAGGTAGTAATATTACTTGTATTTTATAGGGGTGATCATGCGGTTGCGGTTAGCGATTAGTGGCTAAAACCGCTAACCACAACTACTTAAGTGGTTAGTACATTTTACTAACCACTAGGCAGTTAACCGGCCCAGTTAGCGCATCCGGCTAACCGCTTTTTTTGAGCTTTTTGGGCTGAATTTGAGAATTAGGCTTTTTTGTGCTTACTTTAAATGTTTTTTTCCAATTTTTTTTTTTTTTTTGGCCTTTTGGTCCAATTTTTAGTTTTGGGCTTATTTTGCCCTTTTTGGCCTCTTATGTGCCTTTTTGGTATCAAAATATGTACTATTTAACAAGCATATAAGTTGTAATATACCACATTGGGCTTGCTCCAAAATGAGCCCATATTAAAAAAAAAATGTAATGGGTAACTAAAAAAACCCAAATGCTATCGGTATATAAAATAATAATAATAATAATAATAATAATAAAATAACATAGTTATATGAAAAGCATCAGGATAATCAAATTCCTAACCCAAAGTAATACAAATATGAAAATCAAGGAAAACACAATTGTTAAAAAGCCTTAGGTAGATATCTCAAACATGGAATACAAACATAAACATATTCAATACACCATAATAACAATATATATATATATATATATATATATATATATATATATATATATATAAAAGCGGTTACCGGTTTTCAAAAACTCACTAACCGCTAACTTAGCGGTTTTTACTAACCGATTTTAAAAGCAATTAACGCCTAAGCGGTTAGCGGTTAAAGCAGTTAGCGGTTACAAAGCGGTTAATAAAAACTGCATGAACACCTCTAGTATCAAATACTACACTCTCAACCTGTTGAATATATATGAGAGTGTTTATCAATTCTTTAATTCCTAATAAAACATGAGTATTAAGATTTAAGAATACCTTCTTAAAAAAATATAAAATAAAATCCTGTCATCATCAATGTGCTAATAACGGTTTTGGGTATTTTTATCCTCCTCCTCCCCCTCCTTTTCCTTTCTCTTCTCCTCTTTTCTTTCCTTAGATTCACCGTCCAGACTCTTTAATGGCCTATCACGTTCTGCGCACCACCATCCCATTGAATATGACGAGATTTCTAGATCTATTTTATTCAGAATTAGATATGGATTTTTCCATTAGTTTCGTCCATCCACGCTACCGTTTATCGTGATTGCCGACTACCCCTTCTTTCTAGCCGTTTTTTTTTTATTATTTTTTTTTTAATTTTGCATTTTCATTTTTGTTTCTAAATAAGATAAGTTTGTTGTTGGTCTAACTGTAGCAGGTCTTGGATTTGTTGTTTTCTTAGGTTTTGCTTAAGAATAATGAAATGGTTTTTGGTAGGTCTTTTGTTTTCTTTTGATTCTTTTCTGGGAGCAAATTATTGACGGATGATGAATGAGTTATCAAGTTTATGAAAGAATTGTCATTGATGAAAGAAACATCCATAGTAACGTGATTCGTCAATTTATGCTATAGATCTATACTAACTGCAATGATGACATTTATAAGGTGTTGTTTTGTAACAGCCTAAGAGGTTATTGGGTATGTCATAGATAGTGTTAGGATCGTAGAGTTTTCAACATGTATCTTTGACATTATATGATGGAGCATATTGCTCCAAATTGATTTTATATCAATAAAGATAATTCGTTTGTTAAAATAATAATAATAATAATAATAAGGGTTAAATACTAAATACCCCATTGGGGTTTCGTTTCTTTATTTTTTTTCTTCTAGAGTTTGATTTTTATTATAGGAGGTCCATGTGGTTTTGATAATAAACCAAATTAGTCATCATGTCAGTTGACTATTAGTTGACTTAATAAAAATCCACGTGGACCAATCAAATGTTGACACGTGGCACCTATTTAATTTTTTTAAAAAAAAAAAAATTGGGGGTGGCTGGTGCCCAAGGGGGTAGCCGAAACCACCCCCAGTGAGGACTGGGGGCCACTCCCATGGAGCCTAGGGGTGGCCGAAACCGCCCCCAATGGTGATTGGGGGTGTTTTCGGCCACCCACCCCGCCCCCCCAAATACCCACCGGGGGTGGTTTTGGCCACCCCCAATTTTTTTTTTCCTTTTTTTTATTTGTTTTCGTTTTTTTTAAAAATTAATTTAAAAATTAAAAAAAAAAAAAAAATTAAGTAGGTACTACGTGTTAACATTTGATTGGTTCACGTGGACTTTCATTAAATCAACTAACAGTGAACTGACAGAATGACTAATTTGGTCTATTATCAAAACCACAATAACCTCCTGTAATAAAAATTAAACCTTATGGGAAAAAAAAAATAAAGAAACGAAACCACAATGGGTATTTAGTATTTAACCCTAATAATAATAATAATAAATAAGAAATAAAAATAAAAAAGTAGCAGAGGAATGAGAAAATAAAGGGTACCTACCGCTTTCAAAAAGGAAGGCAGAGAGAACAGAGCAGCCAGGGCCTCCCGTAAGCCATAGCATAAGGGGGTCTTGGGAAGGGTTCCTCTGAGATTCTACGAAATAGTAAAAGAGCTGCGACTCGTTCGACTCACCTACACCCACATATCTGATCCAACCAAATCAATACAATTTGACCCAAAACAAAAAGAAACAAGTAGAAGAAGAAGCTTAATTCATTACCCTGTTTCAAGACTGAAGGGAAGATCACCATCAAAACCAGGTAGCTTGGTGACAGCAGTCTGCGAGGCAGCTTTGCCAGAGAAAAGGAATAGAAGAAGAAGAAGAGCCTGCAACAACCACATTGACCAAAGAAAGCCACTGCGTTGGAGGAACAAATTTCTTAGACCATTTTCTGGTGCCATAGCTTCGAACCGACACTCTTTCAATACCGTTCCAAGTGCATGCCACCCATAAATAGATTGAAACATCAGGTTTGTCGTTCTGAATAAGAAAGTCAGATGGTAACCTATCATTTTGAATAAGAAAGTTAGATGGTAACCTATCCGACAGATTCATCAAACTGCAAATACCCACAAAGAATTATAGTTGAATAGTGAATACAGGGCACGTGATGAATGATTGAATGATAAAGTGGTTAAATTTAGGGATAAATGCAAAATTTGGTCTATGTGATTGGCCTAAATTACAAATCACTCATTGTGGTATAACAAATAATTTATAAGTCTTTGTAGTTAGCCTAAATTACAAATTACTTTCAGTGGTATAATAAAATAATGGGTAAAGTCCACTTAATCCCCTCAAACTACCACTTCAATGACGATCTACCCCACAAACTATCAATTACGACAATTTACCCTCAAAACTATCAAAACAATGACAATGTACCCCCTAATGCTAGAAAAATGATGAAATTACTCCAATAGAATTTTCAATAAGACTAAAATACCCTTAAAATTTGAAAAAAGAATTAAAATTTAGTATTTTTTTTTTTTTTTTTTTTAGTAAAGGTAATTTCATCATTTTTTAAAAATTTGGGGTACATTGTCATTGTTTTGTAGGGGTGTCAATACAGTTACGGTTAGCGGTTATTGATAATAACTGCTAACCGTAACCGCCTTAGCAGTTAGTTGATTTCACTAACTGCAACCGCTAACCGCCGGTTAGCGGTTAGTGAAATAAGTAACGGCGGTTAGCGGTTAGTGAAATAAGTAACCGTCCGCTAACCACTTTTTTAAAATTGCGTTTTTTTTTTTGGGCTTTTTGGGTTTTTTTTTGGGCGTTTGTGGGTTTTTTTATTAATGTATCATTTTTTAGGGGTGAAATAGCGGTTGCGGTTAGCGGTTAGTGGCTAAAACCGCTAACCGCAACCGCCCAGGCGGTTAGTAATTTTTACTAACCACCTCCGCTAACCGCCTAGGCGGTTAACC
>NC_081548.1:17450860-17452086 GCF_901000735.1 Corylus avellana | reverse complement strand
CTTTTGGTCCAATTTTTAGTTTTGGGCTTATTTTGCCCTTTTTGGCCTTTTATGTGCCTTTTTGGTATCAAAATATGTACTATTTAACAAGCATATAAGTTGTAATATACCACATTGGGCTTGCTCAAAAATGAGCCCATATAAGGAAAAAAAAAAAATGTAATGGGTAACTAAAAAAACCCAAATGCTATCAGTATAAAATAATAATAATAATAATAATAAATAACATAATTATATGAAAAGCATCAGGATAATCAAATTCCTAACTCAAAGTAATACAAATATGAAAATCAAGGAAAACACAATTGTTAAAAAGCCTTAGAGTAGATATCTCAAACATGGAATACAAACATAAACATATTCAATACACCATAATAACAATATATATATATATATATATATATATTTTAAAAAAGCGGTTACCGGTTTTCAAAAACTCACTAACTTAGCGGTTTTTATTAACCTATTTTAAAAGCGATTAGCGGTTACAAAGTGGTTAATAAAAACCGCATGAACACCTCTAGTATTTTACATGCATTTGAAGATACTACTGTCACGTACTACACTCTCAACCTGTTGAATATATATGAGAGTGTTTATCAATTCTTTAATTCCTAATAAAACATGAGTATTAAGATTTAAGAATACCTTCTTAAAAAAATATAAAATAAAATCCTGTCATCATCAATGTGCTAATAACGGTTTTGGGTATTTTTATCCTCCTCCTCCCCCTCCTTTTCCTTTCTCTTCTCCTCTTTTCTTTCCTTAGATTCACCGTCCAGACTCTTTAATGGCCTATCACGTTCTGTGCACCACCATCCCACCAAATATGATGAGGTTTCTAGATCTATTTTATTCAGAATTAGATATGAATTTTTCCATTAGTTTCGTCCATCCACGCTACCGTTTATCGTGATTGCCGACCACCCCTTATTTCTAGCCATTTTTTTTATTATTATTATTTTTTTTTTTTGCATTTTCATTTTTGTTTCTGAATAAGACAAGTTTGTTGTTGGTCTAATTGTAGCAGGTCTTGGATTTGTTGTTTTCTTAGGTTTTGCTTAAGAATAATGGAATGGTTTTTGGTAGGTCTTTTGATTTCTTTTGGTTCTTTTCTGGGAGCAAACTTTTGACGGATGATGAATGAGTTATCAAGTTTATGAAAGAATTGTCATTGATGAAAGAAACATCCACAGTAACGTGATTCGTCAGTTTATGCTATAGAT
>NC_081548.1:17450241-17450598 GCF_901000735.1 Corylus avellana | reverse complement strand
TTTTTTTCCTTTTTTTTGTTTTTTTTTTTTTAAAACAAAAAAAAAAATTTAATTTAAAAAAAAAAAAAATTAAGTAGATGCTACAGGTTAACATTTGATTAGTCCACGTGGACTTTAATTAAGTCAACTAACGGTGAACTGACAGAATGACTAATTTGGTATATTATCAAAACCACAATGATCTCCTGTGATAAAAATCAAACCTTTGGGGAAAAAAAATAAAGAAACGAAACCACAATTGGTATTTAGTATTTAACCCTAACAATAATAATAATAAATAAGAAATAAAAATAAAAAAGTAGCAGAGGAATGAGAAAATAAAGGGTACCTACCGCTTTCAAAAAGAAAGGCAGAGAG
>NC_081548.1:17444894-17450162 GCF_901000735.1 Corylus avellana | reverse complement strand
AAAGAGCTGCGACTCGTTCGACTCACCTACACCCACATATCTGATCCAACCAAATCAATACAATTTGACCCAAAACAAAAAGAAACAAGTAGAAGAAGAAGCTTAATTCATTACCCTGTTTCAAGACTGAAGGGAAGATCACCATCAAAACCAGGTAGCTTGGTGACAGCAGTCTGCGAGGCAGCTTTGCCGGAGAAAAGCAATAGAAGAAGAAGAAGAGCCTGCAACAACCACATTGACCAAAGAAAGCCACTGCGTTGGAGGAACAAATTTCTTAGACCATTTTCTGGTGCCATAGCTTCAAACCGACACTCTTTCAATACCGTTCCAAGTGCATGCCACCCATAAATAGATTGAAACATCAGGTTTGTCGTTCTGAATAAGAAAGTCAGATGGTAACCTATCATTTTGAATAAGAAAGTTAGATGGTAACCTATCCGACAGATTCATCAAACTGCAAATACCTACAAAGAATTATAGTTGAATAGTGAATACAGGGCACGTGATGAATGATTGAATGATAAAGTGGTTAAATTTAGGGATAAATGTAAAATTTGGTCTATGTGATTGGCCTAAATTACAAAACACTCATTATAGTATAACAAATAATTTATAAGTCCTTGTAGTTAGCCTAAATTACAAATCACTTTCAGTGGTATAATAAAATAATGGGTAAAGTCCACTTAATCCCCTCAAACTACCACTCCAATGACGATCTACCCCACAAACTATCAATTACGACAATTTATCCTCAAAACTCCCAAAACAATGACAATGTACCCCCATAATGCTAGCAAAATGATGAAATTAGCCCAATAGAATTTTCAATAAGACTAAAATACCCTTAAAATTTGAAAAAAGAATTAAAATTTAGTATTTTTTTTTTTTTTTTTTTTTTAAGTAAAGGTAATTTCATCATTTTTAAAAAATTTGGGGTATATTGTCATTGTTTTGTAGGGGTGTCAATACGGTTACGGTTAACGGTTATTGCTAACCGTAACCGCCTTAGCAGTTAGTAAATTTCACTAACTGCAACCGTTAACCACCTAGCGGTTAGCTACTAACTGCCGGTTAACGGTTAGTGAAATAAGTAACCGCCTGCTAACCGCTTTTTTAAAATTAGGCTTTTTTTTGGGGTTTTTTGGGTTTTTTTTGGGTGTTTGTGGGCTTTTTTTATTAATGTATCATTTTTTAGGGGTGAAATAGCGGTTAGTGGCTAAAACCGCTAACCGCAACTGCCCAGGCGGTTAGTAATTTTTACTAACCACCTCCGCTAACCGCCTAGGCGGTTAACTGCCCGGTTAGCGGTTAACCGCTTTGGGATAACCGTGTTTTTCTAACCGCTTTTTTTGGCCCTTTTTTGGGTTTTTTTTTTAGACCGATTTTGGGCTGGTTTTGGACCGGTTTTTGGCTCACTTTAAACATTTTTTTTGCTCATTTTAAAACTTTTTTCCCCCCCCTTTTCATGGCCATTTTAGCATTAAAAATTGCTATATACCAAAATCTTATTGGTCACCTTCTACAAATCTACACATCATATAATATACAAATAAAATTACAACAAAATCATCACTTCACTTGTAGTCTTATACATAAACTCACACAGAAATAAAATAAAACACAAACAAGTTCATAAACTCACAAGCAATCAAAAAAACCAACATGGTTGAACTTGAAGCTTGAGCCCCATTTCAATCAACCGAAAAAAGTTCATAAACTCACAACTTATTGTTATTTATTATATGAAATATATGTATATATAATATAAATATATATTATATTTTTTTAAAAAAAGCAGTTAGCGGATTTCCAAAACCCACTAACCGCTAACTGCAACCGCCTAGGCGGTTAACGGTTTTTACTAACCACTTTCAAAGCGATTAGGCGGTTAGCGGTTAACGGTTATAGCAGTTAGCGATTAGTGGTTGCAGTTAGGCGGTTTTAAATTTCACCCCTATCATTTTTTACCCTCATTTGTTTTTTGTATTTTTAGTGTCTTCTTTGGCCCAATTGCTATAAAAAGAGTCAATATTGAAAAATCAAAAATATTTGACCTCAAATTTACATT
This sequence comes from Corylus avellana, assembly GCF_901000735.1. Classification (NCBI taxonomy): domain Eukaryota; kingdom Viridiplantae; phylum Streptophyta; class Magnoliopsida; order Fagales; family Betulaceae; genus Corylus; species Corylus avellana. Next base: position 17,448,094 of record NC_081548.1, on the reverse strand, counting down.
TACTTGTACTTAATCATAACTGGTTAACTTTTTTTTTTAACACAAAAAAAAACTCACACACACACAACACATAAAAAAAAAAAACAAAAAAAAAGCATATAAAAAAAAGTTCAACACAACTGTCACAACATATAAAAAAAGTTCAACGCAACATATAAAATAAGTTCAAATAAAACATATGATATATATGATTATATGTATTATTTGTTATTATATAATCATATGATTTAATGATCAATTCATCATGTGATATAATCATATCAATTATAGTGATAATATTACTAAAATTAGAATGATAATACATTAATACTTCAATTGTGTTTATAAGTAACACATTATTTAATCTAATGTCAATTACTTCATTTGATATTATACGAATCACATTATCATTGTACATTAAAAATATGATTAACTTGAATAAAGTATTTGAATTGTCATTGAATCATATGATTAAGTATTGATCTTATACATTTATATTATTCATATGCGTATTTGTATAATTATAATTTATAACATATATAGACTTATAAGTTTATAACATACATTGGAACTAAGTCTCTAAATACTTAATTATTGTATTAGTATGAATTGGTATACTTATGAGTTATATCATATTATATATGTATAATTTGTTATTATGTAATCAAATGATTTAATGATTAATTGATCATGTGATATAATCATATAAATTATAGTGATAATATATTAATACTCAAATTGTGATTTAATTATCTAAAAAAAGGTTGTGATTTAATAATCAAGTGATTATGTTATATGTATAAATATTATTATAATTATAATTATAAAAATATATTATATAAAAAGGCGGTTAGCGGTTATCGGTTAATACGGTTAAGCGATTAAGCGGTTAGCGGTTAGAATCGCCCGCATTGACACCCTTATTGTTTTGGTAGTTTGGGGGGTAAATTGTTGCAATTGATAGTTTTGAGGGTAGATTGTCATTGAGGTGGTAGTTTGAAGGGATTAAATAGACTTTACCCTAAAATAATTTATAGGTCCTCATGGTAGCAAAAAATAACAGTTTACTCTCTAAAATTAATTTCCATTAAGTAACTTAACAGAATTCGTTACTTTGTCACATCATATTGTTACAGTAAATTAACATAATCTCTTATATCCCCAATATTTTACTCTGTGTGTAACTCTCTCTCATTTTCATCTTCCTCGCCACGTTTTGTGAACATTTTGCAAGAATTTGACGATCGCATTTTGTGAAGTGATCAAGGAAGATGTAGATAGGGAGGATTACACATGGAGTAAATTTTTGGGGATAGGTTAAGTTACTGTAACAGTATGACGTGGAGTGATGGCTAGCGTGTACTCTTAACAAGCGTAAAATGATGTGAAAAATCCTAATTGCTATTTTTGAAAGTTAGAAATTAATAATAACACATGTCGCATTTTTATTGGGTATGACATGGCAAAGTGACAGATTTTGTTAATTTACTTAATGAAAATTGATTTTAAGGAGTAAACTGTTATTTTGGCATACCTTGAGGACCTATAAATTATTTTTATACCACATGGAGTGATTTATAATTTATGCTAACTACATGGACTTATAAATTATTCTTTTATATCATATTGAGTGATTTGTAATTTAGGTCAACCACAAAGACCAATTTTGCATTTATCCCTTAAATTTATCTATTTTTATTAGTTGAGGTTTTTTACATAAGTGGTAATTTAACACCATATCAGAATTAAAAGTAGGGTTGAAAATCAGGTCCAGGTTCCCAGTTATTGGCCAAAATTGGGAACCGGAACCGGGGTACCCGGTTTTTGATTTTTGAACTGGAATCGGGTACCCGATTAATCGGTTATATAATAACCGGCTGGTTTCAGTTGGTACCGAGTTATCCTAACCGGGTAATTGATTTTTTAAAGTTTTTTGCATTTTAGGTTATTTTAGGTATTGTGCCTAATTTTTGGGCTTATTTTAGGTCTTGGGCCTTATTTTTGGGCTTAATTTAACCATTTTATGCCCCATTTTTGTTTTAAAAAAAAAAATTCAAAAATATTAATAAATATACTGAAATTATAGAAGTGATTTAGGCTTTTTGTGGACCTTAGAGTAAAAAAATAATAATAAATATACTAAATTAAAAAATATATATATAAAATTAAAAATATATATTATTATAATATATATACCCGGTTACGCGATTATAACTGTGTATTTAAAAACCTCAAAACTGATAACCGGCACGAGTGTTCCGGTTTTTCAATTCTAATCCCGATTTTTCAATCTTTTTTACACTCCTAATTAGAAGTCGTAGTTCGAAATCCACTTCATCGATTCAATTTCGTTTTTCACGTAAATTTATTCTATACTATTAACTTTAACTTTTTGGAATAAGTTGCCTTACAAATATGATGGTTTTCTCTGGTTTTCATCGGTCAAGTGTACAGCCAACAGAAGATTGCATTTTGCTTATAGAGTATAATCAATTGACAGTTAGACTAATGTCTTCAAAAACATTTAAACTAAAAAAGTAATGGATATAGTGACAATGACCCGTAGATTTTATTGATCATAGGGACACTACTTCTTTGCCATTCAGATTTCAAATTTATGAAAGAAAAGGAGAATTCCGACCCAACTCAATCAATCAAGAATTTTACAAAAAGTTAAAACTCATCAAGGAACAAAAGCATTTTAGCAGTTGTTTGTAAGCCGATCATTCATATTTAGGTTTTAGTATGTGAATCCGAAAATCATATATTGAATCACGTAAATCTTTATTCTATTTTGTCTGGTAGAGCACTAAGCACAGTTGCTCCATAGTCCTCATGTTCGTATGCTTAGAATATGTTTGAAATTGTGTTTGTAAGTTTTTAAATCAAAAAGCGTTTTTTTTTTTAAAACAAAAACTTTATTTTGAAGCTCAAGCTTCCAAAATCTTCCACTTTGAATTTGAAGGAATGAGTATATTTGAATTACTATAAAATTAGGAATTTGATGAGGATTGTATTATCTTTGCTAAAATTTAGATTACCTTGTATTAAGGAATTTGATAAAATTGAATTACCTAAATTAAGAGATTTAAATAGGATTATATTTGACTCAAATTATCTATAAACTCTATAAATAAATCATTTTCTATTGTAAACTCATCAAAGAATAGAAGCAAAACGGAGCACTTTATGCTTTATCCCGTGAACATAGATCATAGACC